>NC_136813.1:79995678-80346618 GCF_951394365.1 Tetrao urogallus | reverse complement strand
ACCCCTGAAGCCTCTAAAGAAATCAAATCTTACATTCTATTCTGTCTTGTGAATGCTTAGATTCATGTAAAATAAACTGTGAAAGACATCAGTGAATTGAGACTCCTCTTATCTCCATTTTGCAGGTAATTGTTTCTCTTCTCACCAGAAATGGCTTCAACTTTCGTCCTATTTGGGCCAATGTTATGTTCATAATACATTTTCATATTAAGGAGATTTTAGTTTGACAAGCAGCAGCACGCTTAATAAGGACAAGGGAAGTAATCAAGATTTAGAGCATATCTGTCATGCAGTGTGGGACTCCACACATGCTTCAAGACTATTTCTCATAGAAATAAGTATGTGTTTAGGATATTCCCAACTACATAAAGGCAAAAACAAAGGTAATCTGGGTTGTAGGGTTTTGGCAATGACAGTAGACTTTGTTTTCCTTTTAAATTTACTGATCTCATGAATTTTAGTTGATTTGTTCATCAGCCAGAAATGGCTGATATTTGTCTGCCTGAATTTATGCAAAGAAATATGACTTACATCTCTTTCATGTTATTCGCTGTTTTCTTATGCAGTAATTAATGACAAGAAAACACTTTAATTCAAGGGTATGTATTTGAGAACCAGAGATTTGATAATTATGACTGTTGAGGCATTTTCAGGTGGCAGATTGATAACAGTATTTTCATATTAAGACTTCTGGCAGACTCACAGTAGGAAATTTTTGTACAAAAATCTTCCTCAAGTCTCCCACAAACTGGAGAACAGAAAAGCCATGATGAGGTTGCATGTGAACTTCATGTAAGCTGTTTTTCTCACTTGCTTTCCAGAGTGTTAGCCTCAGGTGTGGATGAGTGCCTCCTGCCCACCTAAACATGCAGCAAAGACTGGGGCTCTGCTCTGAGTACTCCACTCAGGTTCCATTTTTTTCCCACACTGCTGAAATGGGACAGAGTTTTCAGCCCGTTTTTCTGTGTAAATACAGCTCGTGAGATTTCACTCAGTCTGTATTCAGTCCATCTGTCTCTCATTGCACCGTCTGTAATGATTTTTGAATTCTTGATTCAGTTTTAATCAAATCAGAAATGAAGGTAGAGATTTCAAAATAATAAGCTCCTACAAGTCTTAGTATTTCAATAGTTGGGTAGGAAATGATTCAGTGCTGACATTGAGAAACAGAGGTCAAAAGTTAGTTGTGTTCCTTCAAAGCAACCCACAAGCTAATGAGTGAATGAATCTTGGCCAGCAGAACATTATGTGCTTACCCAGCCTGGCCTGGTGAGAAGTGGAAGAGCTGGAGCTGTTGTGGTGGGAGGGAAGAAGCATAAAGGTCAAGGAGGGTAAAAAGTTGCCAGTTTGTAAACTGGCTTCATTAGTTCCATTCTTACAGAATAATTCAGATTTTTTTGTCTTCCCCGTGGCAGCTTACGGTAGATGAGATAGACTGCAAGATGGAAAGGCAGTTGAGTAGATTGCAAATAGCTACCAGGTGTCTTGTGCAGGTATTTTTTCTGTGTGTAGGGCAGTTGCTGGGATGTCACAGGGGAGGTCTTACTGAGCTAAGGCTTCTTAATTTTGGCAAGGCAATAAAATCTATTCCTTGTAATTTCAACCTTGTATGAGAGTTGAGCAGCATTTCAAATATGACTGAAAGGAGAAATGCTTAGCCTTTGGCATACGTACATTAGATTTTTAAATAAGGAAAGATTATGAATTATTGCAAGGTAAACTTCTGCAAGCTCTTTTTATGTACTATCAAAGTGAATCACATATTCTTTTCCATGCCTGGAAAAAGTGTTTACCATGATGGATTCTCTAAGGTATGCCTGCTCAATCCTTTACCTGCTAGTTATTTTGGAGAAAAACAGAAACAGAGAGTGGATTTTATACCCAAGCATATTTTGCTATTTAATGTTAAGATTAGAATTTCATAGCCAATCTTTTGTGGAACCGATACAATATAATACCATATATTGGATACGTAGTGTCATAGGAGATTGAAGAAAAATATTTGTTCAAAATGTTAAAAAAAAAGATGATGTAGCATAATTACATGCAGTTAGAAGAGCAGTTTGGTCAGAATTGTGGAATTGGGGAAACTATAAACACTTCAGTTTGCACCAAGATTTTTGAGGCTGTTAAGTAGAGTTTGATCCATCCTCCTTTTTTAAGGGGCTGGATCAGTTTTGAAGGCTGCAAAGTACATTTTATTTGATGGGTTTTTCCTTTATCTTTGTAATTTATTAAGCTGTTAACTTTATTAAACAGTTTAAAACAGTTTATTTTATTGAACTTACTAAGTGAGATTCTACTGATTTATTGACTGACATTTCTAAAGATTTTCAGCTAGAAATCAGTATGTTAATTTTGAATGAGAAGGACTACTGTGAATGAAAACTATTTTCTCCTTTCTCCTTGCAATACAGAACATGACTTTTTTGATTCTGACATAATTTTTAGTAGATTTCTGGCATGGCATGATGTTATTTCTGGTTATATTTTTTTGTGTATTTATTCTTCTTGTATTATTTTAGAATGGGTACAAAATAAATAGATGAAAGTATGCATATATGGGGACTCATTTTTAAACTCATTGGGAGAAACTGTTACCTATTTCAAATCAGAGCTCTTCTTTATAGTAAAACTTACTATTTACTTAGTTTTTTGAAGGGTTAAAATGAACAGTTCTACCTGTCCCAGTTGGTCTTTGATGACGCATAATGGGCTTTGGTAAACTTATTAAAAATGTAAGCCATGTAAAATGGTTTTGTCTGTAAACAAATAAGTTGTTCCTTTTAAAAGGGAAGTATTTATTTGATACAAAATGGAATATGCCAATTGCAACTATAAACCAATATAGAAAGGTGGTGTAAAATTTAAGGGTAGAAATTTGGGAATAGAAACAAGGAAACTCCACAAAGTTTCATAAATAAAAGCAATCTTGGTGAAACACAGTGGTCTTCTATAAACTGCATCTTGGAAGGTAAAATGATGAATACTATATTTATATTGTAATAAGGATATGAATCCTTATTATCTGTTATCTAATAGTTCTGTTATTATAAAACATATATTTATTTTTAACTGGAGTGTTGTGTTAATATAGTATTGGCATACTGTTTTTGTGTTCAGATGTAGTGATGGGGTCTGCTGTGATTGCTGTGAGCTTTGAGTGGCACTGTTTTAATTCTGTCTAGACTTTTCTAAACATGGAAAACTGTACTTATGACTATTTAAATATTAATTTTTTTAAAACCTGATATTAAGAAGACATGATATCTTTAGAAAGTAAGAAATTGTCTGACAGATTTTTATGTAATTTGATATGTGTCTTTCTCATGCAACTTTACATAAGTGAAATACCAGGTGTTTTTTTTTCCACAGAAACTGTTTTGTAGAAACCTTGTTCAGAGAGTTGCTAAATGCCCTCAGAATTCATGAGCTAGGCAAACTGAATGTGTAAAACAATTTAGAGCTTCACACTCCTGCTTCATTTTTTTTGTATGGGTCAAATCTCTAGTAAACTGCATAACTTTATTAAATGTTTCAGTAAGGGAAAAAAAAATGTAAACAAGACCTTTTTTGTTTGTTTATAACAAATTTATGAAATAACACATCTTTAGAGAGAGGGAGTTATAATGTTTCTTGGATCATTGCTTAGGCAGAGTCTTCTGCTTCCTGATTCCCTTTTCTTGGTCTGGAAGTTGTCTGTATTTTCTCAGACTTGATGGAGCTGTTTTGATATTGCCCATATTTGAAGAGGTAAGGAAGAGCTGATCTGGGGGTTGGAATGAGGTGATCTTTGAGTTCCTTTCCAACTCAAGCTGTGCTATGATTCTATGGTTAATTACTAAGGGGCAGAGTAATGAGTAGCCATGAAGCTATCAAAGCTGATTTGATTTTAGTGGATTGAAATCTACTATTTATTATTATTATTATTATTTTATTTTATTTTCATGGATTGAATTGAAACGTTTTCATGTTGATAAAGTGTATGGTGTTTTACTTGGTAGTAGAAACAACAACAACAAAAAATTATTCTACGTCTTGATGTGTAAAACTCTTGCTGCTTCTTTTCACCCAAAAGACAAGGATGTCAAGATACGTGTTTTCCATTGCAAGTGAATTTCCCAATAAACATATTGATTTGTATTTGGCAAACGTCATGTTGTACAGAGTAAAATGTGTTAACATTAAGTATGCAATGAACATCAGTTCCTGAAAGTCTTATTATGTTTATAATATCAACTGCTTTGAAGCAAGTTGATGAATTTAGCAATCAGAAATGAAATTATGGAAATATGTAAATCAGATATCCCTTGAGTAACAGCACTGGTGTGGTTAGGAAGGCGTTTGAATTAATACTTGGAATTAATAAAAGATCAGACCTCAAATGCTATAATTATATTCTGAAGAAGGAACAAGATGGATACACAGGCTAAGTCTGTTAGATATGGAAGAATACAAATTGTGGCAAAGGTAAAGAATCATCCCTGGTGGTTGTGGCAGGCAGTAAAGCCAGTTTTTTTGTAAATTAGTACAATTCAAATGGGAAGGAAAGACTCCTCTCCTTTTTAGCACTCCTAAGAAAGAAGCCCTATTACAGGGCTAAAACAATTCTCTGACGAAGCCAGAATTAGTGGAGATATGAAAGGCAAAGGAAAGGAGCAGCAAAATCAAAACTGAGAAGGAATGAACATGACCTGATAGCTTATGAACTTGTGTGTACCTCACCAATGAATTTCTCCTACCAGTTAGTGTTTCTCAGAGGCTTAGGGCAAGTACCAGTACAAGTATTTCTGTTCAGCTTGGCTTATTGTGTTTTTAACCAAATTGATATTACAGGCAATATTCGAGTTTTGTACACAAAATATTCTTGAACCAGGATCCATGGTTTGCTCAGATATTATTTAATGCAAAGCCATACTGCAAACATGTGCTGAAGTTACTAAGGCTGTGCAATTGCACCTGTGTCTAAACTGTTGCAAGCCTAATCCAACTTGTTGCCTTGTCTCTGACAGGAACTGTCCTTAAGAGAGAAGCCACTTTTACTTCTTGGGTGCTGCCCAGGATACATTTATTCCATTATTACTTGCTAAAGTTGAAGTCAATTCAAGGCACAGTGACCACTAGTGTCCAAATTTCTTGGACTTTAACTTCTCTTATAAGTAGGCACAGTGTGATTTTATTAGCTTAGTGCCAGGTTTTTCTATCTTATCTGGTACAGGAAGGATTTTGCACACTTTCCATAGAATGAAAAAGTATCCACAGACATTTCTCAAGCCCGTCAAAAAATATTTTTTTTATATTAGTGATGCAGAAAAGCTATGCACAGTTTCTTCTGATGAAAAAAAAAAAAGTATATGTTATTTTAATTTGCTTTAAAATGAAGTATAAAAGATGTAGATGAATATTTAGAAGGTGAGAGTTATATAAATATTATCCCAAATACTTGAAAGGGGCAGTATCTGCAGTAGCTTGTTTTAAAGGGTGGCTATAAAAGACTAGCTGCAGAGTAAATATATAAATGCAGCTTGTCTGGTGTTTCTAGTCTTCTGCTTTTATTCGATGGGTATTTTTTTCCAGAGGCAAAGGCACTGAAAAATGGCAGTTTAGTAATTTCAAGAGAAAGAGGTAATATATAACAGCTTGAATATCACGTCTGAAGGGGAAACAGGGTCCTGAGCCACATCTATTTATTTCAGTGCTGCTGCCTTGAAGACTAGGAGTGGTACTTAGAGTATGGAGGTTCCCTACATGAGCAAATAGCAGTTTTCAAGTTTTTAAAACAGAAGAGGCATATAGGAAATAACTCAGACAGAAGTATGGGAATTTCTGTGTAAGTCAGAAAAAGCTGTGAGTAATTTGTAGTCAAAAATCCGCTTTTGGTTTTAGAAAAGTCAAACTGATTTAGGTATGGTGTAAAAACAAAGAATGGTGTTCACATTGAGGTGGGTTATAATAACTTATTTAACTAAAAAAAAAAGCCTGATATTAGTTCCATCTGTTTCTGATATTCTTGAAAATGTAAGAAAAGGCTATTTTTGAGGAAACTAGGCTATATTGTTATTTGCAGTATTCTAGTGTCTACTACTATATGAGTATTGTGATTTGTGATAAATGAAAGCAGACTGAAGAGTGAAGACCATATTTTTCTTACTGTCGACGTTACTTACTCAACAGTAGCTTTGTAGAACAGGTAGAAAGTCAATATGGTTTTGTTACCAGAAATTGCAAATTAAACATGATATCAAATCAGGCCATAGCCCCAACGTTGTCCTGTTATATATGGAGTTAAATAGAAATGTTTGATAGAAATTTGTTTTTAAATTTGGTGCTACAACAGTGTGAAAATATATCTGAGCAGCAGAGATGTGCTACAAAATCATGAGCAGGTTTGGACTTAAAGTTCAATTTTCTGTATTTAACCTGAAGCATTACAGTTAGTATGCATTAGCAATGGAGTTTATTTTTTCAGAAAAACGTCTTCGTTCTCCCTGCAGTATTTCTGAATCCGTTCCGAAATTAAATTGGATTAATGTACCAATAAGAAGCTACTGTGTAATTTGGGGCGGAAAGACAAAATAGAGCTCTGTTCATGCACTTTACAGTTTAGTGCTGAAATTACTTTCATAACAATTTTGTGTGACATTAGAAACAAATATGAAATGCAAATTCAATGGAATATGGCCAATTTTTAAAATTATGTCCTACTGGAAAATAATGGAAGGGAAACAATGCTTTTTTTATATTGATCTCTTGTAATTATCTTCATTAAATCACATGCAGTGAGTTTGATTGTGAGAATGTCTGAAGACAATGCCTGAATGTCTGAAGACAATGCCATTTATCTAAATAATTTTTAATTGAATCACTATGTTGTCAGCTTTGATCTGAACTATCAATATATTCTTTTTCAGTGCTTCTGAAATTCAGCAAGTACTTTGCACCTTTTTGTCCAAGCGAGGGTAAAGGGAGCACTGACAAAAGTGTAGTGCACAGATATATCTGAATTTTTTCTGTGGTGGTAGAAGGCATCTTTTAGAACCATACCTATGAGCTGTTGCATCTAGAAGATTTTTGAGAGCTAATACCACAATCTAAACAGAAGGAAATTAAGACACTTTACAGTTACATTACAATAGGCATATGTGAGAGAAAACTTCAGTTTGCATGCCTTGACTACTTCTTTCCTTTCTTACCCCTGCAGGTTTAATGGTATGAGAAAAAGTTGTTATAGGAAGAGAGAAATCCAGGTTATCTTATTTTTTTATTAAAGTGAACATGAAATCAAACAACACTTTTGAGTGATCTCATAAACCAGGATGCCAGCCTAGCAAAATTTATAGTGATGAGTCCTACAGGATGGTATCTGTTTCTCAAGAGCTAATTATGAAGGGAAAAATCACCATAGTATTAGTATGAACTGGAGGTGCATTTACAGTTATCATTGATAGCAGCACCCGCAGCAGTGACAGAATCCTGGAATTACCGTACTGTACTGAGTGTAAAGACATATACGAGACAATTAAGGTAGCCCAAGGCTTTTTGGAAGAACAGCAAGATAGGCTGAAGGTCTTTTGTGGATGAAGTACAGGATTTTCAGCATTTACGCCTTGTTTTGTGAAGAATGGATAGCATCTGAAAGGAAAAGGAGCAGTCAAGAGATAAAGTATAGATGATATATAAAAACTTTTCAACAAATTTGTGACTTTTCTGATTGGCAACCTTTAGCTGACTAGGAATATTGAATATCTCCATTTATTTTGATAAAATGTATAATTGTAAAGATGCATAATAGTTATATATAGATATAGATAGATAGATAGATATAATAGTTATATATAGATAATAATAGTTTCTTCCTGTGCTGTAGCAATCATACATGGTCAGCAGTGCATCAGGGGCAACACTTTGTGTTTATGTAATTAAACTGCATCAAAATATACAGAAAGAATAAAGTATGTACAAAGCAGGACAAATCAGTAGTTTCATAAGACTATCCAAGCAGTTTGCATTCCAACTCAAGTATACATATTTTTTAATAATAACAAATAGAATAATAAAATAGTTCATTTTATAAACTTTTTTTATACTGAAATTTTTTCTATTAAAAATTCAAGTCTCGTGAAATGACTGTGAAATTTCCCTGCTATCGTATGGTATTTATCATTTAATCAGAAAATTGATCTGCAGCAATTTACTTTGCCTTTGGATTTTCATGTACAGTTGATGTACAAAGAGTACAACTGAGAAAATGAACCCATTTCTGCTTTGTAGGTTTAATCTGACCAGGGCCTACTGTCAGTTCTTGCAAATGCTGCTCTTTTCACGGAGGTGATAATAACGTGCAAACCATAATCATTTTTGTAATTTACACTAAGAAAATACTTTGCATTATATTATATCCTGGGAAATGTGTGCATTTTTTTTTTTTCTTCTTCCACCTCCATCAGCTTCATTAAGATTTGCGATGTTAACGTAATAACAAACATAACACATGGGTAATAATGAACACTGCATTGTTGCTTATAGCAGAATTGCTAGAAAACAATTTATACTCTTTATTGAATGTTTTAATCCCAACAATGTGCCAGTAATGTGTCTCCAGATTAAATCAATTTGATTTAACTGCCTGGAAAATTAATTTCTTCCTTATTTCTGATATGATCTTGAGCAGAGGTACATATACTTAATGGATGAATTCATTGTGGTTAACTGAACACTTGCAAGGATAATTTTCCTCCAAATGCTTTCACAGTTCTCTGATTTATATTGCTGCATCTGGTAGACTATTTTATGTCAATCTTATGTTTTTATACATTTTAATGCAGAGGAAAGATTTACGTAGATGAATGAAGAATAGCACGTTAACGTCAAATTCAAGACCACATATTTTTGAAATTGGTGCACAGTACCTTTACGTGCTTTTAGGATCTGAAGCTTACCCTAAATCAAGGAAAGGCAATATAACATATTTTTTTTTCTTAAAACATTTTGTGCCAGCAAGGGCTTCTGACAGGAATTAGAAGCTTGTTTGTGTTTTTCTTCATGTTGCTACAGGGCTTTTCCATAACAATAAATTACTGTTGAGCACATTTGTCTGCTACAGTGAAAGGAAGAAAGTGCTGGTTAGATTGCTAGTAGAATGGTTTCTGATTATGCTTAACAGTGAAATGCTGTTGCATTCACTGACAAAAGGAAATGAGATTGCAGAAAGAATTGCATGATAGATGTACATGTTAACTAAGAAATAACAACTACAGTCAGATGAATTATGCCATTCTGATACTCTCTTAGGTAACTGGGTATGAACTCTGATGAATGTTTAATTTACATAATATGTGAAATGAGTCTAACCCATCAAATTGATTTAATCCAAGTCATCATCTACTCAAAACTTTTCCTTTTTAGTATTTTAATCAGTACAAGAAAATAATTTATCTTTTCGTCATATTGTCTGGTCAGCTGTCATAAGCGTGGTGAAGGGCATGAGGCAAAAAGGGTGGTGCAAAGGCATATATTCATTTGATATTGGATGTCAAATTGTTTATTTAATTAATTTGTTCCTCCTTCCCTATGAAAAGTTTAATCACAATTTCTCAGTAAAAAATAACTCAAAGGATAACTAACTCTTTGTGATGTTTATTTTAGTAGATGTGCAGTATTAGTATTACAGTATGGATACTGAACTGTAAATAAGCTGTCATAAAACAAAAAAAAAACAACAACAAGCAAACAAAATCCTTTTGATGTTTAAAAATCAAAAAAATCTATGAAACTGAAGTATCATAAACTTTTATAATTAAATAAATTTTAATGTGGCATACATTGTTTGATGTAGGTCTGGCTTGGATAGAATAGCTTTTTGTCAGTTTTATTGTTTGTTCCTGACAAAATAAAGTTACTCTCAGCTGTCTAAGCCAAGAATAAGGCACAGTCAGGGGTTTTACAAAGAAAATCAAATTTCAGTGCAGAATCATCATGATGAATGTATTGTTCAAGTTCACTTTGTTAGCTGAGGTAAAATACTGTGATTGAATCAACAGCCATACACGGCTGTATTTCAACTGTGTGTGTTACAGGGGGATTCACAAAGAATCATCCTGTTCCACAGAAGGTGTAGACATCTTTAGCATCCAGAGTTACTACCTGTTGGCTCTTGAGATGTAGAAGTGTCTCCTACGTGTACATGCACAGCTGTGTAGAATTTGCACAGTCTGACTCTTAGATGTCATTAAACTGAGCATCATCATGCATCTTGTTAACAATCAAACCTTGAGGCATACATTGATCATCTTTCTTCAGGAAAAATTCTTTTTGGCTCCCTGAGTGATGCATATAATTAAATGTATTGCAGAAGACAGATTGAGAGAAAAAGAGAGGAGTAACAGTGAAAGCAAATTTAAATGTACCAAGGTACATTAAATGTACCAAAGTACAAGGATGGCAGCCCCAGAAAGTAACACACCTTTTTAGCTATGTGTGGTGAGTTTGGAAGTAGGATCAGCTCCAAGAACTCCTTTGCAGGTGGTTTTTCTGAATTTTGGTTGGAGTTTGGGAAAGCTAAGTCACAGAACTGCGTGGGAGACTAGAAGAAAAAAAAAGAAAAAGAAATAGAGTAAGGAGAAAATTAATGGCAATGAATAATAAAGCCACCAAATGAAAATACAAAAAGAAGAGCAGCATCAGAAAGGAAAAAAGAAGGGGAAAAAGGATGGAATTGTTTTTTTTAGGGAGACAGAACAGAAATATGTAACACCTTTTTTGTTTTTGTTTTTTTTGTTCTTCTGAAATAGTGTGTGCAATTTTTCATTTTAGGTAAATCTGTTTATGAATCCCTAACAAAAAAAAAAAAAAGAATTCATAGAATCATAGAATGGTTTGGGTTGGAAGGGATCTTTAAGATCATCCTACATATATATCCTGCTATAGGCAGGGACACCTCCCTCTAGACCAGGTTGCTCAGAGCCCCATCCAGCCTGGCCTTGAATACTTCCAGAGAGGGGGAATCCACAGCCTCTCTGGGCAACCTGTTCCAGTGTCTCACCATCCTCACAGTTAAGAATTTCTTCCTAATATCTAATCTAAATCTACACCCTTTCAGTTTAAAGACATTTCCCTTTGTCCTGTCACTACATGCTCTTATAAAAAGTTCCTCCCACGTTTTCCTGTAGGCCCCCTTCAGGTACTGGAAGGCCACTATAAGAGGGGCCTTCCCGGAGCCTTCTCATCCCCTGGCTGACGAGTCCCAACACTCCCAGCTTGTTCCTGCAGGGGAGGTGCTCCAGCCCTCTGATAATCTTCATGACCCTCCTTTGGACCCATACCCACAACTCCATGTCCTTCTTGTGTTGGAGGCCCCAGAACTGGATGCTGTACTCCAGGTGGGTTCTCATGAGGACAGAATACAGGGGGCAGCATTGCTCCCTCGACCTGCTCGTCATGCTTCTCTTGATACAGGAACCCAGGATACAGTTGAGTCTCTGAGCTGCAAGTGCACATTGCTAGCTCATGCTGAGTCATTCATGAGCCAACACTCCCAAATCCTTCTCCTCAGAGCTGCTCTTCAGCCATTCTCTGCTCAACTTCTGTATGTGCTTGGGATTGCCGCTACTCACATGCTGGGTCTTGCACTTGGCCTTGTTGAACTTCATGAGGTTGGCATGGGCCCACCTGTAAAGCCTGTCCAGGTCCTTCTGGAAATTGATTAAAGAGAATACTATGTGAATGTCTAGGCAGTTTTAAGGTCTCGAGAATAGAAAAATCCAAATGATGGGTGTGCATGATATGACTGTTTTTCTTAGTATTCAAAAACTATACATTTTGAAAGCAGAATACATGCAAGTGTCAGCAATTGACTCAAAATGGTGATTATCTCTGTATTAATATGATGATGTTGAGTCTCTTCTGAGTTGTTTTATTTCTAATACTGTATAAACATGTCATTTTTTAATTAGGTTAGTTTGCTCACTGAGTTCATAAAGTGATTAGAAACTATAATTGCAAGTATAAGTATATCAGGTAGCCTTCTCAGTAAGCTCTGAATTCAAAGGGCAGTGTGCCCTTTCATTTTGCCATTTCTGTGTGCAAGAGTGAAATGCCGAATGAAACTACATGAAGCAGGTTCAGTGTCAGTATTCCTTCCAAGATAATCAAGCCCAACCATCAGCCTGACTTACCAAATCCCATCACTGTAGCATAGTAAGAGGAGGAACTTTTTACTGTGAGAGTGACAGAGCATTGAAACTGGTTGTGCAGAGAGGTGGTGGAGTCTTTGGAAAGATGCAGAAATCACCTGCACACTTTCCTTTGTAAGTTATTGCAATGCTGTCTTAAATATTCAAATGTTCTGAGGTGCGCTGGGAGACTTGGATCCAAAGGGGTACCAGGTGACTGGAATATTGCAGCTTGCTGGGATCCAGAAGAAATGATTTTGTTGCTTTGGAAGTACTAACTTTCTCATCCTATTGCAACATAATAAATCAGTATGCAGGGTACTGTAGCATTATGCTCATTACTCTGCTACTCTTTTATTCTGAAACTGTGAGCCATGAAGAGTTTAGAGGAAAAAAAAAAAAAAAAAAGAATAATGGCTTTACTGAAGGGTACCAAAGAAAGCAATATTTTTTCACAGGGCTCTCGTTTGTAGCAACCTAAAAAAATAATCTGAAAGAAAACCAAAGAGAATTTGTAATAAGAATAAGCTTACTCCTGACAGTGTAAATCTCGACCTAAAATGTAACTCCTGCCTGGAGCTGTGAGTATGTGCTACAGTGGATTATTAACACTGACCACTTTGTCCCAGTTTGTGCTGTGTTGATGCATATTTAAAATCTGTGCAAAAGTTGGGATAGGGCATACAGTTGACTTTCTGCAGTCTAATGAGTTAGTAATTGTCAGCTGAGATGTGGTCACGTTATAAACAGTTCAAGTATGATTGAATTTTTGAACTTTCATAGTATCATAGCTGAAGATCTAATGGGCAAGATAAATACAGAAATAAAATGTATGAACAGCCATTGTTTATTTTTTATGTTCTTGCAAATCTGTGTTCTGCCAAGTTTAACTATTTCATATCTAATGTTTATATGCAGTTTTACTTTCTCTTTAATTTATATTTTACTTGTAGAAAGACAAAACAAGCATATAATAGTATGTTCCAGAGTATTATATGCTAAAATACATGGTTTCTACTGGAATAATAATAATAATAATAATAATAATAAAAACTAGTTTCAGACTGAACTTGAAAGCTCTTTTTTTTATAGACATTATTCAAATACTCTTTTTTGAGATTGTTTGGTCTGTAAACCTATAAATATGAGTCCCAGAGTGTTTCAGCTCATTTTAGCAGTGAGCTGTTGAAAATGGTTTAACATTTCTCTGCTTGGACATTTTGAGGAATTACATGGTAAAAATTACTCACGCGCTACTGATGACTAAGAATAGGAAATGATTGATTTCCTTATTTATTTATACATACTTTCTTGAACAAGCACTGTGTTCAATGCTTAAGCTATAGATTCAGAACTGTGGGGTTTTTTTTATTTGTTTTTAAAATGAAATGAACTGTATGGTAGACTTCTAATAATAAAACATATAATTACAAAAACTTGGAAAATAGTCTATCTTGGTTGTCTTTCGTAGTTCTGAATTTTGTTCTGTAAATAGAAACTGCATAAATAATATTTTAAAAAAAATATTAAAAAAAAAAAAAAAAAGACTTCCTTAGGAGTGTACTTCCCACACAGAAAGGTTTATCAAGTTTCTTGCAGTCAGAGACAAATGTGTTTTGGAACACATTGAAACACATTCTTACATTGAAACATTTTTTGATTTGAATTTTTGATTTTTGGAACATTTGCTGATTTGTGTTATTTCTTCACAATATTTCATTGGTGTATGGGAACTGTTGATCATGGCTTGAACCTCTGATTGACCACCTGAGGCAAGCACTGAGTCAGCCATGGGAGCACAGGTGAAGGCAATTCAGCTGTGCTACTGGAAGGGGTGGAGCCTGGTTGAACTTCTAGACCTATTTAAGTGCTGACTGTCACTGAGGAAGGATCTCTTCTGGAGATTGTTCCTTGTGGAGTTTATTGTGAGCGTACAGCACCAGTGAGCATTTTTCATTTATCATTTTTCCACTGTGATAATCCTACTTAGCCTAACCTCTGTACACTTATTGATTGTACAATTGGCTATTTTAAAAAAAAAAAAAAAAAAAAAAAAGGAAGAAAGCAAAACAACAGAAAAGAGTGTATACCTTCCAGGCTCTAGAAGCAAATTTGTTCACAAGTCTTTCTTACAAAATGATCTGCAGAGTATTATTGCTATGATCTTTATCAGAGAAGAATATAGAGAAAACTAAACAAAAACTAACAACAACAACAAACAACCTGAAAGATGCGTGTTAAAAGGAAAAACAAAAAAACCCCCCAAACTTTATAAGATACCTTATAGTCTATTTGGCTTTGGGTTTTTCTATTTGGAATTAGGGGAGAGTAAATACGGAAGTATTTACCTCTTTCCATATGGTCAGTATGCGATGAAGTATTTTCTTTCATGCTTGACATTTTTATGAATATGCGTATGTGTTGGTTACTTTGCAGGAGCTACAGGATGGCATTGGACGACAGCAAACTGTTGTCAGAACACTGAATGTAACTGGTGAAGAAATTATTGAGCAGTCATCAGCAGCAGATGCTAACGTTCTGAAGGAGCACCTGGCAAATCTGAATACCCGGTGGCAGGAGATCTGCAGACAGCTGGTAGAGAAAAAAAAGAGGTAGGTTAGAAGAAAGCAAAAACATTGTAAAACAATTTTGGCTATATTAGATTTGTTTTCAACTCTCTCTTAGCATTTGAAGTTTCTATATTCGTAGGAGATGATCAGTAACTTAATTTCATATATGTGATCGTTTAATTCTTTTCTGTATGTTCTTGTTAATGGCTACCACTCCCATCCATATTCCACATTTTTGTATTTTTACTCCTAATGCTTAAAAACAATAAACAAGTGTTATTTCTTGGTTAAAAGTAGAATAGATCAGAACTCCATTTCCACAATTTACAGTTGATTTAGCATCCCTCTATTTGATAGTATATCATTAAAATGTGTATCTGTAATACTGATAATACCTTAGCTAATTGATACTGTTAATCCTACTTTAATTCACTTCTCATCATTGGTGCCATTAACATCTGCATTTCATTCAGGTTGGATTAAAAGAATAGATTACTTAATTTAATGTTATTTATAATCACTTCCAGAGTAATTTGATTTCCTCTTGCAGTCAGAGGAGCATTTGAGTTACAGATAATGAAAATATAGTTTGATTTGTTTAAAAAGAATGCTTCTAAATGACAAAAAAATGTTGCTGCTCATGCTGGATTTTGTAATGCTTTCTTTACGTAGATGCTAAGCCTAAATAGACTTGACAGTCTTCTTTACAGAATGGCCTGGGTTGGAAAGGACCTCAAGGATCATGAATCCTCAACCTCCCTGCCACATACAGGGCCATCAAACTCCCCATTTAATAGTAGACCAGGCTGCCCAGGGCCCCATCCAATCCGGCCTTGAGCACCTCCAGGGACGGCGCATCCACAACCTCTCTGGGCAGCCTCTGCCAGCACCTCTCCACTCTCTCTGTGAAGAATTTCCCCCTGGCATCCAACCTAAATCTTCCTTCCATCAACTTCAAACCATTTCCCCTTGTCCTGCTGTTATCTACCCTTTCAAAGAGTTGATTCCCCTCCTGTTTGTAGGCTCCCTTTAGGTGCTGGAAGGCTGCAATGAAGTCACCCCGCAGCCTTCTTTTCTTCAGGCTCAACAAGCCCAGCTCCCTCAGCATGTCTTTGTAGGGGGTGTGCTCCAGTCCCCTGATGCCTTTGTGGCTCTCCTCTGGACCATCTCTAGAAGATCTCTGTCTGTCTTTTACTCCAGACCTGGACACAGTACTCCAGATGGGGCTCACAAGAGCAGAGTAGAGGGGGACAATCACCTCCCTGTCCCTGCTGACCACCCCTTTAAAATACAGGCATTGGCAAAGATTTCTTCAAGCAAGGTTTTTAAAGCACAGCTTACACCTTATGGAAGTACACCAACGAGTGCTGGAGATTTGCTAGGAGAATTAGCTAGTAGCATGCAACAGTTTAATTTCTTCTTCTGTGTCATGTGTCTTTGTTTGTGTGTGTGGTTGAGATCAAAAGCTGTGAAAATTTGCACTGGAGTGGTCAGGCAGTGCTGAAAGGTGATTGTTGACTTTGACTAAGATTCAGCTTTCACTTTGACCTCATTAGAAGAAGGAGATGCAGCAAATAAGCTACAGCTGTCAGAGGCTATCCTGGTGTTTTAAATGTTTCTTTCTGCTGTATCTCCAGGTGTGATGGTAATACTGCTTGTTACACATGGGAGTCCTTGGCTTTTATTTATTGCTCTAAAAACTGTTCTTTTGTACAGTTGAAACCCATCTGTGTTTTCAAGCCTTACCTTGTTAAGTAAGTGCTAACACTTACTAAACAATAACATATCATTTTAATAGCCCTGTAAGCTACTACGGTAACATCAAAGCGAAAGATTGGTGGTTGAGCTTTGTCTGAGAATACAAAATCTGTCCCACTTCTGGTAAATGCAGATATTGTTCTCACCCTCATTTATCAGCAGAAACATGTATCTCAATGCTGCTTTGGCTCAAGGCTGTGCTAACAGTCTATGGAATCTTTTGGCACATCTCACATTTCAGTGAAGCCTCGGATCTGTTACATGGGAATAATATGGTTATGTTCCCTTGATGAGGGGTCTTAAATAATCACCCATTTACACTCATCCTTTCCTCCTTTTGCTCTGTTTGGTTTGTTGATTGGTTTGTGGTTGTTTAATTTTCCTCTGGAAAGGGGATTTGCATGATGTATTGAGTATTGTGGTTGCAGAGACTTAGGTTAGTATACATATTGCCAGGTAATGAATATGAATGACGTTGTTCATATATGACATAAGTACTTTTGTTCTACTGTAGTGAGACTTGTGTACATCATGATGGAGGATTTTGCACTTCTGTTCAGTGCCTTGTCTCCTTGGCTGCAACAGAGCCAGGGACATGCTTTCTGCTCCCAGGCAGTAGAAGATTCTATCCTCAGTCTAGCTGCTGCCTCAGACAAGATCCTAGTTTTTTTCTTCTTTCCCTCTTCTTTCCCTCTTTTCAGTTCTAAGGAAAGACACTTAGGTGACAGGAACAGATGATATGCCCTAGCTAGATCTTAATTATCCATTATCCTGGGCATGAAGGGACAGCAGATGCATCTACAGCATGGTCCTCACATTGCCTTGCTGTCATGGAATTGTTTGAGTTGGAAGGGACCCTTAAAGATCACTTAGTTTAACTCCCCTGCAGTGAGCCTGAACATCTACAGCTAGGTTAGGTCACTCAAAGCCCTGTCCAGCCTGACCTCAAATATCTCCAGAGACAGGGCATCCACATCATCTCTGGGCACCCTGTTCCAGTGCCTTACCACACTTATTGTAAAACACTTTTTCCTTATATCCAGTCTAAAACTCCTCTCTTTTAGTTTGGAATTGTTTCCCCTTGTCCTATCACATCAGGCCCTGCTAAAGAGTCTGTACCCTTCTTTCTTGTAGCTCCCCTTTAGAAACTGAAAGGCTGCTATCAGATTTTCCTGGGGCCTTCTCTTCTCCAGATTGAAATGAATCCCATGAATCCCATTTCATGGGATTTTCATCTCTTTTCTGCTTTGATGTCTTTCAGTTGCTCATTAGTTGTTCTAATTTGGTTTGGGGTACATTCAGGTTCTCTCTGAGGATCTGAATCCAATTTCACCTTTGCTTTGTTCTTAATGAAAAACATAGGGTAAACAAGAAGGGTCAAATGAAGTGACCTCTGGTTGTTTCTATTGTGTGCCATCACTTCTCACTCAGACTTGCTATCACCACCTGTGTTAGGCTCTGTGTATGTTTATGCGCTGTATGTTTACATAGGTATCCTTCCTTTGACACCAGTGTTAAAGAGATACTGTTCAGCCAGTTTGACTTCCACTCGCAGTTGCTGTAGAGTGGTACTCAGTCATATTAAAAGGCATATAATGTGTCCAAGATATCATAACTAGGCTTTGAAAAGAAGCCACACCTTATATCTGAAAATTAATTTTGATATGCTGTGAATTAGAAGAGATTTGAGTGAACTAAAATATTTTCGTGATTTTTTTTCCGGAATTGTTTCTATATTATTCCTATTAAATCTGCATTCATACATCTCAAGATATAAAGGAAGTGTAATTTTAGTGATTTCTAATTCAGTTGAAATGTTGCTAGACATTATTAAATGTCATGAAAATTTTAAATATTTCAAATTCTCATTTGTGAGTGTTTACCAAACAATAATTTTGATACAATCCTGAACAATTTACAGATGGGGCGTAACTCTGTATTTCAGAAATATTTCTCTAACAAGTTCAAAAATACTCATTAGTTGTTAGACAGGAGGAAAAAAAAAAATTAAAGAGGAAAATATATCACCATAGTTATTTTTGTAGGGCACACAAATATGAGAGTTTAGTTGGAGATAAACATGTATGGTGACATTTCCAAGGGAGCCATAAAATCATAGAATGGTTAGGGTTGGAGGAGTTTTTTAAGATCATCAAGTTCCAATCCATGGGCAGTGCTGCCCCACAGCAGTTCAGGCTGCTCAGGGCCTCATCCAACTTGGCCTCAAATACTTTCAGGGAGGGGCCTGAAAGTCCAGAGGGGCCACAGCTCGTCTGGAGAGCCTGTTCCAGTGCCTGACTACCTTCTGAGTAAAGAATCTCCCCATCAAATCTAATCCAAATCTGTCCTATTTTAGTTCAGAACCATTCCCTTTGTTCTATCATAATCTGCCCATGTAAAAAGTTGGTTCCTCTCTTGTTTATAAGCATCCTTTAAGGACAGAAGGCCAAGTGAGGTCAGAGGTACTCTTGCCTTCTGATCATCTTCATGATCCTCCTCTGTACCCACTCCAACAGTTCTGCATCTTTCTTGTACTGGGAGTCCCAGGCCTGAGTGCAGTACTCCAGATGGGGTCTTACATAGATGGAGTAGGTGGAGACAGTTACCACCCTCTCCCTGCTGGCCTCCCCGCTTTTGATGCAGCCCAGGATACTGTTGGCTTTCTGGTCTGTGAGAGCACAGTGCTGGCTCATGTCTAGCTCTTCATCCTTCATGGCAGGGCTGCCCTCAATGAGTTGTTCTCCCAGTGTGTGTATTTAGGACTGCTCTAATCAAGGCGCAGTATTTTGCTCTTGACCTTGTTGAATCCCATTGGGTTCATGTGGGCTCACTTCTCAGGTTTGTTCAGATCCTTTTCGTTGGCATCCTTTCTTTCTATTGTCAACTGCACCACTTAGCTTACTATCAGATGAACTCAGAACAATTTGAAGAGCGTGTATTGTTCTTCAGTACAAACAAGTGGGTGCATTTTAAAGTTTTAACAGGTGAATGTTGAATCCCTGGCTAAACACAGATTTAAGACTGACACTGAATCTCCTTGCTTTGGTACTGAAGATCAAGAGGTCGTTTTTGAGTTATGTTTGTGTAGCATGTTAGCATCCAGTTGCATTTACCAAAGAGTTACAAAGCTGTGGAAATTTGAATTCAGTGTTTAATGTTTCTGTATCTTACAATCTAATCCATCCAGCTATGCATTAGAAGAGAATGTTATTTTATCACATCTAGTCATTTTATCTTACTGAAAACTTCAAAATAGACCAAATAGTTGAATAAAGTGAGACATGATTGAAAGCCTGATACACTGCTAGTTTGCAAATTGAGAGTTTAATTGAGTTTCTGTCAGCATTTTTCTGCAAGCAGCAGGTTTTAGAGGAGTTCATGCTCTGGAACCGTGCTTAAGGAAAACAAATTTTTGGAGATAGGGAAGTTGCAGTAGCTTCTTGAACTACTACTAACCGTAGGCAAGAGAGGGTAAGAAAAAAATCTGTTGCTTCTTGTTCTTCATATTCCAGGAATAATTTGATGACAAAAGTTTATAAACTGCACTGTCAGAAGCTCTCTTAGTCTTTTGTTTCCTGTCATGTAAGGCTGTGTGCATTAGTCATTGTTATACTGTGTCTGCTGGGTCATGCTACTGGGACACTTAAGTTTTGGATGGCTTGAGGAGGCAGTGCCTTGCCTTAATGCACCTGTGGGCTTTCAAAAGCTGAGTGGTGGCTGCAGAGTGGTACTCTGCCTTTGCACCTGCTGTGTATCAACTCCATTTGACAGAGATTCATAAATGTTTCTTACGTTTTTTTTTAAATCATGATCAGATATCTTAAAAAAATCGGAAGACAATTTCTGTTATTTTAGCTGCAGTAGATTTTGCAGTGTTAATGAGTTTGAACCTGCAGGCTGTCTATTCAGATCTTCGTTCAAGTTAGTTTGAAGAAATTACTGAAACAGTGACAGTACAAGGGCTATTTACTAAAATACCTTCAGATACTTCTCTGAATGTAAAACCACAAGCTTTCTGTGCTGAACAAAAAAGTTGTTATAAATATACGTTTTAGTATTTATCATGGCTGACATTCGTTAAAGTGTTCTTATTTTCTACTACTGTGCTCTAGCTGCCATAAGTTGGTTTCCTTCACCATAACACTCAATATATGGAAAGCTGTGATTAGTTTCTTACAGCGGTTTAAAAGCTGGTTTAGAGATGACGAGATTTCATGACAGTTAAATCAATAAGTATGTATTTTCAACCTAAAATTAGTTACATATTGAATTTTCTGATTTTTCTTTTTTGACTATTTAGTTTTCTTACAGTAATTCAATGGAAAAACATCACTATGATATAAAATTACATTCTGTTTACATATAGTGTTGTAGCTGAGCTTGCTGCTGGTTAATATTTACATTTGAAGTTTCGGTGATATTTTTCATTTCATTTCAATTAGTTTATTTAAAGGTCCTTTCCCAGGTGAAGTACACTTGCATATTCCCTGGAGAAAGAAAGAAAATGTATTATTTCTTTGTTAATATTTTCACTGAACTGTCAGTTTAGTGGCTTCTTAAATTCTCAGTAAAAGCTGCTAAGTGGACTAATCCCTTATCTTAGAAATAACTGCAAATACAAATTCAACAGCTGAATATTTAGAAAAGAACATCAAAACATTATTTGTGAGGTCGTTATGGTTGTAAAAGACCATGAAGATCATTTAATCCAACCATAAAGTGCAAGTCACAAGCAAGTGCAAGTCCATGTTACTCCCGTGACTGTGTATTTTCTGTGTCTAGCTGATATTTCCAAATATGTCCAACATCGCATGGTGCAGCTGCAAACTAACTATCTAATATATTTGTCAAACTATTTGAGTTGCTGGGGTATTTGTAATGCATTATTGACTATGGAAAAAATACATGAACTGCAGTATGCATTTTATGTGGCCTCTAGAAACTGTAATTGAAAAATTAAAGCTTTCTTGAAGTAGGAAATTAATTATTATTTAATAGTTAACTGTTGTAATTAAGGATTACTGTTAGTCAAAAATTTACCTGGGGTATTTCGTTGACTGCTAAAAGAATTTGTTATTGATTCTGTTTAATACTGTTAGGAAAAGTGATTTTTTAAAATTTCATTTAATTTACTACTTAACATTTAAATATTAAATATACTAAACAAATTATCTTCTATGAGTATAATGTATTCATTTAAACATCCATGCAGTGAGAATAGTTAAGTAAGGGGTCCCTATGAATTTAGAAATGCAAATAAAAAGCTGTGGAACAGCTTAACACAGTTTAACACTGAAAACATAGAATCACTGAATCACAGAATGGTCAGGATTGGAAGGGACCTCAAGGATCATGAATCTCCAACCCCCCTGCCACATGCAGGGCCACCAACCTCCTCATTTAATACTAGACCAGGCTGCCCAGGGCCCCATCCAACCTGGCCTTGAGTACCTCCAGGAGCAGAGGATTCACAACCTCTCTGAGCAGCCTGTTCCAGCACCTCACCACTCTCTCTGTAAAGAACTTCCCCCGACATCCAAACATAAAGTTTGAGAATATTGCTTGAGAATAAATGCTTGAGAATATTCACCTGGACTACTGGAAGTTACTCTATCTTGAGAATTTTCCTCCAGCCAAGGTGAGTTACATTTCAGGATTAATAAACTAAGCCATTTGCTAAATGTGAGGCAGTTTGAAAGGTCTTCAGGAACTTTGGTTGAAAAGGAGAGGTAGTGATGTATATGAGTGTGCAGATATGTGCTGGAGATGGATCTGCCTTGCTCCTTAGGACCAGCTGCAGGAATTGCATCTTACTCCTTACTCACCTGCTTATCCAGCAGTATGTGCTCCCAACTACTCTGTATATGGTGATGGATGGCTGGAGGCTCACACTCCTTATTAAAGTTTGTTTAAGCTCAGATTTGCAAGTCCATACTTCGTTAATAACAACCTACTACTCACTTGTCTTTCTCACCATGAATTTTAAACACCTTGAAATTACATGTATCAGATGCTCCAAATGTTATTATGGTGATAGAAATCAACTTGTTCGAAAGGTACAGTCATCATGTTAAAACTTCTTGTGTTATTGACTTGTTCAGCTAATAGAAAGTGTGTTTTATTTTTGTGGCTTGCATAATATGATACTTGTCATGCAGGATGTTATTTATAATAGAAGTAATGTTGTAACAGGCAAAGAGTAAATTGTGAAGTAAATTATGAAGTGCACCTGCAGCTTCTATTAATTGCAATGGATCTTTTGATTACTATCCTACATGCTGTTCATGATTGGGATAAAAAAAAAATAGACCTTTATGAAACACTTTTTGTTTTGGTCTGATTTCTGAAAATCCCCTGTGTTCATGTATGAGTACGTGAAGTAAGAATTTATAAAATAGAAGACATTCAGATGGAAAGCTGTAAGATACTTTTCTCATATTATGAGTGAGATGTATCTTGAGCAACATTCCCAGTTATCCTCATCCGCCCTCATCTCTTGCAAAGTCAAACAGGACGGGCAGGTTTGCTGCAGGGGCTGTGGAACACTCATTTGTCTCTGAATGCCTCACAGAGATCAGAGGTGAACAGGACAGGTGAATGTATGTCAGAATGACAGTGCACAATGCTCAACACACATGTCTCTTAAACAAGCAGTGTTGATGCTTCTGTTTGGTGCAGCCAAGGCTTACCCTGGGGCAGGAAGAGAGGAAGGCCAGGCTCACCCTGGGCCCTTCCTTCTTCCTGTCTCCTTTCTTATCCCACTGGTAGAGGTGCATGAGCACAGTACCTTGGCCTGCTCAAGGTGGGCTTCTATCTTATCCTGTCCATTGGCATGTGCAATATAACTGTGAAACACAGATCAGATAAGTTTTTATTTTGTAAACGTACAACCGCATACATAAAGAATTATAAAATGATAATAAAAGTATGTGACAAAACTGTACAAACAGAGGCATAAAATGTAGTCATCCACTCCTGGTTTGTTACAGTGGTACTCTAGTGTTGGTAAAAATTGGAAGAACAAGCTGAAAATGTCTCATCTACATTGCATCTTACTGCATCAGCTTTGCTTATGGCTTTACACTATCATCAATTTCTGTAGGGAAGCCCATCTAGCAAGCTTTCCTGTTCTTTCCTCAGAATTATGACATAGTTTTATTTTGTCATTCATAAAGTACTCTGTACAGGAATGAGAATCCCTTCCCTAACCAGCCAAGTTATGAAAAAAATTCCTCCATTTAAACTTGTCTTGGTTTTTATTAATCTCCTTTATAAAAACTGTGTATATTTATTATGATTGTATGCATGATTTATTATTGGACTTCATAATACTTAGTAATACATTTTACACTTGGTTTTCTGTATAAATGATTTTCTTTCATCCATAATCATTGCAATTCCATTTCCTTAAGACATTATTAAGATTATTTATAACTTGCAACCAATATTTCAAGTAGAACTTAGTGCTTTTTTTCTTATCTAAATGCATTGAATTGACTCGGGAAATAAAATATCTAGCACTTAATTGTAAATAGAGAGTTTTTAATATCCCATTCATTATTATCAGTACTACATGCTCAAATAAATTCATCAAAAAGCATTAAACTTGAAGGTAAACAAAGAAGTAATGCTTCGTATTTTAGATGTTAATAGAAAACATCTTTAAACTGTACTGAGAAGAAAAACCTTGAAAGTATGAGATACTTGTTCTTAATTATTTTGAAACATCAATGCACAATGTTGTTCTGTAGAAAGATTTTTCTTATCTCAGATATTCACTGTGTGTATTGTTGCAGTTGCTACACTCTAAATTATTTTGACCTCAAAAGGAAAAATGGATTTAGGGCCGAAGTTGAAGATATATTCTGAATGTGTTGTCATAAATTGAGTGGAAGCACTTTTTGTGAACATCTTTGTAGTGATGTCTTTTTTGTCTGGCTTTTGCCATCCAGGAAAGATACCCATAGACTATATCACCTTGTGAGTGGCAATTGTATTCTCCATAACTTCTTAAGATATGGCATGCAGTGCAATCAGGCTGGTGGGTACAGGAACTTGACAGTGAATTCTGGAGTACACGGTTGTCCGTGGTAGTTTATGCTGTTTTTTGACATACTATTTCAGAGGGAGGTCACAACTTACAAAGTTGTCTTGTTAAGGAAATGCAATTAACATCAATAAGATGGAAGGCAGGTAAATTCCATTAATGTTTGCTGATTTGGGTGCTATGTAAAATAATAATTGAACATTATGCTCTTGTTTTGTTTTAGAATAGTCAGAATTCCAACAGCATGATTTTTTTCCCTCCTCAAGAGTCTTCATCTGAGAATTTCTTGCTTCTACTGTGAAGTCAGACAATGCTTTTGCTATGAAATGAAATTTAATTCACCTGTTGAGTGTATGCCCCTATCTCCTACTATAATTTTCCCCATTCACAGTGCTACAATTCTTCCAGTTTACTTTTGTTACAAAGATATTACTTAAAAGGAATTTTACACGTTCTGCAGTTTTACTTTTTTTTTTTTTTTTTAATATATATATATTTTTATTTAATGCAGAACACTTAAATCAGTTGAATATTTTCTTCTATGGAAAGTATACAGAAAAAAAAAAAGACCATTCTAGGGATCAGGATGTACAAACTTCATTGAGAGACACTGTTTGAAACTCCTAAATTCCTGTTCTGATTAATTGAATTATTTAATTTTAGTTTGTTAGTTAGTTTATTTAACTTTTAGTTTGTACTTTCTTAGCTGTTTATCATTCTGTATGCACACAGACATGCATGTTTGCCAAACAGTTGTTTTCTGTATTTTTCTAATTAGATGATGTGGAACTTGATACTTTTCACTGATTCTCTTACCTGGAACTCATTGAACTCATTTATGAATAATTTCTAAAGGACTCTTTGCTCAAGTCAGCAATCAGGAAAAATAGTAAAAAAAAAAAAAAAAAAAAAAAAAAAAAAATCATATAAATAAAAGATGGCATGGTTTATGTTAGGTTTCATTCTGTTTCACATCTCAGAATGTTCTGAGAGTTCTGACAGTTCTGACTTGGTGGTCAGGGCTGGGAAGCGACAAGTATGTGAAACCAGACATAGGTAAAATCATTTGCACTCTGTGTTATTTTTTTAAAAAAACCATTCAGAAATAATATGTTACTAACACTGATCTTGATTCTCTACTGTGATGTAGACTTATATTCTCAAAATACTAATAGAACATCTTATTATGCATAATAAATGGCCTGATCTCTCAAACTCAGTTGGATCTTGGAAATAATAACTACAATCTGTTTTCATGCCTTTTGCTTTGATCCTAATTCACTTCAAAAGAAAAACAGGAATAAAAAAAACCTTTATTTAATCTTTCCGTACAGATGTATCCTTAGCTTTGTGAATTAGCTAGAAGGATAAATTACACATTGTTTTATTTTAACCTTATTTTTCTCCTTCAGAATAGATCAGTGTATAATGTTAGTCCCAAGGGACTCAGATTCTGCCAGTGCTATTCCCTGATGGCTTTGAAATTATTTCCATATGTATCTTGATAGCTGTGGGAAACTTGGGCACAAAAGCGTAGATCTCCATATATTCATACGGTTGTGCTGAAAGAACTGTATCTGACTTCAGATACCTGCAATGTTTATGTCTTAGTCATCTGGAGTCTCTTTAATTAATAAAAGAAAAATACAGCTAAATTTGTTTCTTCTTACTGTAATCATTTATTACAACATCTATTGTGACATTTAGTTGACAACTGTTATTCAATAAAGAGAGCTTGTATTAGAGAATCTACAGCTGAGTGGTCGACATAGAGCAAACAGACAACTAATGTTAAGTGGGATACATCTGCTCCTATTTCTTCACAGGTACTAGTACTACTATGCTTTACACAAAGTATGTAGCGTGGTCACCAAAATATGTTTCCACAATGTGTTGAAATAGATTTAAGTAGCACTTTCTACAGATCTATTTTAGTAAAGTTTGATGCTAGAGTTCTTAGTTTCTGGCACTGGGTTTCCATTGTGTTTGTTCTCTCGGAGTGCACAGAATAATTAATTTCATGTTTTTATTACAGGATAGAGGAAGAAAAGAATATTTTATCAGAATTTCAAGAAGACTTGAACAAGCTGATTTTATGGTTAGAGGAAACAGAAAGTGTCGTTGCTATTCCCCTTGAACCAGGGAATGAAGATCAGCTAAGAGACTGCCTTGGCAAAGTAAAGGTATTTTGAGCCTTCTTATTTTTTAATTTATCATTTCTGCATTGAGGAAAATTAAATGCTATATTCGGTTTGAAAGCCCAGGTAGTATATGCTAAGCATACAGAAATCAGAGAAGTAACAGAAAACGTGGTGAGAGGGAAATTCCTATCCTGTCACTAAATAATGAATCATGATCTTTTTCATTCTTATTTCTTAGTTTGAGTTTCTGGTATTCAAACATGACAATTTCATCTGTAAAAAATTTTTCTATAGGTGTCTTGTTAACATGTTGCAAACACCCAATAAGGAAATTATGTTCAGTATTTCTCAAGAAATGTATGTAGAAATTCATGCATGATTGTAAGTATCAATTGTTTAAAGCAGTGCTTCAGCATTTTCTAGAGTAAATTTGACTTTTAAAACACATTTTATTTTTAAAAATATATAAAATCAGAATATTGAATATATATTTTTAGTCTTTAATAAATTTAATTAAGATGTTAGAGATTTTAGTATATGATACTAGTCATGAATATATGCAATAGGAATTGTTCTGTTTAGTTTTGAAATGCTTCCAATAGAGTGTGTGTAAGAACTTGCTTAACAGTAAATTACCCCTTATCTGCATAATATATATGGGGGACATATCTAAAAGGCTTCCAGTCATCTCTTGAAGATAAGGACTACTTATCCTCCAAGTTGAACAAACTCAACAAGTGATGGAATAAAGCATTAGAGAATCTCAAAATAAATGGTCTGACTTTCTATTATACTTAACAAAATTTGAAAAAAAAAAATAGTAAAGGTCAAGTTTGTTTATAAATAAATAAAAATAGTACAAACAGTAGTGCGCAGTAAGTAAGGAAAGTAAGGCTTAATCATATGTTAAGTTTATGCATCTGACTCTTAAGAATAAAGTGTCTGTGAACTGGTCAGAGATCTTGTAAGACAAAGAAAATTCTTTATGGGGTTTTAAATATGTCTTATCATTTGCAGACACAATTATGATTTTGAAGTTTGAATTGATATTCTAGATCTATGAATTTTATGCTCTTGATTTATACAGAAATATTTTCCAACTATATCATTCCCACACGATAAATAGTCCAAAATTAAAGGTACTAGTATTTTTTATTTATAGCTCATTTTTACTTTTTTTTTTTTTTTTTTTTTTTTGGAGTTATACAGGAAAATATATCCTAATGCATCAAAAAGTAGTGCATCAGCTTGCATTGTGTATCATTTAATACCTGCTACATTGTGCTATTAATAATAATAATAAAGTATTGAATGAATGTATGTTTTAGTTATATTATCTTCATATGTTAAGTTACTTGACATATTAACCTCCAGTAACTGCATACTTGATGGAGAAGTGATGATTACATCATTCTGATGATGCCTTGCTTCCTTTGGCTATGCTTTGTATGTCTTTATGAGCATATATGATTGAAGGATTGGACTAGAACATCAATGATTGGACATACCATCTGAGTGATTATGTTCACCACACATAATAGGGAGAAGCACCTTTCCAAAGTGGTGTGGGTTTATTTGTTTTTGTTTTTGAACCACGTTAAAAGATAATTAAAATCTGGATATGTGAGCTATTGAGTGTCAAGAAGTGAGAAATTGTTATGCAATGGTGGTTAATATTCTGAGAATCCCCTTATTTGGTCTTTTAAGACTCTCTTTAGACCTAATTCACTAATACAGTCATTTTTGGTGAGAGTTTAGCCTTTACGCAGAAAGCTTTGGCTATTTTGTCTTGAATTGAGTTTATTCCTTCAGCTGATAGATAAATCGATAAGGTTGAAGATAAGAGAGCTGAAAATTCTACCGCAGTTCATCTTAACTGCTGTATTTGTCTGTTCCAGTTAAGAGTTGAAGAGCTGCTGCCACACAAGGGAATACTGAAACGATTAAATGAAACTGGAGGAACAGCACTTGGAAGTGCATCACTGAACCCAGAAAGAAAATATAATCTCGAGAGCACACTGAAGGAGGCTAGCCGTCGCTTGTTAAAGGTTAGACATATTAGTGATTTAACTGCAGTATAAAATTTTAATCTGCAACAAATATTTGCATTTTATTTTTTCTAGTGGGCATTATTTTTCTTTGGGTGAACCTGCAGAGACATTTGTACACATAATGAACCTGTTGAAAGAAAATGTATGCAATACACTGCTGTGAGAAACAATAATAAGAGACAATGAGTGCCTGAAGTGATGATGTTACATCCAAATTAACTCCCTAAATTACAGGTCTGCTCCTTAGGAGGAGAGTGCAGAGCACCGTTTTTGTAGCTTGGTTGTTTTAAGGGTTCAGCAAATATTCCACTTTTTGTGACTGAGATGTGTGAATGGCTGATTGCTTTTTTAGAAACACTTCCCAATTCTCTCCTAGACCCCGAGGTGGAAGCTGCAGCTACTCATTCACGTTCTATCATGTTTCTAACTGTGATCTCTGAGTTCCTGGATAGCAAAATCCCATTCATTTTGCTTTTTGGGATCTCACAGAATCACAGACTGGCCAGGGTTGGAAGGGACTTCAAGACTATGAATCTCCAACCTCCTGCCACATGTAGGGAATCTCCATACCCATGAAGAAAAGTAAGATAGGATTTTGTTGTACAACATTGGTGAAGTAGTGTGTAGCAGAGATGGTAGAAAGCAATATTGAAAGGACCGCGATCCAAGGTATTCATCAATCTGGTGAGAACAGATAGAATTTAGAAGATGCAACTGAAGGATTTGTGAGACTGATGGCACAGTCACCAGGGTGATAAGGAGGGGGAGATAAAGTTTAAGCCGTGTTTAGCTTTGGGAAGAAAAGGAGAGAAAACATTTTTCCGAGTGCCTTACTGAAAAGATAAGCTTGAGTTTGTGGTCAAGAACACTACATTCAACTGTGTTCACAGAATTGATATTTCAAGCTCTGTCTGGGTAAGTAAACAGGAATTTATTTGTTGTGGAACTCTCATTAGTTTCTTCTTAACAGAAATGGTCTGGCAAGTTTTAGAATGTTAGATAGTGACTCAAGCAAAAATGGATAATAAATATTGATCGCATTCATGAAATTGGAGCTGGGTACAAAAATCATTATTTAGGTGTTTGGGTAGAGGTATCTCTTTCTCTACAGAGTGGCTTTCCAAAATCAATATATATATATTTATAATATCTATATAAGAATTCAGAAAACTTTGAGATCGGATTAATGCTATTTTCTAGCTGATGTAAGGACATACGTAGCTGAATTTAGGCACTGTGATTTGAATATCTCTGCTGTAGTACTGAGAAATCATTAACTTTCAGGCAAAAAATGTTTGTGTTGTCATTCAGTAAAATGGCATAAACCTACAAAAATTGTAATTTGTCAATGTACAAAACCTACAAACCTACAGAAATTGGTCACTGAATGAAAGCTTTTACTGATTAGTCATTTATCTAAAAACTTTACTTAATGCTTGCTAATACGGAAATGTTCTGGGTGACTTACATACAGAGCAACCCAAATAACTATAAATACCATTAAGTTTTGGATGAAATATAGGGGATAGAGCTACTGTTTAGAGAAGCTTTTTCTTTAGAAGTTACAGCAGACCTCAGTAATGCTTCTGGCAAGACTTTAGACTTGGAGTTGACCACTTGATTATGTCCATTTATTGCTAAAAGAGGCTAGACCCAGAAAATTAAACTTTCCTTTGTGATTATTACTGAAGTGCACTATTTCAATTTTAGTTATCTACATATGGATATGTATAAAATTGAAAACTTCTCACCCTCCTGAAGTTGCTGAATTTAAAGAATGTGGAAAGTGCATTTCATTTTTCAATGAACAGAAGCCAAGTTTGAAAATTTACAAGAGTTAAATCCTTAAAAGTAATGTGAGATTTCAAATGTTTTCTCTGAAGGCATTCCATTTTTCAGACAATCATGAAAGGTCAAGGTGGAAAAAGTTCTTTTTGGTTTTCTGTTATTAATCTCCCAAAATGAATGAAAATACCAAACATTTTCTCCTTTCTTCTCCTTCTCTGTGTCCTGTTGGAAACTGAAAGGAAAAAAAAAAAAAAAAAACTATTTTTTTTCTCTTACATAGCTCTCACTGTTCTCACCAGAAAAACTGAATTTTGTGGATATTGGAAATGTAAAATCAATAAGATCAGATTTTATATAGCTGAAGGGATTAATTTTGTTATTTTAAGGTATGAAACCCTGGGGTCTGTAGAAAACTCGGGTATCATGGGAAGGCTGCAGGCCTGACAAAGAGACATACATTGTTTTCCTAACCACACTTTTGTATCAAGTGATCTTCAGTAGTTCGCTGGAGGATGCTTACGCAGGCAGTTGATTTCAGGGGGTATATTTTTTTTTCTGTTTCTCAAAGCACAATGGACAAATTCATCACCACAAACATTTCTCTGGGGCTTTTCTGTCCCTCCATCCCCATTTTGGAGCATATCTTTTCGTTTAAGCCTTTTGTTTTCAGCTGTTTGTTTTGCTTTCCAGCATCTATGCTAGAAGAGAACGTGTAACAGCATTCTGATTCTGATTACCTCATCTTGCAGGATGATACTTTGTTCAAAACATAAAATGCACATGGTAAGGTAGCTCTTTATCTGGTGTATGCTAGAGTAATTCTGTTTACTTCAGTGAAGCTGTGATAATTGAAAATTACCAGTTGAAAACGTAGCCAAATATCTCCTAAGAGTATGACAAATTTTTGTTATGCCTTGATCTGCTCAACAGTGGAAAGGGTGACAGCACAGTGAGTCTTAACCTTCAAGGTAGCATATTTGAAATAAATCATGTTCAAACCTTTTTTACAGTCACGGGAACTGTTGCCCTACAGCAGTGGAAATAAGCTGAGAAAAGAAATTGAGGATAAAAGGAATTGCAGTCACATAAAATAAGTTTTGTTTTTTTTTTTCCCTTTTGATTCAGTATTGTCTTTGGTTTTAGATGTTTATATCATGTGCTGATGACCTTGAGAATAGATACGTGAAGAATTTTTCTTCTGTTACATAGTAATAAATTTTAAATGACATTTCCTTAGACACCTTTATTGAATAGTGATTCTAATAGGCTGCTACCTCAAACGTAGTTTAAGCAGAGAATGAAGATTAAAGTCCGTATTCAGAAGTATGACTTTTAAATTCTAGCCTGGTTTTATATATTATGCCCTCTGCAAAGCCAGTATTTCTTGTAAAAATGAAAATAACACTATCTGTGAATTCTTGGTAATATGAAAAAAAATGAAGTGTTTTATAACCATTTTTATGTCTTTACATCAAGAATTTTCATTTATTTTCAAAGCTTGAAGTATCTTCTGCTGTGATAGCCAAGTCAGCTAACCACCTAGGGCTTCAAAGCATACAAAGAGGTACTAGGCACTGGAGTTTGTGATGAATTCAGTTCTTGTCATATACCACCTGCCAGGGTATATAACAGATCTGTAATGGGTTTCTTACCTTTTAGTGTGCGGTAAATGGATTGATAGATTAGGTCTGAGACCAGTGAACCATGGAATCAGAGGTTTGCTAGAAGGAGTTTATTACTCTTTAATAATATTCTTGGTCTTGTGTCAGGCAAGAGGGATGAGCTAGATTATCTGAAAGTAAGCTGGATGCCAAAATCAGCATTGTCCTCATTTATCCACCTTAGTCTTCACAACATCTACTGTATGTATTATGAAGGTTATTATAAGTGCCTGATGGAGACATTTTGTTTTGCTTCCTTTTAATTTGTCTGCTAGCATTAGAACTAATTACTAGACACTGAAGAGACCAATTCACTGTTTAATGCCACAGCAAATCAATTTGTTGTGCTATATAGACAAAAAAAAAAGAAGAGAAGTGGAGTGACATGGCTATAATTCGTGAACATTTTCTGTACCACCAAGAAAAGTATAGGTCTTGTAAGCTTGGTTGATCAAGTGTAGAGAAAAACAGATGGGCCTAGAAACTGCAGAAAGACAAAGTCATAACAAGGTTAGGGTTCATGTAATGTAGCTTGCCTTGAGTAGTAATTATTCACGGATTACCTGTGATGACATCAAATTTCAGCATGTTAATGCAACTTAGTTTGAGTTCACGGTTTAAACTATTACAATTTCCTTTGCTATTATTAGTGGGATGGACAGGAAAGCATCTTGGAAAATGAATGCTACAGCTTGATTTCTGTGTTTTTTATTTGAAATGATAGTGTAGCCAGTAGATTGGGGATCAAAAAGTTTCTTTTCCTGACTTTTCATTGGTTTATTGGTTATAAGTGATCCAATTCTCTTACATTTAACAAGGTATTATGCAGTGCTAAATTACTTATTACAGTCTGTCATAGGTTGCTAGTTATTTATAGTCCACGTTCTTTATCAACAATATTGATAAATGACTTTACGTGTAAAAAAATGAAGTCATGCTTCTTTCTGTGTGATGGAATAAACGTGACAATGTCACAAACAAATAAGTGTATACAGGTTTCACCCCATTTTTTAATTATTATTATTTTTTTTTTTTAGTGTGTACTTGTGTATTACTAGCAGGTACTACTAATTAAGATTCTAAAAAGCAAGTTTACTAGCAGTATGAAGATAAGTTGCTGTTTCCCAGCATGTGCGAAGCACAGCGCAGAAATAAAATGGTGCTAATGACTTTATGTTAAAAATTTATTTTGGGCCAAATTATAGTAAAATGTATATGTTTTGCATTGCCATTGAGTAGCATTTGAAACATTATTTTCATGGATTTTTTGTTATTCTAAGGCTTTATTTCAACTTTGAAGGTGACCACTGTTTTCTGTCTGGAAAAACAGTACATGGAGATTACAAACAAGTGTACTGATATGTTCCTACCAGTAATAGGAAAAGATATGACATATGGATAATACATCTATATCTATACTTTCTGTTTGGCAGCATTGTTTAACTAAAATTTACTGAAGTAGAAAATTATGAAATTATATGCTAGGATAGAGTTACATCTAGCTATAGGGTATATAGGGTTATACAGGGTTATACTATGTCTTATTACTTGGTGTCAGTGATTCAATTTTGCACCAACTTATAGTTCATATGGTTGTGTTTCCTGGAGATAGAAAAGATTGCCCTTCACTGAAAAAACAGCTAAACAGTCCTTCTGCCCAGATATGCTTCAAATCACGGAATATCCCAATTTGGAAGAGACTCAAAAGGATAGTGGAGTCCAGCTCCTGGCTCCATACAGGACTACCCAAAATCCAAACCCTATGTCTAAGAGTGCTGTCCAGACGCTCCTTGAACTCTGGCACTTTAGGTCATGCCCCTTCCAGGCTGTTCCATGCCCACTGCCCTCAGGTGAGGAACTTTTTCCTAACCCCCACTCTGATGCTCCCTTGACGCAGCTCCATGCCATTCCCTCAGGTCCTGTCACTGCCGCCAGAGAGCAGAGCTCAGTGCCCCTTGTACTTGAGGCTGTACTTCCTGTTCCAATTTCCAGGGGTACAGAGGCTTATAGTGCCTGCCATAGTAATGTTTCTCTCTGAGAGAACATAAGCTTTATTTCCTAATGAGTATTTGAATTTCTGAGAGGAAAATGAAAAGATCTTTTGGTTCCAAAGTTTTTAACCTTATGGCAGAAGAACTATTGCTTGTACATCATGATGTAGAGGCATACTCCTGCAGGGTGATGTTAGGTTTTAAAGGCCAATCTCTTCTGTGTGTGGGAATCTGTATCATTTTATCTGTCCCTTTTTCCAGCTTATTATTCAAATGGGTAAGAGAGTTAAGTTCTTACACCAGTAAATAAGTTGAGTAATTGCAAGAGATCCAATAGAGGAATGTTAAGGAAGCCATACTGGTGAGAACTAAACATTATTTTTTTTTCTTGTAAACCCTTCCTTTTTCTGAGGCTGAAGAGCTAGGAAATATTTGCATATTCAAAAACTCAGTTGGTTTTATGTGTGATGTGGAAGAATACTAAGAAAATCTGATCTATTATTTACTACTACTTTCTGGTTTCTTCTCTGTTGGAACAAAGTTGTTTTGCTATGAAAATGAACTTCTCTTACAGACTGTGAAATGAAAGTGAACAAGAAAGTATGCACTAAACCATTTTTAGCCTAATAAGAATGTCAATGTTATTTCCACCTTTTTCTTTCCATTTCATTTTGGATACATATACTGCAGTTTTCTGTCTGTATTGATTTAAAACTATTGAGATTCTTAGTTATTTTGAATACAATAGACTGCACATGTTACAAGACAGACCATATTAGGGTCTGGGTTCTTCAGCCTACTTACAAAAGCAATTTTCAGTTGTTTTATTAGCTTCATACATTAGGTTTTGTTCCACTTTACATGCTGTACTGTAATTCATCCTAATGACTGTTGTTAAAAAGAACTGGAAACTATCATAACGCAGAAGGAAATATAAGACATCTACTTTTTTTTTTTTTTTTTTTCCCCAGATGTTTACTTAGTAGAATTAATTTAAAAAGTGTATTAATATAGCTCTGAGAACCTCAGCAGTCAATGATAAATTCATTCACTGTAGGTTAGAGAAAATGAAATGGCTTCATATAAATGAGAATATTTTATTATTTACTTTCTGTAAGATAAGAAATGCTAGCAGATCAGAATTAGGCTAACACATTTCTTCTAATCTGAGTTGATTTTATGATTTTGATGCAGAGATTTTTAAATTTGGAAAATTTAGTGCTAAATTTGTGCCACATTTGAAAATAACATGAGTATCTCCACAGACTTGTGCTGACTTTGGTTTTGACCCCAAATAAAAGAGATTCAAATAAGGTGAATGTTGCTGTAGTGTTATGCTGTGTTTTTTTTTGTTTTTTGTTTTTTTTTTAAGAACTTGTTTTACAACATAAAAAACAAAAACAAGAGTGTTTTGATTTAATTGCTATATTTTCAATTTAAAATCTAAGTGTTTTTTTTAATATTTCAACATATCTATTATTTGGAATTTATAAGAACAAAATTAAATTAGACGAGTGCAATTCTTGAGAGCAGAAGGAATTGTGAAAACCCTCCCCACACACAGTTAAGCAATATGAATAAATAGATGCAGTAGCACAGCATCAGGAAAAGGAAGTTTGTAGTGCAGTAAATCCCTGATTGCTGTTATATTTGGGTATGGTACTTTACTGAGACCATTTTTGTCATGCCTCTTCCCACAGTTTAGAAATGCCAGGGAAGTTGTTTAATCTTCCAGCTGCTCTATTTTCCTGTGTACAACCTGCTATCTCACAGGAATATTGTAAAAATATATTATTTGGTGGTATTGCAATGTTGTGAAGGTTTAAAATACTGTAGAAGTGGCTAGTAATACTGTCTCATGCTCTTTCTGGAGTTCAGCAGAGAAATATACAATTGATCTCTGAAAATAAAACCGTCAGTTTTCTTTTGTTAAATATTACTAAATATTCTCCTACTACAGTACGTTGCTTATTATCATTTGAAACTATCTGTCAATCTGAAGTCTGTTCAGGGAAAAAGTTACGATGTTCCAAATGTTTTGGAAGCAGTCGGGCAATGATTACGCAGCATCAAGGGCTTTTGTGACACAGTACTGAATAATTTGTGCTACTTTTCCATTGAGACAAGTTTGAGTCAATTTTGAAGTAGTCAGATTCTTTTTTTAGTATATACTCTAGAACCTAGCTTTATGTGTTTTACTTTACTTTTAATTTTACAGGTGTGTTTTAAGCTTAACAATAAATGACAGCAAACATAATGAATATAATGAAAGTCAAATATAGATGAATTGGATATTTATCACGGTATTATTTGTGGATTTGGGGCAGTGTTGCTCATAAACATGGAAAATGTTACAGAGAAATTAAGGAACCACTTATAAGAGAATAGTGTACATTTTCTAATGAGTTGCAGCATTTGCATTTGTGAGATGAAGCAGAATGAAATTATTCTCTTATTTTTTGGAATTTCCAAAATATATGTTACTCCTAAGATCTTTCTGGATAATCTTTTATGTGCTACAGTATGTTTAATACCAATATATTTAAACAGCAGTTGGGTAGGGTCCAGAGGAGAGCCACAAAGATGATCGGGGGCTTCAGCACCCCTCTTATGAAGACAGGCTGAGGGAGCTGGGCTTGTTGAGCCTGGAGAAAAGAAGGCTGTGGGGTGACCTCATTGCAGCCTTTCAGGACCTAAAGGGAGCCTACAGAGGGGAGGGGAATCAACTCTGTGAAAGGCTAGATAACAGCAGGACAAGGGAAAATGGTTTCAAGTTGAGGGAGGGAAGATGTAGGTTGGATGTCAGGGGGAAATTCTTCACAGAGAGAGTGGTGAGGTGCTGGAACAGGCTGCCCAGAGAGGTTGTGGATGCACCGTCCTTGGAGGTATTATATAGGAAGAAAACATTTCTACTTATTTTTATATTCATTGTGAAGATTTCAGATGTGTCTTCATAAGACCACATTGCTGCTCTGTTTGCTTCACATTAAGCTATAAGACTTCAAAAATATTTACAAAATATAGACCTGCAAGAGGTAAAATTTTATAACTATGGAGACCAAAAATTCATGATTAAATGTATGTATGCATGCATATATACAATACTATCTTGCTAACTTATTCTATACCGTCTTTTAATAACTTCCTGTCCTATTTTTGTTAGGAATATGAATCTGGAATGTATTTGTTATCTATTTCAGAAGTTACGCTAAGCACTTTGAGTAGAAAAACATGGATTCTAAAGACATTTATCTTCTCGGTTTATACCAAGTAACTAATTATATGATTGAAATGCTTGATTTCAAATAAAACATTTTAAGCATATCCTCTCACATTTTTCTGCACTGCAGCAATTGCATTTGTAAAAGAGTTCACATACAGCAACCAGTGGTTAGCATAGTATCACGTATCACTGGATGACTGACAGGCATTTGGGCTTTTCTAAACCTCATTTCCCACTGGCCTGTCCTGTTGTGACAAGTCTTTTGTGCTTTTCTATCAAGGAAGACTGTAGGGACCTAAAATCAATGCTTTACTACTTGCCATTTGTAAGATAAAATTTATACTTCAATTATATAAGTCTGTCTGTATTGCAACATGCTTTTATAATTAAAGATTCACAAATGGTAGTCCAGAATAGCCTTAGAGGTAAGCCTGCCCTTTCCTTTTCCCTTTCTTTTTTTTTTTCTTTTTTTGTTTTGTTTTGTTTTTGTTTTGTTTTTTTTGTGGCTTGTCTCAGAGTTCAAAAACACTTCTTAAAAAACTGAGTATCAGCATTACCCAGAGAATTGCCTGTTGTTATGATACGGAGCTCTACACTGAGCACTGTTATCTAGGGTAAATTCCACACTCTCAACTTTTCTGTTAACTGCATGTTTTTCACAAATGAAAAGTGTTCGCCTTCCTCAGGGTGCTAAGGGAGGTATTTCTCAAAGAACAACCAACAGCGAAACTAAATTCATTGTTACCTGTATTCTATCAGTCATGTCAGTGCACTGGTAGGCAGCATCACTAACTAGAATTGGAATACCAGCATATTTTTATTTTTCTACAATTTTAAGTAGAATGCATTCTTTGTTTCTAAGAAATGCTGTAAATAAGCACCTGTATACAAACTTCAATCCTGTTGCAATTTATCTATGCTGTCCAAAGATAATGCGAGGTATCCTTGTTTAATTTTTTTGGTAATAACATAGTTTATCTGTGCATTAATTATCTAACATATGAGACATACATATCTCTTATAGGAGACATTGCTGTTTTGTAATGATTTTATTGCTGTATTGCAAACCTTAAATCCAAATATATCAATTTCCTCTACCGAGCAAAATGTGTTTGCTTGTTTGTTTGATTTTGTTTTTATTGACATTTGTTTCATTGCAGTGTTTTCTGGCTTTGTTTTGCTTATCAGGCATTCTGGCAGACGACAATTTTTAGAAAGTCCATGGCAGTTCTGTGCTTCTGGGAAGCTTTTTCACAGAGGCAGGCAATAGCACTGAAGAATATATCCTATGGTTAATTATCTATTGACTGATTGCCACTGTGAGCTGATTACAGCTTTCAGTATTGGACATGGTCTTGAAAGTAAAGTAGTCAGATAATATAAATTCTTATGAGAAAAAGGAAAAGAAGGGCTGATGAGAGTCAGCAGCAGACAGGAAGTACTCTGCTGACTGGAATTACAAAAGTAGTGACGGGACTGCTGTGTTCAGTCTGCCAAGTAGCGAGAAGAAATTGAGCTTTATGTGGTGTGAAGGCCAATGGCATCCTGGCTTGTATCAGGAATGGTGTGGTGAGCAGGAATAGAGAAGTAATCCTGACTGCACTCAGCACTGGTGAGGCCCCACCTCAAGTACAGTACAGTATTGGGCCCCAGATACGAAAAGGACATGGAGGTGCTGGATCAGGTCCAAAGAAAGGCAACAAGGCTTTTGAAGGGCCTGGACAATATGCCCTATGAGGAGAGACTGAAGGAACTGGGGCCGTTTAGTCTGGGGAAAAGGAGGCTGAGGGGAGACTTTATTGCTCTGTTCCAATACCTGAAAGGTGCAGTGAGAGCAGGGCTGGTCTCTTCTCACTGTTGAAAGGTGACAGGACGAGGGGAAATGGCCTCAAGTTGTGCCAGGGGAGGCTTAGGTTGAAAATCGGAAAAAACTTTACAGAAAGGGTTGTTAAGCAGTGGAATAGGCTCCCCGGGGAGGTGGTCGAGTCACCATCCCTGGCTGTGTTTAAAAACCGTTTGGATGTGGTGCTCAGGGACATGATTTAGCAGAGGGTTGTTAGAGTTAGGGTAGTATGTTTAGGTTGTGGTTGGACTTGGTGATTTTTAAGATCTTTTCCAACATGAGCAATTCTATGATATTGTGATTCTGTGATTCAAAGTAATATGGAACAGGTTGCCCACAGATGTGGTGAATGAGACATTCAAGGTCTCATTCAGTATGGTCATTCAAGACCACAGTCATATGTCTGTGTCATATGTCTATTCAGTATGGTCATTCAAGGTCAGGCTGAACAAGGCTCTGAGCACCCTGATGTAGCTGTAGGAGTCCCTCCCTGTTCGTCGCAAGAGATTTGTACTAGATGACCTTTAGGGGTCCCTTCCATCTTCAGTGATTCAAGTGTTGTTCAGGACACCACAGTTGTGCATCCAGCTCTGTGCTGTGTGTAGCACTGTGGCCTACCATTTTCTCTTCTTCCTCTTCACTTCCCAGCAGACTCTGGTTTCTTCTCTGGGAAGAAAGCTATGACTAACAGGTTCAAGATGACTCTGTAGGCAGGGTGCAAGTACTGTGAGGTACGTGCAGGAGTTTGCTTGTTTCTAGGCTAGTAATAACTTGAGGGATAGATATGGTATCTTCTGCTGTAAACCAGGGAAAGAACAATCAGCAATTTTGCTTCGGATTAATTTTCTTGTCCTATGTCAGAGGATTCTTCATTAAGGGTCAATGCAGGAATCAGATTCTAAACCTTTTACAGTTGCTTTTGGATTTCTGGAATTGAGTGAGGGACAAAGATAAAGAAAGTATTGCCCTAAGTATTCAATAGAACTTTAAGGTGGAGGGTCTTGTGCTCAGAAAATGCCCTTGTCAAAAGAAGTTTACTGAGATAGTACCACAGAAATGTCAATTAGTTATAAATATTAAATATAATTTTTTTATTCAGATGATTGTGATCTATATTATACAATATTACCGTATTATCTATATTATCATATTACCATGTTATAACAACAAAATGAATCATTGGGTTTGGAGATACATTTGTATGCTTTTTAAAAAGTTAGACAGCCAAATTAAGAAGAAAATCATTCTTGCCTTGCATTTGTGAATTGCTTTACTCTTCTCCATGAATGAGAAAAGATGATCTTTTAAATAAGAATTAATCTTGTGAATATCACAAATGCATATCTAAGAATTTAAAAATAAAAAAAAAACAAAATTAAGAAGAAAGCCTCCAAAACATGTAGAGAGGTCAGGTGCTGGGAATCTTGTAGGAAACATGAAGCATTGGCTACATTGAAAATAATAATCTTATACATATACTTTAGTAGCTTGTTTTGTGTTCCTATAGTAAAATAACCTTTATTCCAACTTTGTCAGAGACACTGTGGTTTATAAATATTCATCACTTGGAAGAAATTGCATAGATTTTGTTTTAAAGTCAATATTGAGTTTGCTAATGAAAATGGCTGAGTTAATTAACTAAGTGGTGTCCTAGACCGAACTTACATGAAACTCTTTCTTACACTGATTGTTTTTCATGAAGAAATGATGCATGAAAATTAAGTTCTCCCCTTCCATTTTAGATCATTCCTTGATATGCAGTATAGGGAAAGTGATTTTAGGCAGATAAAACTTTCTGAACAGTGACTGTAAGAATTGCTGTTTTATGTAATCATCTTAATAATGTTATTGAAGTGTCATTTGTAATATATCGATAAGTCAGCATTAAAGCTTGTATTTCATGTTTTTTATGACTTTTTTGTTTCATATCCAAGTCTTGGTGTGGACAGCAGCTAAACTTGCTTTTGGTCCAGTTATGCTGTAGGCTGACTGTCCTGGATTCACCTATATTTTTTACCTCTTATTTTAGAAAAAAAATGAATATTAAAGCAGAAACTACAGCTTGTCTTACATTAGGAAGTGTGCTTTCACAGGGAATTTTACTACACATTCTAAGTTTTTTTGCATACAATCAGTGGTGTATTTTTTTAAAACCTAAAACTGCCAGTTATCCTACAATAGAAGCCCACTTTAAGGAAATGCTTTGTATATCAGAAGGAGCTTTGCAAGTCAGTAGTGAAAGAAAAACATTGTTAGCAGTCTGCACAATCTTGTTTGTTCATTTCAGGTAAATGGAAAATGACCTTGACATTGAATTGTAAGCAAGAAGGGAAATATTCAACGTCAGGCATTCATTACTTGAATAAGTCATTTTAGTGGCTTTCTTTTCTTTTATCATGTGGTAGCTGCTGATAACAAGTGATGCCTTAATAACTACGTTGTTTATCAAGTTCATTCACTTGTGATAACATTTTTGATCTCTACAAAATTATTCCTATTTTTTTTCTTTCTTACTTACTATCTCCACTTAATTAATTTCATTTTTTTTTTCTGTTATATATTCATTATTCTGAATATTTTTTTTTTTTCTGTTGCAAGATTGAACTACACAGCTATGATACTGATATTGTTTTCTGGATACTCATAAGGAGTTAGAACAGGGACCATTGAATATGATTTTACATCAGAAGGCATATCTTATACAACTTCTTTCTTTTATATTTACAATACTAATCAGTATTCCTTTTCATCTGCTTCACTCTAAGTCATCATGTAATGCATGCACACAACTGTATCTATCTGAAAAACAGTCTGAAGCTGAAGTATGAAGTAGCGGTAGAAAACTGGTGCATGTGAGATGTTTGAGGTCTATACAGCTAAATTGAGCAACTGTGTGGTTTTGTCTCAAAGTTGTCACGTTGGGGTAGGAATGGAAAGAAGCTAAAAGTGGATTATTTAGGCTTTTAGGGAAGGAACATATCCAAGATGTGACGTTCAGATGGAACAGAAATAAGCAATATTAGATAAACATCTAGACTTTGAAGTCATGCAGCTATTTAAATTTGACAGAGTATTCTCATGTTTCTAGAGATATCGTCATTTATTTGTATTCTTTTAGTATTTTAAAGAAAAGATGAAAAATGAAGTACATAAAACCAATTAAGTGAAAAATGGCCTGATATTTTAAGATAAGAATAATGCTATGTATTGTGAAGACCAGTGTCAGTTTGTAAAATTAGGATCTTCTACCGTTTTCCAATTTGGACATAAATCTTTTCTATTATTCTGTTACTAAGCTACCAATTAATCTAACTTAATTAACATTTGAACCAAAGTACAAAATTTTAGAAGCGTCACATGCATCAATGTTTTGACACATCGTTGAAATTATATAGTCCTTTGATGCTGAAATCAGAATTTTGTCTTTGAAGGAATAATCCATGCTTTTATTTTCATTTGCACTTTCTCATCTATTTTTTCCTTTGGTTGCAAACAAAGGTATGTTTTCATTGTTGATCTGCTGCCAAATAAGGTGAAGTTGAAGATATTAATTTTTAAGCAGAAAGTGAAGTCAGAGTTTTAGAAAGCTGTCCCAGTTAAAGTTGTTTGTTCTTCAATTTTTTGTCCATTGCACACTTTATTCCTTGCCAGCTTGCAAAACTCTTTGCTTTCTTCAGGCTTGTGTTCAGACTAGGCAGAATTTGGAGAAAATGTCTCATATGCTCACCGTTTTTTACTGTTGTACAGATGGTGCCTTAGGACCACCGCTTTTGGTCTTGTAGCTTATGAAAGGATGTCATTTCTTCTCTAGTAAAACTAAACAGTTTTTCTTAAATAGAAGGGAAAGAAATGAGATATTATAGAGGATGAAACAAAGTAGACACCAGGTGGATAATCCTGGGGAAAAGGAAAAAAAAAAAAAAAGAAAAAAGAAAAAAAAAAGGAATAAAAGAGGGAGAAGAAAGAGGCCGAAAAGTGAAAACTGTAGAAAAGAGATTTGGAGTGGGACATGTTTACTCCTCCCTGGAGGCAACCTGGAGCTAAGAACTAGATGGAGGACAGTTGGGCTGCTGTATGTTCCAATGGCATCAGAATCCAATCTCAGGGATAGGACTTCTAGAGCTGTGTCATTTCAGCCAGGACTTGGAGAAGCCCATCAAGGAAGTTCCGTAATTGATTGAAGAGGATTGGAATCTCCTCTTTAATTAAAGATGGCAAGCTAAAAGGTAGACAGAAAGATTCTAACTTAAGAAGCAGAGAAAAATCTGAAGATCCTCTGCATGTCTGGCTGTGACACAAAGGGGCATGAATCAGGAGACCCAATCAACGTACCTTTCTCTGTTAATCCGTACAGTGTTTCTCAAATTATGCTTCAGGAAATAAGCTGTCTACCCAGAGACAGCCTGCAGCAGTACCTTGGCTCAGTGGGAGGATTTGTAATTCCCTTAAGCTCATGAGGTTCTAATTTGATTAGCCAGCTTAACTGCTTGATGCCAGAATTTAAAAATAATAATAAAAAAAACGCAGAATTGTAGAATCTGTTTTGCACGCAATAACATGAAACACGTTACTTGGATCTTACACAATATTCCCTTGCTAATATCCAGCCAAAAAAAATTGTTTCTTACATACTTGTCCATAGCCATGAACTTGTGAATTTTAGGGAAGTTTTGTGTCTACTGTTGCTCTTTTAATTTCTGTGGTAGAAGAAAAAGGCATTAAGTTTCTCTGTATAATGAACAGATTCAAACTGACATAGATTTTGTTTTTATTTATTTACATGCACTATAATTAATAAAAGAAATATAATCATATATTTCTGCTACAATTTTAACCCTGGAACTGATTCGTAAGAAGACTGCATTTACTTGTGATGCCACCTCACTTCAGGTGGAATTTGTTTTGCCTTTTTTTTTTTTTTTTTTTTTGTATGTGTGTGTGTATGTATGTAATTACTTTTGAAAGCATGAGGTTGAAGTAATGTATAGAAACAAAACCTCTTTCCACTTCTTTGTTTCTGGATTAAACATATAACTGAGTCATAGAATCACAGAATGGTTTGATGGGAAGGGACATCAAAGTCTATTCAGTCCCAACCTCTGCTGTGGGCAGGGCTGTCCCCCACCAACTCAGCTGCCCAGGGCCGCATCCAACCTGGCCTTGAGCCTCCAGGGATGGGGCACCACAGCTTCTCTGGGCAGCTGTGCCAGCACATCACAGCCCTTAGAGTTAAGAATTTCCGTCTAGTATCTACCCCAAACCTCCCCTCTATTAATTTTACCTCGCCCTTCTTTACATCTGTTGTTGCTGTTTCTCCTTTCTCATTTATCAGATTTTAATACTACATCTTAGTATATAATCATTTACGTTTTTTTTTCCCGTAAAATGCTACAAATTTATTTTCATCTGTCTTCTAGTTGACCCAATATATTTGATTAAGACTGGTTAAAGGCAGATTAATTTCAGATTTCAGATTTTCAGACATCACCTTCGATTTTTTTTTCTGCCAGTGGTTACCTATTTGTTTTTAATAGGTTTTCTGTGGAATTTGTTTAAATTAATATTAAAGCTACTAAACATTAAAGATTATCATTCTAACCTTGTAAGAAAGATGAAACTAATCTTCTGTGAAATTAGGCCAAGATCTGCATAAATACTGAGTGAACACATAAGGGAAATGAATGCATTTTTAATTGTGTTCTCTCATATCTTGGGCCATACTGGAAAAGCAGAGTTCTTGTTATATTTAACAAGATTGGGAGGATAGAAAAAGCAATTTGACTCATGGGTCAGTTTTTATTAAAAAGGTTGTTATGGGGTGGATATAACGAACAACAGAGAAAATTTAACGAACTGCAAATCAAGTTAATGAATTAGAGTCATCTTGTAAGTGGCCTAGTAAACCATATGTGAAATATATGTAGAAGAGTTCTTGTAGCATCAACAGATTAGTATTTTCAAACTGAATTTGTAAAGAAATAAATATGCTATGAGAAAATTTTCTTCCCACTCCCGCTGGTTTTTTTTTTTTTTGTTTTGTTTTGTTTTTTTTTGTAACTTTCATTGCTTTAATGTCTCTGGCTTCTGATTATTATCTACTGTAAAATACCATCAATAGGAATTAGTGTACACCAGTGATACTGTTGTAGCTGGGCAACATGATAGCTATACTTCTGTTAATACTGTTGAGCTTCAGCTTCAGAGGGAATTTATATTTTACTGTGTGCATCAGAAACTTCACATTCTGCTACTTTTATAAGGTCTGTTTTAGTAAAACCTGTGCTTTGAAATGAACATCAGGAAACTCCATTTCCTTGACATGAACAGCTAACCATGCTTCTTGGCTGTTTTTAATAGTTAGTTGCCATATTTTCTTATCCCTTCCCAGGACCTTTATTTGCTGTTTCTAATTATTTTCCAAGTCCAGATGGTTTCTCCTCTGGTTTATGTTTGCAATGCTGCCCATATTGTATAGTGACATCTCACCTCTCAGCTATAGAAAACAAGCTGGGAAGGACAGCATGGAGTGTTGGCTTCAACCTGTTTTATTTATTTTCAACCTGTTCCTGTATTTACTCCAAATGCTTCAGTGCTGTTAGATTTGAATGGTGTCATTCACTGATTAATAATTTTTAATTACTGGCAAAGGATGTACTTGGTTAAAATCTGACTACTTTGAATGCAAATCAGAGAATCGAGTTCAGTATTGATGACACTCCTTCGTTATTTTTCTTCACTATATGCATCTGCTCATGCAAATTTGGACAGAACTGACAACTCTAAACATCTTGTCAGAAAACAGGTTTATAAATATCCAGATCAAAGAGGCCAAGGAAGGTTGGATGTCATTCAAATGGTCACTTTCATGTTTTTATATTTGCTGTTACTCTCTCAGATTAAAAATTGAGCATAAAAGCAGTTTCATATACAGAGAAAACTAACTTTTTATGTATGACAAATGCAGTAGTAGAATAACAAAAATGAGAAGTCTGATGATTTTCTTATTTGTAGGAAAGAGATATTGTAACTTACCTGTAAGATACTTACCATGATAATTTCACTACTGTTTATAGTCTTCATTTCCTTCTACAGGTGTATACAATTAACTCATATATGTTATGTATATAGTATATGTATGTATAATTTTAAATTGCTTTATATTGTTTGGGTTTTTTTTCCTCATTACAAAAACAGCTTCTGATATTTTTTCAGGTGTCCAGAGATCTACCAGAGAAGCAAAAAGAAATAGAAATTCTGCTGAAGGATTTCATCGACCTTGATCAGCAAATAAATCAACTGACATTGTGGATAACACCTGTCAAAAATCAGCTAGAGCTTTATAACCAAGTGGGTCAGCCAGGAGCTTTTGATATTAAGGTAAACTTTCTGTTTTAAAAAGGAATCTAGATGTTTAATGGTCAAAATGTCAGTTGGAGCATTAGCTGCATGGCTTGTATTAATAATACAGCTTTGATATGTAAATCCGCAACAGTTCCCTAAGATTATGCTGTATAAAAATTCTTTTTTTTTTTTCCATTAGACAGTTTCTTGTGATAGAGCTGTTTAGGGTGGCAAGGTGAAATACAAAAATTGTAAATAATTTTTGCTAAACCATATCTTGAAAGAATAGTCCAAAAAGCTAGTACATCAAATTCAGAATATCAGTGATGGGCCGTTTGAGCAGTTTTCATCAAGTCAATAAGACTAGTTGAAAATCAGAATATTTAGAGCTGCATAAGGATTCTAATGGTGCCGGAAATACATACAACTGCTAATCATCTAAGATATCTAGAAAGCAACAAAACTGATTGTTCAGTAATTGTGAATTAAGTATTTAGGATCTACTCCTCAATGTATATTTAGTTATTAAAAAATACCTATAAATAGGCAAAGATTAAAAACCAGCACTGTTTTGTGTTGGTTCTCATGTTCCAATGTTCTGCAAAAAGGAAAAAAAAAAAAAAAAAAAAAAAAAAAAATTTTAAACTCTTCTTACTTTGCATGAAATGGAATAATTGCTTCTAAAGTCATGGTTTTTTTGCGGACAATATTTATTAAATTCACTTTGTCCTCGTTGCTTTTGTGCAGCTGTTTTAATGCTGAAACTTTTCTGTCATACAATCACATTATGGAAAATAGTGAATCTCAAGTTCTGTTGTAGTCCTATAATTGACAGAATGAGTTCAGTGATGACATTCATTCCCTTTTAAAAAGATAAATTAGGATAGCTCTGCAAATGTCTTTATATAAATGGAACGAGGGATGGAAATTACTTCAAAGAAAATTATCTATGCTCACTTCCTGTATTTTAAGAAAAATTTTTAATCAGAATTCTTCCATTTCTTTCTTTCAATCTTTTTCATTCTTTTTCTTATAGACTGATTCCACCATTAAATTTGCTCCAAATTATAATAACACTGTTTATTCTATTGCTTGTGAATGAGATGTTTTGCTTGTTTCTTTTAGCTCCTTTATGGCGATGATAGAGGAATATTTTTGAAAAGCTTTTAACAGAATAGGGAAAAAGAAAGTGTATAGTCCTGATGTGGTGCGATGAGATCTTGTGCGATCAAAGAGGAAAGGGAGTATTGAAGATCATAAAAGGCAGGCAAGTAAGGCATGAGCCAGCAGAGATGTTTAACTTACCTCTCTTTTGTCATCGCTGCATTTGGAACTTAATAGACAGAGTATGTGGGAGAAAATTTCTTCATAATGTTTCTGGATGCATAATACCTATTGTTTCCTAGAATTGTATCCAGAATCTAGTTGGAGTAGATAGTGGAACAGGCTCCTTTTTTCTTTACTGTGATACAGTTAGGAAATAGGAGATGAGATACTTCAAGCATAGAGAGATGGGAGGTGTCCAGCATATGCCTTGGTCATCACAGGTATTAATCTTAGGGCACCTTCTCTTTTTCTCTCTTTGGTTGGACTACTTTGTGTCAAGTGAGTCTTTAGGCAACATTTTAGCTTCTAAACTAAATGCATATTTCAATTTAAAAGGCATAAAAAAATTTAAGAAAATTGTGAACACCATAAGTTTGTTGAAACAACACTTCTTTAAAACTCATTCACTCTCAAGAAGCATACTGTAATTTATAACAGCTTTTATTATAAACTACATTTTTTTATTTTTATTAAAATTGAATCTATTTTTTTCTTTTATCCCTTTCTGCTCTCACAGTTCTATGCATCATTTAAAGAGTGACAGTGTGTCTCATGCTACCCTAACATATTTTACGCCAATGTAATTTTTGTTCATAATTCTTTTGACTGCAATTTAGAAACAACAGTGCCTTCAGACCTCAGTCTCCAGGCCTTCAGTTAGGCATCATAATTTTTAGTGGTGGTTTCCAAAATCCTAAATAGAATTTAATAACTCGCTCATTTCTTGTTAAATAATGGTAGGGTTACTCCTGTAACTCTATTAGTTGATTTAGCGAGTAACCATTATCTCACTATATAGGACTAATCCAGAATCTTATTTCCAAGATTTAAAAAACATCTCTAGCAGTATATGCTGTATTCACATTGTTAATCCATTATTACAGTTTTCTTTTATAAATGAAGATATATATTTTTAAATGTAACAAAACAGTCTAAAGAAATCAGCATTGGAATTCATATTTGCAAGCTACCGTTTTAATAATACTGAAGTAGATCTTATTTATTTGCAAGTATCATGTAATTTTTCTAACACGTTAGCATAATGTCTCATTCCAATACTGGCATAATAATAGAGACTGCTCCTATGAAATACTCATGTATACGCATGGGAAAGTACAAAATCTGCATCTATTATTTCTGAGCATACTGCTAGTTTTGAACACTGGAACACTTCAATAATTGAAGTAAGCCTTCAATGTAGCTTCTCATGCATCTTGAATATATTTAATGCTGTGTCTTTTACAACTGTTTGTGTTTTTCTAGCTTAGCATATGTAGGAGAACTGTCAGGTGAGGGCTTGAACTAGTGATTGAGCACCTGGTGAGGAGGTGTGGCTGGCCTAAGGAGCACAAGCAAATGGTCTGCATTGGTGCTCCCCACATGACCAGAAGGGGTGATCCAGGTGGAGCTACCCTGCGCTCACTTGGGGGCCAGCCCCTAAAAGGAGTGTATCTCTTCAACCCAGGCTGTTTCTGGGAAGGAGAGCTACCTAGCCAGAGAGCCCTTCCACCAGTTGGGTGAGTTCAAGTGTTCTTTCTCTATGTGACTATCTGGTTCACCTGTGAATACTTTGCCTGGTATTGCCGAGAGCCTGTCAGAAGCAATTTTGCTTCTTTGTGAGTACAACTCCATGTACTTATGTTTTCTGTGTATTTTCTCTTTGATACAATGTTACTCTTATAGCAATTCTGTGTGATTTTGTACTCCCAGCTTAACAAAGTTAGTCAGATGTAGTAATCATCGGTTTCCAATTTTACAAAAAGGTGTGATTCAAGAAAATATGATGAAAGTTGTCCATCTTACAAAATCGTAAGATGATAATGCTTAACAGCTTTGTGTACAGTATTGCATTGGATATAGCTAAGTCAGTCGACCACTTCAGAATAAATATGTTCAGGTCTTATTGTACGGATACTTTTGCACATACCAGTATATTTTTATCAGTACTTCTGCCAGTAATGGCAAATGAAGCCTGTAATTACTTCTGAAAACATGAAGTTGAAGTAACATATATAAACAAAACCTCATCTTTCCTCTTCTCTGCTTCTGGATTAAACATATAACAGAGTCATAGAGTCACAGAACGGTTTGATGGGAAGGGACATCAAAGCCTATTCAGTCCCAACCCCTGCCATGGGCAGGGCTGCCCCCCACCAGCTCAGCTGCCCAGGGCCCCATCCAACCTGGCCTTAAGCGCCTCCAGGGATGGGGCACCACAGCTTCTCTGGGCAGCTGTGCCAGCGCCTCACCATTCTCTGAGTAAAGAATTTCTTCCCAGTGTCTAACCTAAGTTTCTCCTCTTCCGGCTTAAAGCTATTCCCCCTTGTCCTATTACTATTACATTATGTGAAAAGTCAGTCTTCTGCTTGTGAGTTCCCTTCAAGTACTGAAAGGCCGCACTGAGGTATCCCTGGAGCCTTCTCTTCTCCAGGCTAAACAAGCCTAACTCCCTCAGCCTGTCTTCATAGGACAGATGCTCTAGCCCTCTAATCATCCTTGTGGCCCTCCTCTTGGCCTGCTCTAACAGCTACGCATCTATCCTGTGCTGGTGCCCTCAGGCCTGAATGCAGTACTCCCCATGGGACCTTGCTCTGCTGGCCACCCCTCTTTTACTGTGGCTCAGGACTGAGTTGGCCTTCCCAGCTTTAAGTACACTCTTTTGGCTCATGTCCAGCATCTCATCTATCAGATCCCTCAAGTCCTTCTCCACAGGACTGCTCATCTATCAGACATGATCGAAATTAGTATAGCTAGCTCAATTTGAGGTTGGAAGATACTGCCTTTATCATCTCATGTGATGTGCTGCATAAACTGGTCAGTTTGGTTTTCTCAGTTATTTTCTGCCTGAACTGTAGCATGCCTTTATCAAAAATGACCAAACTGAAACGAGGCTGCTTTTTAACCTTCAAGTATGGACACTCATTTTGTGGTGAACTGCTTCAGTAGTTGAATTTAAAAACCTGCATGTTTAACCTAGACTGAGTTTGTTTAGATTCATCTTTCTAGCAAACTAAAGAGAGCTTCAATACTGCATTCACAGACAATACTCAAGTTTTATCTTAAACTCTGCTTACCATCAGTACTGTTGTCCTAATTCAGAGAAGAAGGCAAATACGGAGTGTATAACGAATCTTATTTCAAAAAGTAATTATTTTTTGTTCAAAGCAATTATTTTGTGGTCCTGATAATAATGTGATTATCTTTAATCACAAAGTTATTTTAGCTAAGTCTAATCAGTTTAAGTAAGTGGCAAGTGTTGCTATAATGGAAAATGTAGGAAATTTCAGCATTGTCTCCTGAGTAGAATATATAAAGCTATGCACTAACACTTTAAAACTTATTCTGATCCAGTCATCCAGATTTGATAAACTTTTTTAGGGATATATTATTCTGAGCATAGGATCAAGACCTGTACAATACGCACTTAGAAACAGTTTTCCTAGAGCATCAATAGCCTGTGCAGCTTCAGAACTATGGCTAAAGGAATTTGAGCAAATTCTGGTCTCTGCTTCTTCCTACTGAGTGATCTGCTGTTTGTTTGTTTTTACTTTACCTGAAAGATAAGTTGTAAGGGAGACCTCAAAAGACAATTATAACTAGTGGTTATGCTAGTGATTTGTCTCCTATACCTTCAGAAAGTCTAAAGAACTTTTTTCTTGGTTGCTGCTTTTTTTTCCCCTCTAAATATTTACTTCATCATAGTTGATTTTAATCACAACTCTAAGAACGTAATTGTTGTTTTTTCTTGTTTTTTTTTTTTCTTTTTTCCCCTATGAAGACCTGATAGATGTTAGAACTATAATTATATGGGTTAGAAATATTCTTTCATTTTTCTTTTTTAAAGAACTGTGGATTTGTGTAGAACTTGCATACAACAATTTGTTAGTCAGATTGCACTTCTTAAGTGTAGTGTGTGTTGTATTTGTGGATTGCTAAGTCTTTAGAAAATTACTTTAGGCAGAAGCTGGAGGGATTTTTACAGTCAAAAGGAAAATATGAGCGCTTACCCTGTGAGTCCATACACATATCTTAATAAGCTTTACTATGTTATGACTTGAGTCCATGAGAAATACAGATATGTGAAGAACAGAAAGATATTGTCTAGTAAGGTAAATACAATAAAAGGTTACAAATAGGCTAATATTTCAGATACATTTTTAGTGCTACTTTCTGTTCCTTGTGCATATATTCCTCAAACTTTTTTTTTTTTTTTTTTTTTTTTTTTTTCCCCTGAATTTTCTCTTGCTGGTAGTCCTAGGAATTGAAAAATTGTGTTGAGTAACAGAATCTAGCCATTATTGGCAGGGACACTTTGCATCTATTGTCAAGAGCAATGGGCTGTTATGTTGTCACTGCTGAGCTCTGCTTGTTCAGCTACTGCTAGAGTATCTGTTAGTTATGGAACTGGAGAGTAGCATTGCAGTGTGAGACTAAGGAGTGAAAACACTAGCTGTGGTGTGACAAATCATTGCCACCAGGAAATACAGCTTTGGGCAATAGATCAGAAACTCATATGGATGAACAAGCAAATTGCATGAGGGAAAAACTGATTAGAAGGGTTGCTTGTGAATGGAAACTACAAACGAAAACTGAGTTCAATTTTTAAATGTGTGCTAATATATAATGTGCTCTGTTTTGGAAGAAATAAACTAGCCCTCTTCAAAATACTAACATTTTATTTAAATATATTTCTCTAAAGAGCTGTGTAGATTCTTTCAGAATTGTTATATCTTTATTTAAGTTATTAATATAGACTTACAGCCAGCATTTATATAACGAGTTCTGAATGCTGTGCCATTTCATTTTCAATTATTGCATTTTAAGAACTTGCCTGATTTTTCCATTCAGTCCATATAGATATTATTCTAAGACTTACTATCTTTTCTCTATAAGCCTATGGAAAAGGCTACCCTATCTTTGGTCTCCTATCCTATGGACATGGATATCTCCTTACCACAGATAAAGGCATAACAGTAGCTGCCTTCTGAAGGAATGCCTTTGGCTTGCACAGTATCTCTGGAAAGCCACAGAATCACTGGAGCTCTCTGGATATATGATCAAGACATCGCTAGCAATGTGCTGGTCTGAAAATGAGCATCTAAAATAATTTTTCTTTAATATTAATTCTTTGCCTGAATGTTTTCAAATTTTATCCCTCAAATTTTTCTACTGGTAGCTGTCTTGTGGTCTGTGAATAATGCTATTTGCTATGCATGCAATTCTTGTGACAGCAATTCCATGGCTAAGGTTTGATCATAATTTTTATGTTTTAAATGTAGAGTTATATTATAGTTCCTCAAAATTTGCACAGGTGTATGTCAAACAGCATCTTCCTCTGCTTCTTTTTTCTTCCACTCAATATTTCCCTTACATGAATTCTTCTGTAATAATTTACTCTCTGGAATTACATGGCCTGGGGTGCCGAGTTTGATCCTAATTCCTTTCCTGCTAGAGAAACTGCAAATGCTTTGTTCCAACTCAGGCAGGCAACCCTAGCCTACGTGTTGTGCAAATGCCTGCTGATGGTGCTACTTACCTCTTCTGGCAAGCTCAGAATGTGTGCAGAGCAGGGAGGTAGTTGTGCTTGTTCTCCTGCCAGTTATCTGAAAACCTTCAGTCAGCATACCTCCACCAGCCATAGGAGGAGTATAAAAACCTGGCTTTTTCCAGGTGTTTGCCTCAGAACTTGCAGTTTCCCTACTGCATTTAAGTTAAAGACAGTTTGTTAGGGAATTATGATGGATAAGGGTGACTACATATGTGGAGGAAATGCAAGATATGAGTCCTTGTATTTGAAGGAGCGGACAGAGGAGGCAGTCAGGATAGGAAGTAGAACAAGTGCAGAAAATCCCGTTCTCAGTTTGAGCTTATTGAAACTCTGCTGACTCCTCCAAATCTTTCCTCCAGACAGTTTTAAAAACCACTTTATAATTTCCAGCCACCTTGCCTCCATATTGTCTTTCAATTTCACTGGTCCTTCCTGGTTGCCCACTCAGTTCCCCTATCACTTCCCTCTACTCCCTCTTTAATTTCTGGTTGTCACTCATGCTTCCCTTTACTACTGTATACTTGAGCAATCATTTCTAAGGTTTTCGCAACTTTGTTACACTATACTTCTAAAGAAGCTTTGTACTGGGTCTGGATATAGGATTTATAATTTTTTTAAATTGTCTATGGTGGTCACTTGCCATGTATGCAAACAGCATATTGTGTTCAACTTTGGCAGATAAAGCTTGCCATCTTAAAAAAAATAAAATAAAATAAATAAAAAAAAAGCTATTCTTAAAAGCAACTTGTATTTGGGTTTTGTCCTTGGTAAGTTTTGAATGACAATAGGAGAGCTGTCAACTCTTGTCAATCACTTCATGATATACTTGACAGTCTGCAGTTAGAGAATAATGTGACTGCGGAGTAGGAAATCTAATTGCAGTAAATAGAAGAACGAATGTTCATCCACATGAGAGAAAGAAAGTGTTGACAGGACATTCCTGTGTTGTTTTTTTTTTTCTTTCCATCAGCCTTAATTTGTCAATGCCTGCTTGACAAGCCAGGCCAGAAAAGTTGCATTTCATGTCATTACTGATTCTTTTACATTTTCATTTTCCTAACGTTCTCTTAAATGAGTAATTTTTATATTCTGGATGGGGCAAGTAGTTTATAACGTTTACATGGCCATGTAAGGAATACATGCCCTAGAAATTTATCTCACTGTCTTCTGACATCTATGTCTAATTTGGCAAAAGGTTGAAACATGAAAACTTCTGATGATGAAATATTGTTTGATTACTTAAAGTACTCCTATTTTCAATGCATTATTTAGATCTGCACTAAATGTCAATGTAATCAACTCATAGAACCAGAGCATGATATTCTGTATGTCTATCAATTATCACTCTTTCCAGAAATGTTTTTATGGGACTTCGAAGAGCAGCCTGCTCAGTGATTTCTTTGTAAGCTTTCCATTCTTTTGGAATTTTTCAACAGTCTGTGCTCAAAATTCTTCAAAAAAAATCCTATTTCTAATGGAATATTAACTAATATTAACTGCAGCTGGATTGTGAAAAGGTAGCAGAACTTTCCCATTGTATATTTTTAAATCTGTAACAGAACTTTTAGCCTTCAGGATGGACTGTATAACCTGTATGCAGCATCTTGAAAAAGGAAAGATTTTTTTTTATTTTCATCTTTTTTTAAGAGCTGATAAATGTTACCTTCTACATGAAGTATTTTTTTGAGGAAATAATAACTAGTTCATTGCTCTGAGAAGCTTTTAGAAGTTTGGGTGAGTTACTTGAAAGTTATTGAGATTCACCTGGGGATGATCATGCCCAACCAATCTGGTGGCCTTCTATAATTGGATGATGGCATTGGTGGACAAAGGAAAGGCAACTGATGTCATTTATCTGGACTTGTGCAAGGCCTTTACATCATTCCCCACTACATCAGGGAACATCCTTATCTCCAAATTGGAGGGATGTGGATTTGATGGGTGGACCACCCATTGGGTAAGGAATTGGACTGTGACCTCTCTAAGAGTTTCCAGATTCTGCGTGTATATTTGCTTTGTTGGTTTTTTTTTGTTAATTTATTCTTCAGTGTGGAACCATCAATGCTTAAAAATTATTTCAGATCAGTAAAAGCTGAAGGATTGCAGGGGCAATTAATGTTATTCTATTGCATTTTATTGTAATTTATGAAAATCTTTACTATTTCTTCCAATAATACATGCCATTTTTGGAACATTGTAACTGTTGGAAGACAAACTGCAGAAACGAATGCTCATGAATATCCCTCTCAAATGATGTATTACAGACTAATTCCATAAGAGGACTATTGGAAGACACGTTATAATCAACAATGCTTTCTTAGTACAGTAACATATTTTGATTTTTTCCTAAGTATCTTCTGTAGCCAGAAACTCATTTGAAAATCAATCTTTATTTACTAAACTTGAAAGGAGGAGGAAAATAGTGTCTGAGTGTCTTACAAATTGCCCATGGCTGCAGCTCATAGGCTCAGAAAGTAGTTACAAAGTATAAAATTAAAGCATTTCAGTTATAGAAGGGAAATGTCCTTTCTGTAGTGCTCTTTCCTGTGAAATGATTTTCTCCACCAAAGGGTTTTCATAATTGTTCTGTTAGGTCAAGAGCTAAAGGTAGATTGGCTTTCTAGTCTCGCTAAAACAGGTGACTGTCTTTTTACATGCTACTTTAAAAAAATCTAGAGGAATCCCAGAATGTTCTTCCCCTTGTTAAGGTAGAATCTAACAGTGTATCTGGACCTTAGTTTGAGTCTTACATATTTAAAATAGCAATGATTTAAAGTAATGGGCGAAAGGTCAGTTGCTTAATTTACTCATTAAAATGGCTTTTTTAAGGCTGATGTTTGAAATTGCTTGCCCAACAGTTACAAATCTTTTGTAGCAGTAAAACATTTGTATGCTGAACTTTAACCAAGACTGCTAAAGGAGTGTTTTTTAAATTGAATAACCTTTATGTTTTCTTTCATCAAATCCTAAGTCAGGAGGGTGAAGTTACATTCTGTAACTTTGATGTTCCCTGAGTGTTTGCTTGCCTATGTGGAGATGAGTGAATTATTCAGGATGTTATCAAGCCTTTTCATCTGTTACCAGTTTGTACCTCTATTCTTTTCTGTGTATCTCCTTGAATTTTATGAGGATTCCTTATCTCTGGTCTTTAAGCACTGGCATCAGTGGTTTAGGTCCTACTTCATTATGGCCACAGAACTGTTAACAGCATGTCCTAAGTGTATTCTAATAATATTGTGAGAATATCTGTATTGAACACCAAGAATGCTATTGACTGCTATTGGGCCTACCACAGAGATTCAGTGCTCACTGTGGTGTAGCTGAACTTTGATGTATTTTAATTGTCTCATCTGACCATGCTTCTTTGTGGTGTTTCAGCCCATTAGTCTGCTTCATGCATGGGAATGTGCAGAGATGACTCAAAAGAAAAATGAGGCCTCTTTTCAAGAGCCAGAGTTCTTGAAGATGGGAACATATTCACATTTTTCCATCCACTTTCCTCTCTTTGTCAGGACATCAGCTTTTCACTGAATCAAGACACTTTTGGGAGAAAAGCGCGGAGCTTCACTTTTTTTTTTTTTTTTTTAATTGCATTTTCCTCCAAAATATCTGGGAATAGTAACCTGAAAGATAAATGTGAATATTTCAGTGAACCTTCTTATATGTATGAAAAAAAAGAGTAGTGAATTTTTATGTCTCTCTCTCATATAAAGACAAGGAAAGAAATGTATAATTAAATGTAATTTTCTGTTATCAAGTAAAAAAATGAGGATTAGTATATGATTGTTCAAGAGAGTCTTATTGAAATTTCTAAGCCTCCAAAGTATTTTTTTATTTCAGGTTTTAGCATATTAGCTTGTTCAACGTCATTGCTTCATCTGACTTAATAAAATGAAGGGAAAATGCTTATTGTTTCTCTTTTTTCCTGGAAAAAAAAAAATCTTTAATCTTTATTTAATGCAATCTTTGATGGAAAAAAAAGATTCAAATTAATATATTATTGTAAAAGGTACAAAGTAACAGTTTTTTATTTGAAGGTTGCAACTAATTTACATTTTTGCATTGCACATCACCAGGAAGACATAGCTTTAATCACTTTTTCCTTTCAGAAAACGTCCTGTAGATATTATGTCACTGGGAAACCCGATCCTCATATTTTGGCCCGTATTATCAGAGAAAATGAGTCAGATTGCTGAGTTACACCAATACACAGACTGAAATGCTGCAGATACTTCACAGACAGTAGTCTGGACCTCCTAGTATATGTGCAGCATATGTCAAACAGCCTGTGTCTGCTAGGATAGCTACCGTATCTTCAAATAACATGTCAAGCTAACAGACTTTCTCTTCCTTTGGCGTACACACTGGAGGTTTAGCCAATATACTGATTTCAGCTACAGAATACGAATTTCTGAGTTCTGAGCTGTATCAACAGATTTTCGTAGTCCAGATGGGACTGTAGATAAGTCCTTGCAACTTTTTCAGCCTGTGAGTTTATGTAGTAGGCTGAGCTGATATATTCAGTGCAGAAGCCAACATGCCTTGCTCTGCACAACATTTTCATTTGCTTAGATACACTATTTTAGCACCAATGAAAATTCTTAAATGGCATCTTGTGAAGTAAAGACGGCCTTTATTTGATTATTGTTGTTTATACATGTTTTGAGGAACAGCAGTTTTCAGTGGTGATGTATTTTATTTCACCGTATGTGTAAAAAGTGCATTTAGCATATTTATTACCCAGCCTAATTGTAGCTTTACAATCTCTTAACAGGCTGTTTATAAGTTGTGAAATTCCTGTAGAATCAGCTCTGTCTCACAGACAGCACTGCATCTGTCCTATAGGCATTCTCATGCAAAAAACAGTGTGGTAGCAGAGTGGATGGACTGGGATCAAGACATGTAAAAAATCATCAATTTGGTTTTCCTGAAAAAACTGATGTCTTCCCTCAAACACAACTGCAGACAACTTATGTTAGTCTTCTTAAGCTTCAACAGTAGCTTTACCTGTATGATTGAGAGCAGATTTCAGGCCCTGCTCTCCCAGTTCGCTATTCACTGGAGTCTTGCACAGTCTCTTTGTTACAAGCAACTGTTGGAGGCCAAGTTGTGGTTCGTACCTTCTTATTCTCTTTTGGAACTGAGTGATGAACTAGTATTTTCCAAGTACACTTTTATCTGTTGAGCTGCATTAATATTGTATTATCTAGCAAATGGATTTGAGATTGCTGGGAACTTGCTCCATGGATGAAATTTGTTATGCCATCACGCAGAGAATTGTGCAAACAGCTCACTCAAAGATTTGCCAGGTGTGTACTTATTAAAAATCATTTTGTGATATTCTTAGATGATGCTGGAGTTAATGTATACAATCATAATGTAACTAACAAATAACCTCCAGCACCTGGCCTTGTGTAAGGAGCATTCCTGAAACACAATTTTCCCCTCCAGCTATAGCCAGAAATAAACCAGTTTGAGCACTCACAGAGCAGTCTGCAGTCAACAATTCATGATGAGTGGGGGATGAGCAATCTGCTCCAAAGGCACATCTGTGCAAGTTAAACCAGTGGCATAGATGTACTCATAATGAGCTTGATATTCTGGAATTTTGCTGGTTATTGTAATATTATTTTTTCCTGCTAAGATTTTTGTGGTATCACGAAAGATGAAAGTTCCGTGTTACAAAACAGATATTTGAGACATCATCTGAAACAATACAAACCAACAAAATAATGACAATGTTGGGAACAGTTTAGATTAAAGAAAACACTAAAAAGCATGTTCTTTTGTCAAGATAGAAAATTGCCCCTCATCTTTATGTGGTGTGTAGGAAAGTAGAAAAATAATGTAGCATTGAAATAGAAAGAAAACAGGGCTTTAATGAGTGCTTGATCAATGGTTTAATAAACTTCCACCCTCCGTAATCTCAGTTCTGTTGTTCCCTTCTTTTCAGTGCTCATTTTATTCTCTATGAATTCATGCAGGTACATCTCATTAATATTGAAATACATAATAGCAATAATACAGAAGTTTCAAATATTGTTGCAAGAGATCAGCCAAGCTTCAATTCATTTTATTTGGTATTGATAAACAATATTTGCATGAACAAATAGGAGATGGTAGTGAACTCGGCAACAATTATTTTTGCTGATGATCCACAGTGCTTTGCAAGTGAATATTCAGGCTGTGCTCTAGGTGTATTTTCTATGCTGAGTTAAAAACTGGAGCAATATGGTTCCTTGCCGAGACTTGAAATGAAACAGATTTCTACAGGTTCATTGCAGAACACGTAGTAGCATATTTCTACAAATGAAATGATGTGTTGTGTCAGACAGTGACAAAACTGGCATACCACCTTGTCTGCTCTCACATTAACATTAACTGAGATTTTGGACAGAAAAGTTGAACAGCCACATGAGATGATGTAATCAAGCTGTAAAATAGATGGGAGAAAAGCGGAGAGAGGAAAACGGAAACAAACCACTTAATTTACGTATCTCAGATAACAATGGGATCTTTGTTTATCTCTTTTGCTTATGTTAAATCATAGTACTTAAACAATTTGAATCTTGGAACTTTAGACATAATTTGCCTCTTGTTATGTTTGTCAGTATTTTTGTTGTTGTTGTTATTATCTATATTTGGAGCTTCATACATTACTTATTTAGTCAGGACTTAACAAAAATGAAGGTTTTCTTGGAGTTGTCATGTCTTAGCACCTGGATGGTACCTTTCTGGATTAAAAAAAGAAAAACTGCCAGAGAATATGCTGTTGCTAATTCAGTGGATGTAGTTGGTAGTAAGTGTCTCTCTACTTTTACAAACCGACACTGTTACTGTGCTTTTGTTTTGAATTTGCTTCATGTCTGTCTTTCTCAGTATAAATTGGTCAGCTTTGTAATAGCTTTGTTGAAATGTTTAGGATAAAGGGATCTATCACTGCAATCTTTTCCATGCCTTTCCTTTTTTTTTTTTCCCCATCTCTGATGATCCTTTTTTTTTTTTTCCCCATCTCTGATGACCCTTTTTTGTCCTCAGCTGCTACTATCTGTAAGTTTTCCAGAAACTAGTCCTGAGCAGAAACAAATTTACTGTTGGTTTACAGCCATGGAGGATTTTTCAGTCTCATTGCTTATGCTACAGTTAATCTACACTGCTCGTGTTTTTATTTTTCAGGAAACTGAAGCAGCAGTGCAGGCTAAGCAGCCGAATGTGGAAGAGGTTTTGTCTAAAGGGTGTCATTTGTATAAGGAAAAACCAGCCACTCATCCAGTAAAGGTAATGAAGCAACCTTTAGCAATATCCATTACTGTGTAATGGGTTATGCTTCCCCTGTTGTACACTTGTCCTTGATGTGCTCTGTTTAAAATCAATGAAAGAACTTGGCAAAGAGCATTTGTTCTGTTGTCACCGCATAGCCAGGAACAATGTAGTGTACCGAGCTGGAAAATTTTTGCATGTTGTGATGGGATTTTTTTTATTTGACATAAACATTATTTTACTTATTCAAGAGTAATTCATACTTAAACCAAACTTAAATTTGTTGGGCTTAGTTAGTGGTATCAGATGAAGTCTTTTTTATCTTCTGTTAAATTGCACTTTCAGAAAATCTGTAAATTAAAAAAACAAAAAAAAAAACAACCAAAAACTTTTTTTTCTTCTAGACAAGGTAAGAGTCAAAGAAGACCCTTTGCTTTAATTTTTTTGTACTGTGAAGGAGAGATGATAATGTAAAACTTTACCACTGAGTATATCTGCCAGAATTCCTGTAGCGTGGCTTCCCTCATTCTGTCTTGGAGTCAAGAATTCATTGGATTGATCCCCCCCAACCATTCTCCCTTAGAAAAATATACTATAGAATCATTTTCCCCCAGAAATCATTTGGATAGTTTAGGCTTAGTTTTCTAAAGACCATATATATTTGCATTGAACCCTTGAGTATCTAGGATACCTGCAGAACCATGAAGCTGTAAATAATAAGCAAGCAGCCTTTCATGTGTGGTCCAGTTGCTGTTGGAGATCAAACTACTAGTAAGATCACTACTTTATTAACCAGAGCTTCATTTCTTATCTGATAACTGCTAATAAAGGATCTGATGGTGAAGAGTTCACTCAAACAGTAATAGTGGCTTATCAATTACAGTATCTGTTGCAATTATGAAGACAGTAAACTTCGTATTTAGAACTTTTCCTAACCTATAGTGGTCAATAATCTCATTTTATAGAAAAAGATTTCCTCACAAAGTTAGGATGTCTGTAGGTGACCTGAACAGTAAATTTCATGTGTTTTTTTTCCATGTGTATTCGCATCACTTGTAGTACAGTGGAGTATTTTCCTGCTTCTACAAAACCTCCTCAAAGTCTTATAATTCCCACCATCTGAATGGAGATTCATAGGGACATGTGGATGCACAGATCTGCACTGTAGAAGCTGATATTTAAGCATGTTTTACTTTTTTTTACTTTCCTGAACAGAAGTGTTTAGGAGCTTTTTTCCCCGCCTTTTTGGTATCTATGCTTGTGTGGTTTTTTTTTGGTTTTTTTTTGTTTGTTTGTTTGTTTTTTTTTTTTTTTTTTGTTTTGTTTTTTTTTTTTTATAATGGTCAGTTCTGCTAAACAGTGGAAAAATACCAAGGAGGTGAACTGAAGGTGACTAAAAACTAGTGTGCTAACGAGAGTGAGCAGAAGAAGGCTTATGACTCAGCATTGGGTGAAAATAGCACTATTATTATTGGGAATAGAAACACATCATTTCAACACTGAATGGATGATGGAAGAAAAATCCCACTACAGCAGCTGTATTTTCTCACTGGGTAGCAGCCAGAACAACAGGAAAAAAGTGAGATTTTGGCTTTCTAGTTTTTTGTAACTACATTTAAAGAATAGCAAAATGAGTGGTGACACTTGCAGGGAGAATTGGTAGCACTTGCTTTGATATTCCATTGATGAAGGCATAAATAGTGTGACATGATTCTGTTTAGGCCAAACTTCTAACGTAAAAGTATATACTCCACGTCTATTTCTTTTAAGTGTTTGCATCAAAGACTGAAAACTGCTTGTTTCTACCAGATCTGCTGAAACACAATCAACTGGAACAAGATAACTCTTTAAATAAACATTGATGTTCCTTGATTTGCAGTTTTGACAATGGTATTATAGAATGTGTCTGTAAAGAAATTAATAACTATTTGTTAAATAGTGGATATTTCATTTCTTGTCCCTCTTTAATTAAATGTTACTTTTTTCGTTACCTTCTGGAGTTCAATTAATCGAACCTGTGAAGTTAATTTCTGATTCACTACCTTGTACAGTAATAAAATAGTGTACATGTACTGTCAGGGCTGCTGAATAGCTTTCTTAGTGACATAAATTTCCTTAAGCTTCTCCCCATTTATGTCTTCTGCCTTTATTGTTAAGTGAGTAATTTTCAGCAGTATTTGTTATTCGTACATTCCAATACGACTTTTCAGACCAAGTCAAAATGACTTTCTACTTAAAAGATATTTTGTGGCAGCAGAAATGATATATATTCAAATTATGGTGTTTTTTTAAAGGAAATTAATGTGGTTGCAAAGGTAAGCACTCAAATCTCAGAAAATGGTGAACTGAAGATGATGCGGTGGCCTTGTTTTAGGTTGCCTAATGCAGCAGAGGGTATGGGGAGCACTCACACTGAGAGCACCAACTCAGTACTGAAACTCATAGTTCTTGTTTAGTTTGTTGCTGTAAGCCACACTTTTCTTGTGAAGTATTCTGTTTCTGCTGTGAAGAAAAATGGCTAATTCCCTCGTAGGCTGTTTCAAGCCAGTCATCACAGTGGTGTCTAAGTGCTTCACAAGCATTGCTTTATTTTAGTTTTGTGTATGATTGCTTTGTATTTTCCAGAGAAATGAAAGGAAGAAAAAACAGAAGTTGGGTCAAAGTAAACGTATCACTAGATGCAAATATCAGGGAAAAAGAAAAAAGTTTTCTTAACCGGTGATATTAAGCATACCTTAAATTTAAGCGTACCTTCAATTCAAAATAATTTCCCGGACAATTATGACAAAAATATGAGGATTTACTTGAGACTAGTTTTTGTTTCAAGCAAATAAAATGTTTAAGCTAAGAACATTTTCACACATCAAATGAACTCCCATGGAACAGCATAATAGTCTTATCTTTGTTTACATATGGGCACTGAGGCACAGAGTGAATTTAAATGTAGCAGATACCTTTATATGTCAAATTTGAAACACTGACAACCAGGTACTTCAGCGTGTTATGCAACTTTTTTTTTTAATAAGAGAAATGCACTAACTTCAGTAATCCCAGCTGCAACTGAAATTGTGAAGTGTTCTGGAAATAAAATAGTAATATCTCATGTTGGAGTCACAGAAAGTTTTTGTTTTTTTTCAAATGTCTTTAAAAGGATTAGTTACTTGCATGCCATTGTTTTACAACTTTGCACAGTGTTTGGTTACATGAAATATTCTTTTCCTAGCTTCCTTTTTTTTTTTTTTCCTCTCTTAGTTTACTGCTAGTCTTTCCATTCTTCTCAATAAACTACATCAAAGTCCTATGGACTGTATTCATACTACAGGCCTGCCCTGTCTTGGAAAGTGTCAATAAGTTCGAAGTATTAATGCAGTCATGTGCATTGGATCTGAATTTATGTTCGTCATTGACTTTATTCTGAGATTTTGTAATCCTTTGCTGTTCATGTTTGCAAACTTTATAATGCATTCAAAACACTCCAGTGAGAGTATAAATTGAACCCTGTGGCTTTCTATTAAAACATAATTGAAGTGAGCGTTGAAACTGAAATCCACTCTACTTCTTAAACACCAGCAGTAATTTTTTATAATGTTAGTCACAGCCATGGACTTTTTAATTTTCATACCATTTTTTTGTTTTTTAATTCTTATAAAAGTATCATCTTTACATCATTAAAGAATACTGCTAAAGTCTTTGAAGTAAGCACTAGGCAGAAATATAAGTAATAATCTGATTGAGTACTCGTGTTTAACGTGTGCTTCATTTGAAACTTGCCCAGATGAAATATTTTTTATAGAGTAGATGATTATGAATTCTGTTTGTTAGAATTTTTCTGTGCCCTTCAGTAGGAAGTCCCAAGAGTGAAACCAATATTTGTTATGTAGAGTTAAATCTATCTATCTAGAGTTCAATCTATCTTCCAACAGCTTTATTTTGAATTTGTAACTTGTACTAGTTAACTAAATATTTGATTAAGCTGTCATGTAGAATGTCCAAAATGTGTAGGCACAGAATTTGAGCTGAGGCCTTCTCGATTATCAGTAAACCATCCATCTTGATGTTATAATTGACTGAAATATGGATATGTTCACACATTCGCAAAGCATGCTAACAGTGATTATACTGGAACTTAGCAATATAGAACTGTAAAAAAAAAATCTTGTTGGCACATGAAGTCCAAATATATGCTGATTCAAGGATCAAAAAATGGGGTAAGATGTGATCTTTTAAGCCCTGGCACTTTAGTAATCAGACACATTGATATTAGTGAAATGAATTTCATGCTTTTGAAATGCATTTCTGTAAAGTAATCTTTACATGGATGGGAAGGGAGAGGTTACTGAGTTTACTGCTGGTGCAAGTGGCAATAGAAGGAACATAATCCAAGTCTCCAGAATAACAGTGCTCTGGATGGTTTAATCAGGAAGGGAATATCTGTGGCAAGGGAAAAGCTGCAGTTTCCATCCATGACACTCCATTTTTCCTTTCCCATCTTTCTGATTAGGAGATAAGTAGTGATGTTGAGAAAGAGGATATAAGGAGTACCTTTACAACTTTGTTTCATTCACCTCAGTCTTCTGTTTAAAATGCCACATCACTTTTCTGTCTGAATACTCCTATGTACTTTTAGTGCTGTTAGTGAGATTAGTTCAGTATGAATATTACCCTCACTTTAATAGCACTGGGATTGACATTTAAAGGAAATCAATAAATCAATAGAAACTGTTCCTCAGTGCAACATATTTTAATTTTAATACTTGTCACTAAAACTCTAGAGCTACAATTACAGCAAAATTATTGTGCTTGACGAAGTGAACGTTTTTAATGCGTGCATGCTAATTTATGGCAGATGCAAGATTGGATCAAACTGTAAATTCGACAGGAGAGTTTGGAACTAGCTACTCTCTTATTAGTGGTGTAGATGTTGCTTCTATTTTGCCATCAGTGAAAACAAATCCCTGGCTCACATCTGTATGAATGAAACAGCTACTCACACTGAGAACCAATATTACATTTATGATATTCATATCTTTTTCCTGAGTTAGTGTGAATAAACAGTAAAATGAAGCTGGACTTTGACAGTATAATCTCTCGAGCTTTTAAGGGCTCTCTACACCTGCTGCTGCTACTGAGTAGATACTGGTGCAGCCATTTACATTTTAGATCTGGAATGAGGTTCTTAGGTGTGAGCAGTAGGAAAAAAATATTAAGAAATGTGGGAAATACGGTTTTGTATGCCAGTAATCCACAAATAAATAAAGTATGTATGAATTGTCAAATGTTATATTTATTGTGCATACCCTAATTTATTTTTCAGTGTGGTCTTCGTATTCTGTTGTTGAGGATAACTTCTGATATTCCTGACTCTTTATTTTAAACTTAATGCAGTTTTTAAGCTACTCTTAGAAGTAAAATGATTTTGTGGTACAGAGTTATATCCGTTCTCTTCTGTCCTATTAAAAAGCATTTGCACAAAAAAATCTCCAGGACTTATACCAACTAGTATTTTTGTTTTTATTGATGATAGATATAAAAGAACTTTGTAGATTTAAGAGTACCTTTGGCGAAACTTAAGGCAAATTCTAGAAACAGTGCCCAAGGCATCAAAATGTATGCATATGTGTGTGTACACTCTTCAATTTAATGTTTCTTCTTCTTTACCCCTCTCCTACTTGTCCCCATCTTGTTAGGTTCAAGGTACTTAAACATCATTCTGAATAGACATCCTGTTTCTATTAGGACTAGATAGTAATTTAGACTGTCTGATCATGACTAGGGCGTAGGAGTGCTAAAAACACCACTGAGTGGCATTGGTATACTGGACTGCTATCACAGTGTTGCAGGAGTTGGAAAGGACCTCAGGAGATCATTGAGTCCAACTCCCCTGCTAAAGCAGGTACCCTACAGTAGGCCACACAGGCAGGCATCTAGATGGGTCTTTAGTATCCCCATAAGAGGAGATTCTGCAACCTCTCTGGGCTACCTGTTCCAGTGCTCCATCACTCTTACTGTAAAGAAGTTCTTCTGCGTGTTAGTATGGAACTTCCCATGTTCAAGTTTTAGGACATTAATCCTTGTGCTATTGCTACACACCACCTTGAAGAGCCTGGCCTCATCTGTTTACCTCCCACCTTCGTTTAGTTATTTATATATGTTAGTCAGATCCTCTCTCAGTCATTTTTCCTCAGGCTGAGCAGACCCAGGTTACTCAGACTTTCCTCGTATGGGTGATGCTCCAAACCCTTTTATCATCTTTGTGGCCCTCCACTGGACTCTATCTAGGGCTCCTTGTATTTTTTGAAATGGGGAGCCCAGAATGAGACACATGGTAGTCTAAATGTGGCCTCACCAGGATAGTCAAGGGCTGGCTATGGTTTTTTTTTGTTTGTTTGTTTGTTTGTTTGTTTTTGTTTGTTTGTTTGTTTTTTTTGCTTTGTATAACAAATGGTTAGGAAGCAGCTTGAAAAGGAAAAGCAGTCTTCATTTTAAGAGTTTAGAAATGCCAGCATATAATTAGCATGCTTCATCCTACTTTACAGTCCCTAGAGTGTGGAATAAAGATGGGGTAGAAACATTGTTTTCAAGTCTAAATGCCTCTCACGGTTATCTTAAGACTGATATAATTCACATTCCAGACTTTCACATTCGTTTTGTTTAAAAGTAGCAGCTTAGCCATTGCTCAGGACTGTTTACGATTCCTTGAGGTCTCCTAAGGTTTTTTTTGTTTTTTTTTTTAATAGATAGAAGAATGTGTTCTGAATTGCAGAGATTTTATTGACATGGTTTTTAATACAAAATTCCCCTTCCTGTTTTAATATAATAAAATGAGCATCTCAGGTTTATGATGATTAGAAACAGAACAAAACAGAAAACTTTTGTTTGGAAATCATCCTATGTCCCCTAAGTCCATCAGGGAACAGTGCAGGCTGGGAGGGTAAGGAAGAGGCCTGATGAGAAGAACCAAACAGAGCCCTGAGTGGGGCTGGGTACGGGGCCTCAGTGGGGCTGAGGTTGGTTAGGGAGCAATATGGCCAGGGTCCGGTGGCATAGCCTGTAGGTTGTCCCTGAGCTCCAGCAGGCAAATTTCTGGGAGACAAGATGCTCTCAAAACTGTTACACCATGAAGCGTTTTTGTTTTTTTTTTCCCCCACTCCAAATGGGTCATACTGTGTTCTTCCCTCTCTCTCCCATTTGTGAAAATTAATTGCTGTTTCTATGTGGGATGTTGTAAATTCAGGGGTCCATCAAATGGGGAAAAAGAAAAGGGGGGGGGGAGAGAGAGAAGTTACATTTATTAATGCATTATAAATTTAATGTATTTTTAACTTCTACTCTAGAAAAAATTAGAAGACTTGAATGCGGACTGGAAGGCAATAAATCACTTAATTCTACAACTGAAGGAAAAGCCAACATTCGGAGAGCCTGTCCTTTCCTCTCCAGGTGTCTGTAAGTGTTTCATTGTATACATCTAAAATCAGTGAAGTCACATAGTTAAAGGGAAAATGGCTTGAGACAGTCTAAATTCGTTGTGCATCTGTTCAAATTTTACCATTAGCTTGTAAATGGGAGATGTGCTGGTATGGAATTCAACTTGCTTTTTTTCATTTTTGTGTAATGTGTCTCAGGAGACAATTTGTTTATGTATTTGATGGAATGATTGCAATGTGGTTTGAAATTATTACCTGCTTCAAGGTCTTGTTTCTTTATTCTACGTAGAGAAAACATTTTGACTTTCTATATTCATTTATTAAGCAAATATGATGAAAGAAAAAAATTGTTTAAACTAAAAGGTAATAATATAGATCAAGTAGATATAAATTTGTTACAAAATAATTTTTATATATGATAGACCAATGATCTGGGCATGTTTCAAGACAAAGCATCCATATTCAAAGAAAGGCTTGTATGGAGTTAAATGTTAAGTCTGTGGGTGACGCTGATGGGTGTCCTGAGCAATTCATGACTATGCAACAAGAGACTTGGTTTCCATTTAATTTAAATTATTTGAACAATATTTTGTTTTGAATTTTACATTTTCCTTGTATCTCTTTGCACCTGCAGTCTTACTACAAGGACTACAAATTCATTTTCCTACTGCTTTATTTTGAAATGTATTGACTAAGCTTGGATGGAAAAGATACATAATTGAAGTACTGGGCTAAAGGCTGAGTTTCTAAAGTCAAGGTTCTTTACTTGGTAGTAAACTGTCATCTCAGTCGCTTGGAATGAGGAGTGTTTTTCACCCATGTAAGGTGCAAAGCTGTTTGGTGATCTGCTCAGGTCTGGGAGAAGTATCTTCTACTCTTAGGTTTCCTATAACGTAGGCTGTGATACAGTCATAGAATCTCCTGGAATTTGATTGCTTGTAGGATGTTTATCTTTCTTGCTTTTAGCATGTTTTAATGGGTAACATATGAGAAAAACTGATGCTGGGGAATTCTGTGTCTTCTGCTAGTGACTTACTATTATAGCAAAGAAGAAAAATCTTTTCCTGGAAATCAAATAATTGCACCATTAAGGCAGGATCCAGAATATTCAGTACCAGAGGACAAATCCAGCCTTTGTCACAGTTGTGTTAATTCAAGCAAAGCAGATGTCTTGCTTAATGACGTGTTGAATCTTACTACATAGGAACTATAACTTACTTTTTTGCGATTTAGAACTGCCGTGGTTCTAGTGTTGATCTTTTTTATTTTATAAAAAGGGGTAAATACCACCAGTCTATTTTTTTTTTTTTAACTTGTGGCACAACAATAATCCTTACTTTACAGGTCTTCGTTCTAAGGCACACTGTAGAAATTCATTTAATGACATGGGGGAACTGAAGGAGATGTGTAATCATTTTTTGATGTGCTGGGTCACTAAACTTGCTGTGTCAGTTTTGCATGTCAGCAGGTTATGTCAACTTCCAGTGGGAGGGAGCGTTTGTGATCTGTGAATTTGCTGTTACAAAGAAAGTGGTAATAACTGTACAACAGAGGGAACACAGCATAGTCTTTCATCAGATTCCTATATTAACTAATGTGAAGCTGAATCTCAAGCTGAAAAATTGCTAGATCACTAATTTACCTTAATGTAAGACGTAAGCCCTAACCACTAACATCTCTGAGACTCTACAGATGGAATTATACATGCAGAAAATGAAAGCACTAGTGTTCTCTAAAGAATTAGGCAGGAAGTAAGATTGATTTCCTTTCTAGTGCCAAGAGCACTTAAAATGTGAACCTGTGCTTGTAATGCTAACTCATAATTTTTCTTTATTTGGGTCAGTTTACTGCAATAACATCATTATAAATGTGTTATCATAAAATTGTACAGTTCAGAAGGGAGATGTGGAAACATGTATTCTTCTTGTTCAAGGCAGGGTCAATTAGAGCAGGTTGCTCTGGGCTATGTCCTGAAGGTTTTTAAGTCAGGTTTTCCCCTTCCCCTGGGAGGGGAAGAGAGCAAAGAAGCTGCCTCTTACCTTTCTTTTCTTTACACTGGGCTACCCAAGTGTCCTCATGTTATCATAGGTCATGTCTTCCAGCTCTTTTATCAGTGTTTTTGCCCTCCTCTGAAATGCATGCATTGTTCAAAATCTGGCCACACCAATGCTAAGTAAGCCTGAAATACTGCAGCTGGGGAGACTCACCTCCTGTTCTCAGATAAAACTGTTAGAATATTGACTGAATATTGAATATTCAGTATTATATAGATCAATATATAGAGATTTAATATAGAATATTCCTGAATATTGGCACTCCTCTTTTGAAAGAGGGCCTCCCCGATAACCTCTCCCTCCAGAATAATGACTGTATAAAATTACATTAAACTATAATGTCAGGAACAGATATTCTCAACGAACTAAAACTGAAATCTCTCCACATCCAAACAATCTCATTTAAAAAAAAATGCACAGAATAATTTTGAAAGAACTCTGTGAAGCAGTGGAAGTATGTCCTGTTGATAACTTTTTGTTTTCTGATTATGTCTAGATTTTTGTTGATGCCTGTGTTGCTCAGACTGGGGAATGAAGATGTAATTGGCTAAGTTCTACTGCCCTGTCAGGTGTCATTTTGTCTAGTCTGGTTACGAGAACTCAGCCAGAGGGTCTTACTAAATATACCATCTGGTGGCTGTAATAGAGGGAAGGGACCCTTTGTATAATTATTTCTAGGTCTCTGTATTATGGTTTGCTTGGCAGGAGAAATACTAAAAAATCCCACAAGGGATTTGGAGTTATTTGTCCACTTTTATTTGGAGTTATACTTGAAAATAAAAATATTTAAAAGGATATCTATTTATTCTTAGTCATGCTCTACCTGAAGTTAGTGAAACTTTAAGAACAACAGAATTAAGGCAGTTTAAAATACCTGTTCAGCTAATTTTACACTTTTGCATGTACAAGTAATAAAACTGAGAGTGGTACTTTATGCTGTTACTCTTGCCATTTGTTTAATTTATTTAGTGTGCTCTCTTATAGTTTCAGTTTTTCCTCTGAATTTTTAGCCAAGTATTTGTCTTATATTAAAATGCCTAATCAAGTGACATGGAAAAAGATATGACCAAGAAATGAAGAAAAATTTAAGAGTGTTAATGTCAATTACAATGGGAAACTTACTTCAAAAATTAAGTAGAATTCAAGTTCTTTTTCTTTTAAAGCTTTAAGTCAGCAGTCCTTAATTTGGAGCATTATTTTTAGTATGTCTCTTTAAAAAGTACCATTTTCATTTTACAAGTTGTAGTTGAGTTAGAGATACATATGGCAGAGATGCTTTATATACGTTGATAATTATAGTATATTTAAAACAAATAAGAGGAAAGCTGTTTCTGCTTCTTGAATGCATAGAACCAAATCTGTTGGGTGCTTTTCAGTGTAATTTGCTTTGAGGCTAGAAGCTGGAGACTACAGGCATGGAGCCAAAGGTTCAGATTCCATGCATAGGGCAATAAGGCTTTTCAGGTTTTAGAATGAATTAGGGAGAATGTGGAGGAGCATTGCCACAACTTGAGACCATAAAAGCATGTTTGAGTATGTGGTTTATGAGCTGTTATTGGTTTTGAGTTGAAGTTGAAAGAATGGTATTTGTGAATCTGTGGAAACTACTGACAATAGAGCTTTATTCCTTACTTTTGCTTTTATATTTTATTTCAAAGAGTGCTTCTTGAGGCACATCTCTTTTGGTTTGGGAATGATTAGTTTCATGGAGAAATGAGAACATGGAGAAATCAGAACTGTGTTTCTCAGAATTTTCAAATGATAGTCTTAAAATCCTCGTAGGTTTATTGTGTACACAAATACATAACTATGTGTGAATTTAGAGGGTAAATTAAAAACAAATGTACACACCACAGAGTCTGTATTGTTTAGAGCACCTGACATAGCATAGTTGAGATTAAGCATACGCACAATAATTCCTTGAGGAAGACTGAGCAATCTAGGAGCCTGTGCACCTACAGTGTTTTCAGTACCTAGTGCAAATGTTATTTAAAAGATACAATGCAGTAATACCATTTAAAATACTTGTGCATAGGTCATGATAGATACTTAATATTGCAGAACCATTTTCCAGTGTTGAACAGCTAGAAATCCACAGCTTGCATGTGCTTTCAGAGGTAGTTCTATGCTGAATTTAGAAGGCATTGCTACTGCCAGTAGTCCATTTTAGTTAACATTAAGTTTAGGACACTAATAAACAAAGTCACTACTATGAGGGTTGTAATAGAGAGAAATGCTATTTCCAGTGATGGCCATGTTCAGAATTGTATAGTTTGCTATATTTGCTTATGCAGAATCTAAAGGAAATGTCTTTTTGTAAGTATCAGTTATAATTTTGTTTAACTCTGTGAAGGTTTTACTGAAACAAGGGAAAAAAGCAAAAGTGAACAGGGAACAATGCAATAAGGAAACGTTGTGGATAATACTTCGAGTTCTTGAATCAGTGCTGAGCAATAATAAGAATAGGGTCTTACATCAGTTGGCTTATCAAAGGTTGCTCGCTCTACTATAAAGTGCAATAGTAAAGGAATAGATCATTGTCTTCACCCTTTCTTTTGGTTCTGTGCCTTTGGAGGAAGGAATAAATAATCTTTTATATAAAACATTTTAGTTTATTTGGGTTTGCCATTTTACTTTACAGGCTTATGTAGTAAAGACTTCCACAGTTACCAACGTGATTTGACTCTGTTATTTGTACATCACTATAAATCCACTTTTCCATTGTGTTCAAAAATGAAGTTGTCTGATTATTCTGTCTGTTTTTCATTTGGAAGCTTTCTCACTTCTCATACATGCCACGTCTAACAAATAGTAATATGGCACAAACCTGAATCTGTTACCATTTGATTGGAGATTTTTCAAGGTCAGGACCCAGTTCCACAAGCAGTTCTGTTTTTCAATACAGCTGACATCAGACACAAGCTGAAGACAAACTTGTCTAATAAAGCTTTCAGATTCAATTTTCTCTCTGCATATAGCTTCAGGAATCTCTGGAGGTCATTCACAGCATGTACTGCAACACCAACAGGGAGAAGTAATGAAAAGAGTCTGGATAAAAAGCTGACACTATGCCTTCAGAGCTGCGTGAATAAAAACATAATAGGCAAGTTTATAAACGCAAATCTCTGTGATTCTCAGAATTTCAATCTTGATCTTTATAGCATATATTGATGTGAGGATTTGTTTCTGGATTATCTGACAGGTAGAAAAATACATGCCAAATATTACTTAAGCCACAAAAGCCCAATTTAAATCAAAGGAAAGAACGTTTCCGCTTTATATTTAACATCCTATTTCAGGGGTCTCACTGTAGGTTACCCTTTGAAAGTTTCTGTGATAAACATCTGCAACAGTGCAGTTTACAAAGGGAATATGGGCCTTTATTTTGATTTTTCAGGGTTCAGCTGATTAAATAAAACTGTGGGTTAGTGCCCAGAGTTTTTATTATGCATACACCTATGATGAAATGTAAATAGGAAAGTGGAAACAGGAGTTGGCTTCTTCACTGTTACTAAAGGCAATATGGAATCCAGATCTGCTTTTTATTTTCTACAGCAAGTTGTTGAAAGCACAGCTGTCAAGATTTATGACATAAGTAAGAGTAATGCTATCACCAGTCTTTCAAAGGACCACATTCAGCTACTTTGTTTTTGAAATATGGTCTGATGTTTTCTTCTGAGGAGTGGGTTTTGAAGCATATTTTCTTTCATTTAATTTCTTGATCAATAGCAGCAGGATTACAGGAATTGTTTTGATTAAACTCAATGAAATGTAAATGATGCCATCTTGATGAATTCATGATTGTACTATTGACTGCTTGTACCAAGTGAGAGCAAAGAGCTAAGTTACAGACAGTTTTTGTTGTCGTTGTTGTTTACATGGCTTATATAGCATAGATGAAGAAAAAAAAATAAAATTGCTTTTCTCTGAGTGTTCAGCACATTCTGCTGAATCCAGACCTGGCCATTTCTCAGAATCATGGTGACTGTAGGATTCCTTTTTTTTTTTTTTTTTTTTTTTTAACACAAATAGAATAAGAATTTGAACTGGTTCATCCAGGAAGATATGGAAAAAGAGTTTCTTGGTAGAGTTCCAATGAAGCATAGATAATTAAATGATAGTGTGTGCTCTGTTTCAGGCTGAGTCTAACTCGGATTCTAGCTTTAGGTTGCACGTTTTTTTCACTCTGCCTCTTTCGCCTGAATGCTATTATTGTTGACTATTAAGATAGCATGGACTTGCAAATAGCAGTAATATTTCTTTCCTGTTTAATTTATGTAGTAATTAGGTCTATTGACAATTTCATTATGTGAAGAATCTCTTCAATTTCCTACAATAACAGAAAGTGATAGGTGCAGTTGTTTGTTGACTTATGCTTTTTAGAAGAGGAAAGCAAGCTTGGCTTTTCGTTCTGAAAGATGTAGTGTTTATTGCCACCCTGGGCATATCCCATGCATAAATGCAATGGCTTTTTGACTCTCGTGTTTCTGTGGTGACTGGTATTGCCAGAGTTGGGTGTGCTCTACAGAGAACCAACCAACTAACCAAGGAGTACGCAAAAGTGTGATCACAAGTCATGAGCGGACTAGAAGCTTCAGGGAATGAGAAGCAAAGCTCTTAATTGCTTTTAACATTTCTGCTGTACTCAAGGGGTGTGAGACAATGAAAGAGGCGAGACTTGTTCCTTAAACTTTGGAAAGTTAAAGTGAGGAAAAGATGGCTAGTGGTAATCTTCTGTGCTTCTCCAGCTTGAAAATTCTTTAGATTTGTTTATATGAAACTTGATGATGAAACATCAGACTGCTTTCTTCATTTGTGTCAGTATAGAGCAGCAAGAAGTAGTGATGGAGATAAGCAAGTAGACATTGCAGTACTGATGTTTACTTCAACAGTAGATCAGTCAGAGGACACGTAAGTTCTCAAAGGCATTTTTTTTCCTAAGGTCAAACCAAAATAGCTGGAAGAGCAATATTCTAGCTTGACCTGAGAAGTATTATGTGTGTTTTGAAAGAATAGATTTATAAGTGTTCCACAAAGTAATACTAGGCAAGATATTTTAATATTTCTGATGAAGAGGAAAGAAGAGACGGCGCTATCAATGATTCAAGGAATTGCTTTGTCAAGACACGGCATTCTTTAGCTTTTGGGAACTGCAGGATTTTTCTCTCTAAGAAGAAATGTAAATTAGGAAATTTTTGAATGAATACTGTAATGGTTTCTTATTAACTAATACCTGAACTGTTTATTTCAAACTTTCATACCTGTTTTGATCATTTTCTTAACTGCATGGGAGCTAAAATTCCATCAGATCCTTGGTATTCCTAAGAGACCACTCTCTATATCTAATGCTCTTTTCTTTTTTTTTTTTTTTTTCTTTTTCTTTTTTTTTTTTTTAACTTTTTGTTTTCTTTCCTTTTGACTCAGTTAGCAATTTATACCTGTTAAGTAATTTGTAGATCTTCCAAAATTAGGTGAGGTGATTTTCATGGAGCTGCTTGCAAACTTGTATCAAAGAACTAGCTGCTAAAGTTCAGTTACATGATAATAGTCGTATACTGGAAATGTAAACTGTTGTCATACAGATTGACATCCAATTGAAGGCTCTATACTGAATGAAGGAATTTTTTACTTTTACCAACAAAAGAAATGCTGAGAATTGCATGAATCATATGTGACAGATTAGTCATAATATTTTTTATAATGCAAGTATCTGACAGAACTTGATGGACTTCTGTAGTACAAAGTGTTCATTTTCAAAACCTTCTGTAAAATCTGCAAAAACTGCTTACTAAGAAGACTCCTACCCTATGGAGGAAAAAAAAAAAGTTTATATAGGGGTACAAATAATGCTGCATTAAAAAAAACAGTCTGACTTCCAAGAAAAGGTGATGTGTGTTGCTAGATGTTGAGAAACTTAATTGGGAATGAAAGAATGAATTATTGAAAACATACAGGGGATAAAAATAAATATACAAAAAAAAAAAAAAAAAAAAAAAGAAATTATATCTCACTATTAAAATATGAATATAAATAATGGTGGAATTAAGCAATAATATTAGTAAAATAAAAATAAAGTAGCCTATTGACAGTGTCTTAATATCACTAAAGAGACTCCTTGTGTTGATTCCACTGTTTACTTCAGAATATCTAAAACCAGGCTGCGTGTATTTTAGTCAACACTTCCTTTATTTCAAAATTTTAAAGAGCCCACAGGATAAATTAAATCTTAAAAACTCAAATATGTAAGTAGTCCTTACAGGGCAAATAGCAGCTCCTTTGACTAATTTTACATAAAGAGATTAGTACTACATTTCTAGTACCATAAATCTCTGTGGGACCTAAAATGCTACTGCAGTATAACATTTTCAGTGTTTCTGTTGCCAACAAAAACGACATTTTTGTATGAGGACTTCCTGAGGTTTCTGTTTGAAAGTCTCATGAAAAGGATTATACAGACATTTCATGTTTGCTTAAGAAGAGAGAATGTGTAATCCTGAAACATGAAGATTGATATGCATTAAATGCCCTTAACTGGTTGTTTTTTGTTGTTGCTGTTGTTGTCAGAGATAAAACTCTTTATACAAGATTAATGTATTATTTTAGCAGGGCACCATGAATGAATGTATGAGGGCAAGTGGTCAAAAGCCTGCATTTAACTTCTGAAGAAAGTGAAAGCTTTTATCCAAAAATTCCATATGATAATCCTCTCAGTGTTTCAACTAATAAAAACTGCCTCCTGTTCTCTTGTGTTGGCTCATGACATCAGAGGCAGATACTGGTGGCATGACAGTAAAGGTTGAACCTTCCCGTCAGTATCGGGTAACGTTTTGTTACTGTGGGACAGATGGCAGCAGAGGGGCAGTCTGACACAACGGCATCTGACATGGAAGTGTGAGTGAAGCAAAGGTGTGTCACTGAATTTTGCCAATGCAGAAAAGATGGTACTCACTGACATTCATCAACACTTGCTGAACATTTGTGGAGATCAAGCAGTGAACATGAACACAGTGAGGCAGTGGATGGTGCGTTTCAGCAGTGGCAACAGCAACAGTGGGTAACCTCTGCTGATACAGCTTGTTAAGAACATAGCGTACAAGCTCTTATTTATTGTTGGTGAAAAGGCATAGCTCACGATGGAGACTGTGTGAATAGTGTATTGTAGCTGAAAATTTTCTTTATCAGGTAGTCTTACTGTGCTCTTTGGTACTGGTTGTAGTTTTAGAAAAAAATGGAAGGCATTATTTTCTGAGTGACCTATGTATATGAATAATTTGAGATGCGGTATGACTTTGTTCTGTGCAAACTGCTATATACAATCAGGTTCAAGAACCATTCTGGTCAAACATGAAATCTTCACAAGGAAGAATTCACCAAACAAAAAACTAAAAGAATCAACAGAGGATTTTAGTTATATGTGTAATAAGAGGTAATAATTTTATTACTACTTCATTTTAATTGAATCTCTGAATTTCCTGTTTCAGTAAGTTTTTCTTCTTTGCCTTGGAGAACATGTTACGTGAGCTTAAGGGAAAGACTCAAATCGATAATGAGAGTAGAGAACTTAGGGCACAGGCAAGCCAGAAAACAGTTGTTTGTCTCAGCTGTGAGTTTCCTGGTACTTCATATCACAGTTAGGGTATAAGAGTATTATTTGGGGAAAAAAAAACACAAACATTTCTTACCTTTTTTTCTTTAGTTATAGTAAATGATTATTCTTAACATACTTCCAATTTATGTTGCTTCAGTATCTCAACATTTTAGTCAACTTCTGTATTTGTAATGAAAATGCTGGTAGTATCAAGGAATGATTATTTTTACTGTAGTGGAAATATTGGTGGTAATGCAGATATTTCTTCAGGTAACCTTTAAGCTACTGAGGAATTAAACAGTTACATTTGATGCACAGTTTGTAGAAGGAATAGATTATGTTTATGGGTGAATGATATTTTTTTAAATCTCAGTATTTTAATGAGCATCCAGTGGTGGAACGATATAACTTTAGAATATAGTTTTCACATAACTTTTAGAATATGCGTTAGTAGTTAAATTAGCCTTGGTAATGTAATCAGTGACACAGCTGACATAGAGCCATGCATGAAAGGTTGCAGCGATACCTGCTTTCTGTTTCAGTTATCTGCTTTAATTCTTACACTTGTTCATACCCTAGCCTTTCACTTTTCAATTTTTAGTGGACCCATCAATGATGTTGAATTTTGCCTAAGGAAGGTTTCACTGGAAATGCCACAAAAACATCTGTTACTAAAAAGAAACTGGTCAGCTTATCTTTAAGAAAGTTTTCGATGGAACTATAGATCCAGGCAGGTCAGGAGTCAATAACAGTAGCTTGGTTCACAAATATATATTACAGTCTTTAATTGGCCTCTGTTTGAGTCACAGTGGGTAGGATACTGCAGACTTGAAGCTTTTGCCACAACACATAGAGCAGTCTTTTGGATGTTTCCAAACACTGTGCCTCAATTATTTCCATGTATTATCTTCAGTCTTAGCTGCTCCATTCCCAAAACGTTATCTTGTATTTCTTATTTGACTCAGAGACTTTTTGAACCTGAACGTGTAGCTGTACAGAATGGTTTGGTTTGGAGGTCTGGAGGCCTCCAGAGATCACTTGATTAGATTCCTTACTCAAGCAGGGATGCTCAGAGCAGGTCCGTCTCCTGGCGACTTTTGATGATCTCCAAGGAGAGAGAATCCACTGTCTCTCTGGGCAGCCTGTGCAAGTGCTCAATCACTTACACAGTGAAATTGTGTTTTCTAATATTCAGGTAGGTTCTCCTTTCGGTTTGTACTTCTTGCCCTGTCACTGGAAATCACTGAAAGAGCCTTTCTTTACATCCTTCTTTCGAATATTTACATACATTGGTAGGATCCCCCAGCTAGGGTCTAAGCAGTCCCAGCTATCTCAGCTTTTCCTTTCACGTATTATAAATTGATGTCAATAGCAGGTAATGTAAATATTACCTAGGTTTTCATAAAATCAAATACTGAGTGTCATCTGTCCACATTCCTAAACTAAAACTTTTATCAATGAAATATTCAAAAATTTCTTTTTTCCTAGTATTTTTTTTGAGAAAATATTCAAGGCTAGGACAGTCAGACATATTTTTAATTATTCAAACAGGAAAAGGATCATTTCAAAACTTGATTTTTTTTTATTAAGTTATTTATTTTGTCTATTTGTTAGCAAAATGTTAGCATAGAGATACAGTGCTGTAAGGATAAGTATTTTGCACATTTAGAGCAGTGGGTGGAATTCCATTGGCAGTGATTTTTTTTTATTTTTTTTTTTAATCAATATAGAGAACTTTACTCTGTTTCGACCAGCAGAAAAAATCCTGTCTTTGTTCTACATTTTTTTTTAGAGCATTGATATTAGCTATTCTCATAAATTTGAACTGTCTTACCCACTGTTTTTCTATTACTTATTTTTCAGAACTCCTTTGTGACCCAAAATACTTGGCAGGTAGCAGTAGCTCGCACTGCAGAGGTATCATTGGCAGAGAACACCTTGTGTGGAGGGCTTGTATTGCAAGGGAAAGCCCAGTGTACTCATAACTTTGCCTTCTTAACTTTGAAGGACAAAGATGAGATTATTCATTTATCACTGGGACAAGCATAAGGAATAAATCAGCCTCAGAGCCACCTTCCCAGGCTTCTCTAAGGGAAGTCTGCCTGGAGTTTAAGAATATGAGTGTGGGTTCTTAAACTGAGCAGAAAATTGACTGTAATGACACAGAATAAGAAAAAAATATTAAAGGAATCACCTTTAGCAGACGATATGTTTTAACTCATGTCATTGTGGAATCAAGTTTTTCCTAATCAGGTTCACATCAGAAGTGCTGGTAAGAGGGCACTGAGCCCTTCTGTGGAATACACAAAGCCTTTGCTGCCTGGTGTGTTTCTTCTGAATCAGTGAACTGGGGGGTTTGGCCCACCCCTAGAGAAGGTGATATTGTTGTGTTAAAACAGCTAATTAATTGATATGTTTTCTGTGAGTATGTCAAATGTATTCTTTTTCTATTTTCCTAGGATTAAAACACATCTGAGTTTAGTGGGTCTATGTTACTATTACTCATTGTCTAAAGGATTAAGGGCTGGCCTCTGCCTCACTTGATATTCCTAACTGTGGAAATAAATCCTGAGGATAGAGAAGAAAATTGCTTGAAAATCTACATTCAGCTGCTGTGTTATTTCTTCTTTGTCAAAAAGTTTTGACCTGGTCACTCTGAAAGTAATGCCTATATATTTATACTGAAACTACAACAGATACAAAGAGCACAATAACAGTATTTAATAGTGTAAATTCTCAGCTACAAAAAAAAGCTATCTTTCAACATGGTTGCTGCCAGTAACTATGCATTTTAGCCATCAATGAACTTTTGTGTCATGCTTGTAAAAATCTGCATGCAATTTGTAACATGGCTTGTCTTTCATGTTGCTGTCACCACTGCTGAAATGCGCCACTTGCTGCCTCACTGCATCCACTACTTGGTCTCCATCAACGTTCAGCAAGCATCAGTAAATGTCAGTAGGTTTTTGATATCTTCTTCTCATGGAGAGGTTCACTGACACACCTTTAGTTCATCCGCGCTTCCAGATCAGACCCACTGTGTCAGAGTGCACCTCTGCTGCCATCTGTCACACGGCAATAACATGTCATGGAATATTGGTGGGAAGGTTCAACCTCTACTGCCATATCACCAATATCACAAAGCCACCTTATGGCTTTGTGGGACAACATAATAAAATGGGAGGGATTATAGCCTTCATAGTTATCCTATGTAATTAAAACTGCAACATTAATACATTCAAAAGAATGGTTAGGAATACTGTGAATGGATTCAGCTCCATTTAAATACTTTACCTTGTGAAGGGATGTTGGAAGTGCTTTGAAATTTTTGGGAGTATTGTCCTTCATACTGTCCATTCTGTTGCTGTTAATTAGCTAAATAGATTTTAATTTGTTCAAAGCTGTCAGTCTGATGCTGTCTTGAAACACATCACTGAAATAAGCAGAACAAATTAGAAAAACTGCTTTCCTGCAGTTGACTTAATTCTGCTTTTATTTCTGCATTTCATATTTCAATTTCAATTTCATGCCACATTTTTATTACTTCCGTTCTTGATGTTTAGCATTGCAGACTATTTACAAGAGGCACAGAGTACCCATGTTCTCTCAACTTTCATCCAGTGTATTTCAAAGTTCAAGAGCAAGCTGAAAATCACATCTACTTATTGTGCCTAGAGCACCGGAGTACCTGGACTATTGCTAGGTTGGTTTTGGGCTTCATGTTAAGTAGTTCAGTTCTGTGCTTTATTTTGCTCCGTTACCATTCTACATTGTTTCCATCTTTAGTAGATAGTAGAAGGTGCTAACAAGGAGTTATGGGTAAAGCTACAGATCAGTGTGGTTTAATGTCCTTATTTCTGATTGTTGTTTTGTGGTTTACTGTGTCACAGGAATGAACTGATGCAACTGTTAAATAAATTGAAAGATTAAGTCCTTGATCATGTTTCTAATGTGATACAGTACGATAGGATTTGTTTCCTGGATATTTGAAAGTAATTATTTGATTCTGTTTTATCCCCTTTGGGTCACAGAAATCATTAGTGCAGTTCTGGATAAATTTCTTCAGAATAAGATCTGTTGCTATGTATTGTGTCATTAGTGTTGATTTATATTTCTCTATTAATTTTAATCAATTATTTATACTCTTCCGTTGAATGAATCATGTCATATCTGTGCAACCGTAAAAGAAAGGGAAGAGACAGATGTACTATTTCTAGTGGTATTCTTGTTCTCGGGGAGGATAATTCTCTTCTCAGAAGAGAAACATACTGTGCAACTGCACTCTTAAGGTAATTGCTCTAAGTAATTTGGTAGTTCAGAAGTTTTACCTGCCAAGTCAAAATGGAGCAGTTTATTACCTTACTCAGTAGTGTTAGATAATGCTTCTTGAAACTTTTAAGTAAGATATAGTGGTCAGTGCCTCAGTGTCCTTCTGTTAGTACATTACAGGCCTTACTATAGTATTTCAATTTTCTTGTTGCAAAATAAGCACCTCAAAAGCAAAAGAAAAATTAACCCAAAGTCAGAGCAGTGAAAACATATACTAGAAGGTTAGGAATGGTCTCTTCTGGAATAGCTGCCATTCCAAGGAAGAAAGGTGTGTGTGTATACATACATATATGAATATATATTAGCAAACTCTGAGTGTATTCTCAGGCCAAAATATGTAAGAAGCTAAGAGATACCAGGCTGTCTTATCTGACATCCTGTGTTTAATTACAGAGGGTCTGTAGAGCTCTTTAGAAAGTTTTTCTTTGATCTTCCTGAAATAATAGTGAGAATAGGAATTTCTTCTGAGATAAGACAACATCTATGTAACCTATGTAAATGCCAAACTAAGTGACTGTTCTCATTTTCTAAGAGCCTCTGGAGTCACTGTAGAAATACAAGGCATTTGTGTGAACGTGTAGCCAGATGAAACTGGACCTAAGCATCCATCCCTTGGTAGAGACTGGAAATTAACACATGGTGTGCTTTTAACACTTAAGTGCTTTGGTAAAGTTCTGAATTAAACACTCAGCTATGTTTTTCTGTAATTGCACGTCTTGACCATGATGTGGAATGGCTTGGTGAAAATTGCAAGACTTTTTCTGAATCAGTGTGACCTGCTGAGTATTATGAAGCTCATGTGGGGAGAGGATGTAATCAGATGATGTTTTGGAGTTGTTACAGGAAATCATGACTGATGTGTGGAGTTGAAATCCCATACAGGAGTGAGAGAATAGAGAAAATCCTGTGAATTTATGTCTTGAATGTATAGTAGTGTCCGATAGATTGTTAGTATCCAGTCCAGAGAGAGGAAGGCACAAAGGCACTTATTACCTGAAGGTAATAAATGATATTCTTCAAAGACAGACTTGCTTAAAGCCTTCTGTGCTATTTTGTTCACCCACAGAACAAAGATGAAACGTTCAATAGCCTTCTGATTGTAAACATTAAAAGAGTACAACCAAAGCAGTGTTGGTAAACTGCATGCACTGTATTTGCAGAGGTACTTACTCTACATGTGACAATATTAGGTATTATTTCTTGACCCTTTTTGAACTCACCTTATTTCTGGGGAGAGCAATGAAAGGAAAGAGAATTTTTATTTATTTATTTATTTGCTCTGATACTGTTTGGAGTCATTTCACACCATTACAGTTTTCAGGCTCTAAGTACCAACTCAGTCAAAATTTACTCAGTTACCAAATAAGTAACTAATTATAACACTTCTTTTATGTTTATATTTTTTTCTGGCTTCAGCATACATTAGCAAAGTGAACATAATACCAAATCTATCAATTAAATAGTTCTTATTTGTCTGAATGTGAAAAGTGACTCTATTGTAAGTTCCCCTTGTCTTAAAAGAACATTACGTAGCTTTCTTTCATTTCTCATCTTACAAGTCTTAATGTAGAGTTCCTACCTTCCTCATCTTTTCTGCTTGATGTGGGTTTGTTTTTAATGTTACCTTTGATGGCCTAAAGTTGCAACAATACAGGACCATCCATTTTTTGGAGCCATTTGTGATCTGCTGTTTTAGGAGGAAGCTGTGATCTTTTCTTTCCCTTTCTACTCCTCTCCAGCAGTAGTTGCCAAACTCTGTCCTCCTTCATCTGCTGACAGCCAAAGGAAAGCTATGATGTATTGCTGCCATAGGGAGAAGGATGGGAAATATCATGTCTGTTGCCAAAAGTGCCAATCACCATTCACTGCTGAAATATCTCCTCTCTGATCTGCTCCAAAACAGGGAACAAGGGCTGAATGGAAGGGTCATGAATCTGAAGATATACACTTTTAACCGTGAGCTAGAACTTTTGCAGTGAGCTAAGTCCCCAGCTCAAAGCCATACCCTCAGCCAGTCGTGTCAAATATTGAACAGCAGGCTCAGTACATAGCTTTTTGTGCATAGACTCCCTCCTATCTGGTGGCAACAGCAATGGGCTGTCTTACTCCAATTTGTAGGAGGGAGAGGAGGCTCTTTTATATACCCGGCATGAGATTAAGAAGCAGTGGTTCAAATGTTGGTCCAACCAGTTTATTACAGATCTTAATCAGGGAGATGGGGAAGGGGAGAAGGGCGATAGAAAAGATAGGAAATAGAGGGAAGGTGTCTTTGTAGGAAGCAAGAGGTAAATAGTCACCACCATGGATCCAGCATGATTCGTAGTTCAGTCACTGATCTTCAGTAGTGGTGGGTCATCGGGTGTTTTTCTGTTGATGATAACAACTTTTCAATGGTACCAACTTATTTATAAGCCCAAAGTGGTTGAGTCAGCTGCCTTTGGAGTGACAGCTCAAATCCAAAGCGTTTGAGTCAGCTCTCCTTGGAGGGTCAGATTCTGGCACTGGGATCTCAGCAGAAACTCCTTTGTTCCCATCTTCCAGGCCTTGCCAGCAGATAAGAGGGAGCAGGGATTCCCACCTGCAATCTGTTTTCACAGGACATGATGGTATCATTCCCCAGTTTTCCCATACAGTAGCACCCATCACTTACCTTCTCAATAAGTCAGTTAGAATCTTATCACAAGAAATACCCCAGGAAGCAAGCTTTGAGCCAGAAGACAAAGAATGGTTCTCAGATGGGCAAAGTAATGCATAAGTACTGTTAACAATTTACCTACACCAGGAGTCATTTTGAGGCATTGAGTAATCCCAGTGTGGCTGAGGCTGGAAGAGACCTCTGGAGGTCATCTGGCCCAACCCCTGCTCAAGGGTGGACACCCAGAGCAGTGTGCCCAGGACCATGTCTAAGTGGCTTCAGAAGATCTCCAAGGAGAAAATGACAAAACCTCTATGGGCAGCTGTGCCAGTACTCCGTCACCCTCACAGGAGTGCTTCCTGATGTTCAGAGGGAACCCCCCATGTTCCAGTTTATTCCTGCTGCTTCTTCTCCTGGCTCTGGGCACCACTGAAAAGAGCCTGGCTCCATGCTCTTTGCACCCTCTATGCAGAGATTTACAAAAATTGGTGAGATTTCCCTGAGCCTCCTCTTCTCCAGGCTGGGCAGTCACAACTCCCTTGGCCTCACTTTATAGGACTGGTACTCCAGTCCTTCATCATCTTGGTGAATCCCTTGATCACCTTGTTGTAATGTATGCTTCCATTTACATCATTTAGGTAAGAAGTGTTAATATGGGGCATAACATATCTGGAGTAATTGCAACAGAGATGGAAAAAAAACCAAACAATTGATGAATATAATTTAGTAATTTTTTACAAGTTTGTACAAAAGTCTAAAAAAAAGAAATGAAGTTGGAAAGAAAGGTCATCCTTTAGGATTGTGGCGGGTTTTTCTAGGTATTAAAAACTGCCACTCTATAACTGTATGAGATAGTCTGTCATAGTAAACAGTGGAATGTTACAAAAAAATGAACACTTTACAAGCCTCTTTCTATGTCAGAAAATATATACATATGCATTTTCTCATCTGCTTGTGTGAATTTCCTTAAAAATGTTCTTTATTAGAATAGCCTTTATAGTAGTTAGTACATTTCATAGTTTTTCACAGGTATGTGACTTTAAAGCACAAATAGATAAAGTACAAGGTTGCACTTCAGAAATACAGCAATGATATGAGTGGGAGGATAAATTTATTTAATTGCAGTATATGCCATTAAAAATCACCACTTTCAGGAGTCACCTTTGGTTATCGTAATGTTGCTCTTTATTCAGGCTGGATAAATAACACAGATGTTTGTTGATTTGGTAAATTGTTTATAATCATGCAGCATTTTTAATGCCGAGAGCATCTTACATTCCTTTTAGTGACAATCATTTTGATACTTGTGCACAGCTCTTTCTCTTTTTGCCTTGCTGAAAAGGATCAGTGATTCCTCAGTGAAGTAACTCAAACCTTTTATCATTGAAAAAGACATGCTAAATTTCTTGGCAAGAGTGGTTGATGCTGCTGATTTACTATTTTAATTTTATGGCTGAACTATTGAATCTTTGCCTGCTGCTTCCATTTTTCGACTTCAGACGTACTTTGCTGAATGGCATAAAAGGAAAAAAAAAAAAAAGGGGGGGGGGGGGGGAAAAGCCCAAACCTCTTTACTGTGTATGGGCAAATGCTTTTTTTTTTTTCTTTTTTTCTTTTTTTCCTCATCTTTAGGACCATCTAACAGGAAATTGGCTCTCTCTACTCTGTAAAGAGACTGGAAAAACACAGGTGAACCATGTTCATAACCATAAAACATGAACATAACCACGTTTTGCAGTTTGGTGTTAGAAGACTCATGGTCTCTTTATGCAGATGGCACTCTGCACTGCTTTTTTTCAGCTTTTCATGTGTAGTTGTGTTGTTTAGATAGTTGATTCAGATAGAAACTATATCAAGAAGTAGGTATTCAGACTCTTCACTTCTAGTTGGTTTAGCATCTCAAGCCAAGCACAAAATAATTCACTGATTCTTTAAAATCCAGCTATTTTAAATCAAGAAAGGGCACAAAAGATGTGCCCATTTTCTTCAAACAGAAGGAAGAAATTTAACTAATTTTCAAATTATAACACATGATTTTACTATGGGAGAATTGTCCAAGGCTGAATTTTTTGTGAAAGCAAAAGTCAGTCACAGAGCCTATGGGAAATACTGACTAATAACAGAAAGTGAGAAGATTGTCACTGAGACAGATTCATAGCTACAGGGTAGCTGGAGAACGTAGAGGAAACGTGTTTCTAGATACGTGGTCGTGCTGTGATAGATACTACAGCCTACTCAACCCCACTGCTAGATTCTGGAAGATGAGTCATGTTTAGAGATTCTACAATGACCTTGAGTGAGTGTTCTCATTATATTGAGATACATTTTTTTGTGTTACTAAGACCCAAGATGAAATTCAAATCTGCTGAGATTGCTGAACATTAAAGATATAGTATAGTAGGAATACTAAGGAAAAATGAATTCATATATTCATTTAATTTTAATTTTCATATTTCCAGTAAACATAATAGCAAAGCAGCGAGGTTATTCCTGTATAACCCTTTCTAATACATAAATTCTGTTTCTGAAATAAACATGATAATTCATTTATTCAATAATCTTTTATTTTTTTTTTCAGTAACTTCTGGTCAAACTGTTGCTGTGGATACACAAACCAGGGTAACCAAGGAAACCACCAGCTTCACACCAGAAATGCCATCTTCTGTGCTTTTGGAAGTTCCAGCCTTAGCTGACTTCAATAAGGCATGGGCAGAACTCACTGACTGGCTTTCTCGACTGGATCGAGAGATTAAAGCTCAGAGAGTGACAGTAGGAGATCTTGATGATATCAACGACATGATCATCAAACAAAAGGTATGAGAAACACTGATGTTTCAACTTGAAAGCCTCATGATCTTTATTCCATATAAAATCATTTCAGCAGGGAATACAGAAGAGATGATAGGCTACAGTACATATGGTGGTTACTTAAGCTACTTTATCTCACAGTTATTGGTTTAAATATTAAGATAGTTGATAAACAAAAAATGATTCTTTAATAGTGTTGCCTGCTACTTATATAAAATCTTTTTATCTTTCTGTTGCTTGTACTGATGGTGTAATAACAGAGTATGTATGGCAGTGGTTGAAATATGAACCACAAGAGAAAGAGAGAATTATGTTGTGAACTCCAGATTGCTGGAGATACCCTACTGCATACTTTTTCTTACATTGTTTTTGTAATGACTTCTTGAGAAGCTTCTGTCCTGCTGCAGTAGGATTATGAAAAGCTCCTCAGTCATCCTAAAGAAAAGAACAGCTTGTTAATGGAAGTATTTTGTCAGCAATCAGATTTTACTTAGCTTTGAAAACACACAACAAATAATATAGAAATGCATGTACAAGAACAAAAAAGACTAAACTAACTTTGTCTACTCAGTAGCAGTACAGTTAATTTGTTGTTATACAGTTGAAAGTTAATTACCTGCCTTCCGGATTTAGCATTGCTCAATACAAAAGATTTGGCTTGCCTCTGCAAAACTTTGCAATGTTAAATTTACATTCAGTTCTGTTCTAAACTGAATTTAGGACTCTCCGTTACAAAATACTCTTTTGCTTCCTCCTTCTCCTAATAGAAAGTCTGATTTATTTTAGGGAAGATATTGACATTCTGTCTTTTTGCTTAAAGTAAAGAAAACAGAAAGAGAAACAATGGACAGATATTGCCTTGTAACTATACTAAGCAGTGTTATAGGAAGGGTGTACATTAAAATACACAAATGCCTGGTAGGATTTATTCTGTTTGTTTTCTTATACTTATTTGCTATGTTGTAAATTATCATTTATTAATTGAAGCATCTTTTAGAAGAGGTGCGTATATTTTAATAATAATTGGTAGTTGCTGCATCTCCGGAAAAGCTACAAGATTAAAATAGTTGCTTTGTTTTTTGAAAAGAGCTAAAGAAGAATTGTCTGTAGATTATATTTCTGTCTTCTTGAGAATTGCTTTAAAATTTTATATTCTCAAATACTTGGTTCAAAATTATCTGGGTTTCTTACTTTTTGCCTCACTATAGCTTATTACTGTGGCAGGCAAAAACTTCAGCTACTTTTATAGATCTCCTTTACTTAAATGTGTGTTCATGCCACTAACTCGTGAGAACCACAGTTGTCATTAATGTTACACACGATGTAAAATTGACTGGTTTATATCTGCATTTCATCTTAACTCAAGGCTGAAAAGACAGTTAAGTCAGCACTATTGTAGTCTTCCTCTCACTTGTTTTCCTGGCTGGGTACCATCTCTTTTTTCAATCCCATGCTGTGCTGGTAACAAAACCAGCAGGAAAACTCTTTTTGTGTGTGTGTTTACCTCTCTAATTGACTGTGCAACAGAATGTGACATTTAATATTGTCTCTGATGAAATGGAAGAATCAATGTCTAAATATAGACTGCAGTTCTGTTAACTTGCTCCCACCTCTAGTGATCATCTAGAGAAGGCACCACTTAATAGATAGGCATGAATATAGTGAAACTTTGATTCTTTTCTTAAATCTGTCATTTAATTATGAGGTGAGATTAACAGTCAGTTTTAGCCAGGATTTTCAAAACTTACCGTACATTGTAGGTTTCACTCCCCAGAAGCCTCGCATTGTAGCACATGGAGTATCTACTGCAGTAAGTGAGCTGATGAAGTTTGATGTGTAAAAAGCCATGACAAAAGATTATCTCAATCGGAAATCTAAAAGTAGTGGTTACCTTCCAAAATTTGCACGTTACGTAATGAGCACAGTCATGTGTCCACAGTGATTTAAAAGTCATTGGAAGTCACACTATTTTATTGTGATCTGCTTTGATAGTTTGTTTCATCTCCGTAGGGAGCTAGCACTGTTAGGTCAATAGGAATTCCATTTTAGTAGATTGACAACATTTTGTTTTGTGCATCCGATTTTTGAATTTAGGTATAAAGTATCATTTTAACACTGCTGTCTACCTCCCTTAGAAAAATTCAGCATTATAAAGACATGCTTCCTGAAATTGTTTTATTACAATGCATCTCAAGTTGTTCACCTAGAATTCAGAACTGTTGGTATGCTACCAAGCCCTTACTGTTTGGGGGTTTTGTTTCCATTTCATATTTCTTTCAATAGAGAGAGCTGCATTTATTATAAGAAATTGAAATGTCAAAGCAAACATTTTAAAAGCAAAGAAATCTGATATCCTAGCAACGTATGTAACATGACATTTTCTAAACCGTCCAGGTAAAAGTAAGTGACCTTAGATTGTCCTTTCTCTCACAGCAGCATGTAATGTTATTGAAGCTAAGTCTCTGAGGGCATTTTGGTTAGGTTCATTTCATTCTGATTGTGTCACAAGACCACAGCCACTAACTCTGACATATTTTTCCTCTGTAAAAGTTTAAGACATCATTAGCCCCCACTTGAACCTCTGCTTGGAAGTGATCACAGTGTACTGGTACTTCTGTGTGAGTGGTTAGGATAATAAAGTAGCATGCACAAAGGTTAATTGTGGAACAAAAAGCAAAACAAGACAATCATTTTAAAAGGAAAATATTTTAGTAGCAGCTTTCCTTTAAAGAAAGAAACAGAACAACTAAAATTCTGCTAAGCAGTGCACATTCTATATAGTAAAATGAACAAACTAAATGAATAGTATAATGACTGTTCATTTCAGATACATCTCTGGTTAATCTTTCTGTCAAATGAGTTGTAGGTATTTCTTTCATGCAAATGTAATATGTTTTACTTTCTGCCTATGATTGATTGCATACATTCTGTAAAGTAAAAGATTCTAAAAAGTTTGTAGTTAAAAAACTTTAGCATTGGTTCCATGTTTTCATTAGGGGCAGATTATCGTAATCATCTGCTTTTGAATACTGATGCTTTGTAGAATTTGATCTTCAACGAAATAGATGTAAGGCAGGCTCACAATAGGATATGTTTTCTTTAGATAACCTTCATCTATAAGTGAAGTTCAGAGGAAATAAGAATATATAACATGCCAAGGTGTAAGTAGCTAAGGGACATGGCAGAGTTAAGTTTACAGTTTTTTTTTTCATTTCTTTGTCCTTACTTCAGGGCAAACAGGTATTTCAAATTTGATGGTTAAGTAAGGGTTCTTCATAAAAGGAAATACAGACAGAAGAAAAGCATGATAAATTATGTTTTGTTGTGTTACAGAAAGATGAAACCTTTCCTTACCTAAGATGCCAGAAAGCCAGAAAGCCTCTGCTCAGAAACTCTGCTTTGCCATCATTATATTTTGAGGAAAGCTTGGAGTGGGAGTAGATAGATTTCTATGAAAACATGAATGCTGTGCAAAGCAGGAAAATAGTTAGCAATTCCATTAAAAGAAATCAACTGCTATAATATCTAAATTTTGAAATTTTTCCATGGATTTTGCATGCTGTCCATGCAAACTTCTCATAGCATACATTACTGAAAACATGGCTTTTAGCTGTAGTGGCTGAAAATGTATTTCTATTTAGTAAGAAGTATTATAATACCTTATTTTTTAATGTGTATTTTAAATTTTAAATGTGACAGTGCTAATAAATTTTGCTACAGCTTTTGGTTCTGAGAGTCTAGGTTGAGAGTATACTTTTAGGGGTGGCTGAGCAAATTTCTCTGAAGGAGTGAGACTAATAGTCAAACTAGTTACTAAGACTTCTAAGGAAAGAAGAGAAGAAGATACTTTTAGGTAATGATTTATGTCATCCTAAAGTATTCTTCTGAAAAGATACCAGGTAATTTATTTCTACTGAATTAATTTGTCAATACTCTAAAATCTGGTTTGATTGTCCATCAGTTAAAGAAGTAAACAAAATTAGAACGAGGAGTTTGTTTTCAGTATTAATTACCGAATTGATTTTTCAGTAGCTGAAGATCTTGTGCAGATGTTGATAATGACATAATTGTAGAGGAATAATATTGGTTTATAGGCTATGCAATTAACAGTCAATTGTGGGCTGAAGTGCCAGGTTTGAGGATGTTTTACCTATCCCTTCCCGTTGGTTACAAACTGTGCATCATCACAGCTTTGTAGTTGTACATACATTAATATTCTGATAGATCAGAAGAATGGTAAACTTTCTGTCCAAACTGTTTTCCAACATTGTGTGTGTGTGTATGCAAGGCAGAGTGTCTGGAAGACTGAGTAGAGGAAATGGGCCTGGGGGGTATTGATTGATGCTCGGCTGAACATGAGCCAGCAGTGTGCCCAGGTGGCCAAGAAGGCCAATGGCATCCTGGCCTGCATTAGAAACGGTGTTGCCAGTGGGAACAGGAAAGTGACTGTCCCCCTGTACTCAGCTCTGGTGAGGCCGCACCTCGAGTACTGTGTCCAGTTTTGGGCCGCTCACTGCAAGAAAGACATTGAGGCCCTGGAACGTGTTCAAAGGAGGGCGACAAAGCTGGTGAGGGGTCTGGAGCACAGGGCTTATGAGGAGCGGCTGAGGGAGCTGGGATTGTTTAGTCTGGAGAAGAGGAGGCTCAAGGGAGACCTCATTGCTCTCTGTAACTACTTGAAAAGAGGTTGTAGTGAGCTGGGGGTCAGCCTCTTCTCTCGTGTAAACGGTGATAGGACCAGAGAGAATGGCTTCAAGCTGCGCCGGGGGAGATTTAGGCTGGATGTTAGGAAATACTGCTTTTCTGAGAGTGGTCAGGCACTGGAATGGGCTGCCCAGGGAGGTGGTGGAGTCACCGACTCTGGAGGTGTTCAAGGAACGTTTGGATTTTGTGTTGAGGGATATGGTTTAAGTGAGAACTATTGGTGATAGATGAATGGTTGGACTGGATGATCTTATGGGTCTTTTCGAGCCTTGGTGTTTCTGTGAGTCTGTGAAATACAGATTTCCAAATCTATTTCCTGCTTCTACGGTAGTAAAATTTGTAGGTCTCTATTACAGGGTGCAAATGGTGCACTATAAATAAACTCATGTTACATTTCCATCTGTCCATATCATTCTTATTGGAAGTGAAAGCAGTAGATAAGGTGAGGTCCTTAACTTCTTGGCTACCTTTACGTAGACTGGAAAAACTTTCATACAAGTCATGTGGACATGAAAAGATCCACCTGCAGATATTGTATCTGCATTTGAAGATATCTACTATTGAAGAACATCATAGAAGATTTTACACTTAGAGCTGAATATATTCCATTACTGTATTCTGATGTGCTTAAAGTGAGGAATTCGCTACTAGTCCAAAGCTCGAGTATGGTGCTATTAAGTTGGCAAATGTTCATATTTTCAGAGTCAGATTCAGGAGCATTTTCCACCATCCCTCCCTCGGATGATGTCTTGCTACTTTGGTGGTTGTTTTTGAAGCTTCATGTGTCTAGGATTTTCCATATACATATAAATACAAAGCTAGAGCCATTCCCCAGGCAACTGTTGAACCAGGGACAGCTAGAACCCAAAGCTAGAGCTGAAACTGATTCTGCAGCTTGCTCGTGTTCATTGATACTTTTGTACACCTCCTCCGCTGGCAGAATCCCAGAGATGTCTTTGTGACTTCGGTGGTGTGGAAAACCTTCTTTAATTCTATGAATTTTGCATATAATTTTTCACTCATGAGACTACTGTCATAATTTTGTGCATATTTTAGAGTGGTATTCTTCTGTTTAACGTTGAAAGTCTAGTAAAATTCTGATTTTAAATAGCTGTGCTGTTAGGCTCTTTAAGAATTAATTCTTATTTATAAGAAGTACTTGAAGGATGATTTCAGTGTTCAAAGTGAATAAAATACTCATTACCGAATAGAGTCCGAAATATACTAAAATAAAGTTTGAATTACAAAATTTGTGTGCTGAACAATTATTATTATTATTATTGTAATAGAAAGAAGAAAAATGAAGATGCATCAGCCTTTTAAGATTATTTGTAAAGTGTAGAAAATGAGGCAGGATGCTCTAGAGGGCCTGGAGATGTGTCTTTAAAGGGAAATGAGAGGGGAAAAATAATCTTCTGTTAGCCTGAAAATTGAAACTCAAGGGATACAAAAATTGTGTCAGGAGAATCTTTGTTAATACTTTGTAGCAGATAAAGACAGCTGATATTTTAGAACAGCTTGACCACCTCATTATGGGATGTTAGGGAGTGAATTTGTTTTCTGCAACAATAAAAAAAGCTGTCTAAACACTGCATTTTGGAGAGTGATTAACAACCATTTCCTTATTTCTCTTAAATGTTAATCACTAGGATGTGCATTAAAATTTTACCTCTAAGGATCTGGGTCTAAACTTATTGATGTAAAAGAGTTACTTTCATCATTTTTCAATTAGTTTTCAGTCAGGCTGCAAATCATCACTCAAATGAAAAATACCACTGTGCCGAAGGATAACTTTCCTCTGATTGCTTTTATTGGCCTATTGTGAAATAAACTGTTTTTTTTTTTTTTTTCCAATTCCTGACAAAAAAGCTTGCAGGAAAGGATAAATTATCGTGATTAGTGCAGCTGGCATCCTGTTAGTTTCAGTGGGTAAGGGACAAGAGTCTAGAAACTCATTTTCAGTTGTGTTTCTGTGTTGAGAATTAGAAGTACACAGTTTTCACTAGGGTTACATTTTTCAATAGCAAATATAAATCTGACCTATCTGAAAAATATAAATGACCTATTCCATCAAAACTGAACTTTACCTCCCTTACTCTTGCATCTAAATCAATCTTTTACCGTGTATGTTTGCAGTCTGGTAGTGTGTGCAACTCAGACAAAAAACACTGAGCCTTCTACAAGAAGGCAGAAGGTGTGAAAACTGCATAAGTCGTCATGAATTCTGTGTCTGTCCAGTTGGAAAGAAACTTGAGCTTTGTTCTGGGCTGCATGTAGTTAGATCCTAACCAAGATACTGAGGGAAGTGATTAGTCCCCTCTAATCAATGATTTGTGAAACTACATTTCAAAGTGCTCTATCTTGTTTTGGGCTTCCCTTGTACAAGAAAGATATGGAGGGAGTCTTGTCCTTAGTCATTGAGGCGGTCAAGGGCTCTAGATTTGAGAGGGGCCAAGGGCCTGGACTTGCTCAGCCTGGGAAAGAGTTCAAGGGACCTAATTGCTGTATATTGCAGTTTGCAGAGGTGCACAGCAAAAGGTTGAGAGGTGATAGACACATTCAGCAGCAGAGCAAATTTGGATTAGATGGAGAAATGGAGAAAACATGTTCACGATTAAGATACAAAAATACTGCAATAGGCTGTCCAGGGAGGCTGTGGATTCTCCATCCTTGGGGATACTCAACAGCGAAGTGGACAGGGCCCTGTATGACCTGAAGTTTCTCTGAATTTGGTCCTATTTCAGTTCTAAATAAGTTAGGCAAGATGATCTCTAAAGATCCCTTCCAGTGTAAATTATTCTGTAATAATATATCAATGCTATTTATAAAGAGCAAGATTCTGTGTTGTATGTCTTGCCAATAAAGTACACTTTAAAGGAAGGGAAATACGGCTTTATGCCACTTTTGCAGCCTTCCTACCTCAACTGTGATTTGCTCTGAGGCCTCATACTATTTTGATGAAAAATTTTGTTTGAAATACTGCAGTGAGGGTCTGTATTTGGCAGTTACACAAGTGTTAAGGGGCTGTATTTTTCTATTCACGTTAACATACATTAGTATCAGTAGTTACAGGAAAAACTATGAGTGGTTTTGGTTTTATTTAGAAATTACAAGAAATACTGTTTCCAAATGATTGTGCAATGTATAAAATTCTAATCTAGTTGTAATCATAAAATGCAAATTAAAACTAGAGGGACTGATTGTATATTTACTCATTTTATCTGTGAAAAGATTGAGCTCTTCTCAGAGAAATACGTTTTCCTTTGTCAGAAAATAAAAATATCAAGTCCCAGCAGAACTTCCTAATGAAGCTGATCTTGGAACATGGTTCTCTTGTGTAGTAAAAGAAAACAATCTCAGAATTTTAACTAAAAAAATGTACTGTCTCAAAACGTGCACTGTTGGTTTCTCTTTGTGCAGAGTGCTCTGCTACTTCTATAAACACGGCCTAATAATAATATAGATTCAGGGATTTGCTAGCAGATGGACAATTCCCTCTTGAGGCAGAGCAGCCAGCAGTGTCATTATCATCTTCTCTCTGAAGGAATTGTTTCTTCTAAAATTCACTAGCTTTGTAAGCTGTGGGATGTATCAAATAACTAGTTTCTAGTGGCTTAACATCTATTGCAGTAAACTGAATTCTTGGAATTCCGTCTTCTCTTTTCCCAGTATGCTGTAATAATTTTTGCACTTAGAGAAGCTTTCATGGAGAGTTTTCTGATGGTTAAATTGTTTCATAACATTCATGTGAAGTAATTAAGACAACTGAATGTGGAAAGCAGGTGTGCACTGGAACGCCGGGAAGAGGCAGTCACAAACTCACTAAGGCTCCTTTGAAATATTTAGATTTTATGTAGAGCTGCTTGTAAGTCAAAGGTAAAATACATATTAATAGCCATAGTGGCATAAAGGCATATTTGTTTTCAGGGGCATAATGGTCTTGAATGCCAGTCTCCATTCACTAAACTCTAGGCATGTAGTGGTGGATATCATTCACTGGGCCTAAGACAAATAAGCAATAACTTTCTGTGGGTCTGGGGAGGGATAGAAGTAATGGGACACTGCATGTATTGGCAAGTTGGTATTTTTGGGGTACCTCTTTGGAATTAGTTCCCATCTGACTCGAGTCCTGTTGGTCCATTTCTTTTTATCATAGATTCTGCTTTTGTTACTATTAAGCTGAATTTTGGCACACAGAAGATGAGGATAGGATATAAAGCCTAATTTTGCTTAACACCTCTGACAGCTAATTTCCTTTGTTAGTGATGAACAATATGTTGAAGAAACACTAGGTTGTGTTTTTTTCATTAGTCAGCGGGGGAGAATTGTGTTTGTTTTTTGTTTTGTTTGATGTAAAAACACTAGTACTGTAAGAATAAGTTCTCAAATGTTCCTATCTGTGAACAACAAATTTTCAATACAAATAGACAAAATATTATTTTTTACATTACTATGTGCTCCAATGATATCCAAGAAAATGACCGAGTACGCTTTGAACTTGAAATATGAAAGTAATTCCATTAAAAGAAATAAGACTATACGTTTCTCTAAAGAAAGACTTTAAAGCATTTTCCTGAATTGAGCCAGAGAACTCAACACTTCAAACAGTTGAGTTCTGAAGGACTTAATTAAAAAACATAACTGTTTCTGTAGTAAATGCGGGCCATTTCATGTCACTCAGACCTGTCATCTGTCTCCGAGTCTAACCGATACAATAAACAAGGTAGCAGATCAATTCCCAGAACTATGTTTTGCTGCTTTTGTGGACCATTGCTCTTATTGAGCTAAAAGATCAATTCAGCTTATCACCATGGCACCCCTCATGCTCATGAGCTTTCTGCTTATATGAAAGATTTTGTGCAGCCAAATGTGAGCTTCATACAGAGCAGTTTAGTCACCTCACTGAGCTCCTAACTTTCATGTTTCTGGACTTGCTGAATCTTCCACCTGAATGGCATTCTCACTGAGGTTCGTATAGTTCAAGTGTTGTAGCTCTCCATTCCATTTGCTTAAGAAATTTTTTCCTGGTAGCTGCTAATAAGCAAAAATATTCAATTGCTGCAGTTGCATGCTACTTACAGAAGTATGGCTTCAGGAAAGTTTTGTTTGTTTGTTTGTTTTTGTTTTTTTTTTATTGTAAAAACTCCCACAAGAAATGGTCAGTGAAAGGTAGGAAGACCATTCAAGGTGACAAAATATGAACTAAACTTACCCACCAAACAAGAAGAATATTTAGTATTTAACCATTCATTTTTGTGTGCTTAAGAAACTAGGCAAGATCAAGGTATTACTGCTAAATGTGGCTTGTTTTTCTCAATATATACTGCATTACAAGCTCTCATGTGGATACCTATACTTGGTCTGACTTACCCCAGTTTTTCTGGTGGGCAGTTTCCTACTGGAAAATTGAAAGGGACCAGCACATGCCATCAGCAGCACGATGACTTTGTGAATACTCTGAGTCAGACTCATGACATAATCCTGCAAATGAAGCAAGTTTCCAATAGTGTGTAAGAGCTACTTCCTACCATTCAATAGCACAAATAAGCCCCTGGATATCCAGACCAACATTACTCCTTCAGGACACTGGAAAACTTACTGCTTTTTCTTCTGCCTCATCTACCTGTCTCCTTTGTCACTCCAACGCCCTAGGTTGTAGTTTAATTAGATTTTTGAATTAAAAAAAAAAAAAAAAGAAAAAGAAAAAAAAACAGAAAAATCATGTTCTAATATTAGAATTAGTGAAATAAAAAAGTTGTATTTTCATATTCCAAGTGTCCCTTTTTGATATTTTAACAGAACAGTTTGACACTGCTTCTCTGAAAAAAATAAGATGAGCACTTATATTTGGAGTAGAATCAGCTTATAATGTTTTAGAAAAAAATGGTTCTGAAGTAACACAAATAGCCTGTTTTATTTCCTGTTTGTTTCATGTTGTTTGGGGAAATGTCTGTTATGCATTTGCACCAAAGGAAGATACCATAAACAGAAGATGAAATTTAGCATTACTCTTTTTTGTGGGGAACAGGGATGGTTTTTGGCCTATTGTTAGTTGCCAGAGATGTCTAACTGCGTATGTCACAGAATCATTTATTCAAACAGACAGTTTTAAAGGTGGCATGGTGTGGGACTAGAACTCAGTGTAAATGTCCAACCTTTTAACATATGTTTGACCATATGAATGGGACTGATTTCCTTTGTGATATCTTATCACTGTGTCTTAAGTTCCTACTGTGCATCATGATCAGCACTGATAGCATTTTTAACTGTTCTTATAAGTCCTTCTACCTCTTCGTATGTGGCCCATATGGCATAATATTTCTGTGATGAAAACTGCTATATTTGACACATTCCTATAATGACATTCAGATGCGGGATTCAGCTCATTCTGACAAAATGATTGTGTTCTGCAAAGAAACAGTGGTGCATCAGAAACCATACAAATTATTTGCTTTTTTGTGTGTACTGTGTTTTTAGATGGGGCTTTTCATTTTTTTTCAAAATCTGTCATTAAAGCATGTGATAAAGTACAACAGTACAGGTGCTAGTGAGTAGAATTGTTTCTGTGGGTACTAGCTGCTAGCTCTGAGAGTTTAAAATCAACAGCTGTGAATTGGTTAACAAAATCAACCATCTCAGATTTTCCTTTCTTGTAAATATTCTTGGATTGATTTAGAGGAAAGCAAATTATTAAGTTTAGTACTAATTTAGTAAAGAGGATCTTTTATGCACATCGATGCAAGTCAGGGAGAAGTGCTTTAGATGCATCGGAAGCTGAAGTGAGGATGAGCAGAAGCAAGTGACCTTTCTGAGAGATGATTGTAAGGTGTACCATATCACACTGTTCTGAGGTTGAAAACTCAAAAATAGCACTTCTACTTACCTGTAATAGAGTGCTTGTTCTGGAACTATGCATGTCTGCAATAATAATCCACTATAGGTGCTGTTAATAGGATCACCTGATAGAGAAAATGGATTGCAGAAAAAGAGTAAGCGTGGTTTTGTACATTTAAATAATAGTAATGTAAGATACATAGATGGAAAAAATTGCTTATTTATAAGTAGTTTTGATCAAGACTTGAATCATTATTCCATGTTGGGGAAAAAGTAGCTTAAATTGTCTCACAGGTCTTCTGGCTGTGGCTAAAAAAAGACAGAAAAGATGGGCGAAGTGTTGGTGGAGAGTGAGGTGTAGGAAGAACAGGAAATTAGAATGTTAAATGTTAAATTGGAAAAGTTTGCAAGACGGTTGTTTTATCTCCTTTCAGACATAGTTATATAAAGGTCCATATTGATGAAGTGTTAAAATTCAGTGGAGGAGAAATATTTGTAAGATACAAACATCCTTCTTTTTATCTAGATGAGCCTATGCAAATATATGTCAGCAAGTTTCTCTCCCTCACTCCCTACTGCTAAATGGCAGCAGTTTTTAGGTGAAGTATTCACACAAATGAGGAGGTTAGACATTACTCACCTCCTGAGAATGCTGTCTAACAAGTATCATTCTTCTACAATTTCTAGTTAAACATCTGAGATAAAAAATCTTGCATGATGAAACTTCTTTTATTCAGTCATGTTGACTCATTTTGTATATTAGTTTCTATTTTTCATGAAATTATTTTTCAATAATTCTTTTTGTGGTGAGAATTATTAAATTCTGTTTAATGATGAGTATTTTTGTATAAAATTACATTGTCTATAATCATTAAAATGATTTATGCAGAAGCCAGAATTGCCTGTGGAGTCTAAGAAAGTTGTGCACCTGACTTTTAATTTCCTTGGGTACTCATTAAACTAATTCCTTTGAAATTCTTTCATTAGATAATCTTAAAATCACAAATCTTAATTAAAGTAACTTGACAGCCTTTGGAGACCTCTTAGTGCAGAAGTATTTTTTCTTGCAAAAAAAAAAAAAAAAAAAAAAAGTGGTGTTTGGGTTTTTTCTTGTTTGTTTTGTTTTGTTTTGTTCTTTTCCCCACCATAGGAACACAGAAAATGTTTTCTCTTGACTATGTATTTCACTTTATGCCTGTTTCAAAAATGCATAGGCAGTCCGATCAGGCTTTGCTGTAGGACTGATGTTCAGGCATGCTGTCTAACAATGTATAAGATAAATGATTCTTCAGCCTTTTTGGAATGATGGGTAAATATCCATTTAGGTTATGATGATTAATAATCAGATCATTTTCAATTTTCTATCCTTCCTCTGTCATCACATAATGAGACGTTTTCACTATAATTATCATTTCCAGCACACAAAAAATTGTTTAAACAGCATTTTTTTTTCTTTTTTCCAGTAGTATCTCAGAAAGGAAAAGAATGAACAGCAGGACTCATTTTCAGTTTCCCTTACATCAAAAGAATTGTAATGGATTGTTAAAAATAGTGTGAAAACAAGCACTTTTTCCCAATACTCAACTGAAAATGATGATCTTTCTCTTTTAGTGTTTTGCTACTAATTCTTCTCCTTCGAGGCGTTCTCACTTCTTTTCAATCCATCTCTGTAGTTTTTTCCTTCCTTCTCTAGACCTCTTTGAGTTTCTTCATTGATGGATGTGCAGGAAGGTGATGGGGTATAGAGAATTCCTGTTCTTGTGAGAATTCTCCATAGCATATTGTTGCTCAGCAGCAGCCTGTGATCTTGTATTCTGCTTAGGAAAAGGAAAAAAAATAATATAATTTGGAAGAGATTTACTGAAATAATTAATACTGAAATAATTTCTGCGACAGATAAAGGTTATATGTTACAACAGGATTTTAGTTTCACTTCTTATTTTATGGTTTGCACTGAAGTACACTCTGCTAATAAAAAATGGGAATGGCTACACAGTGCTGTAATTCTTAAGTTCTCTTTCTGTTTGATATAGTTTAATGAAAACTACTCTATCATTTATAAATAATGTCTGAAGTCGCCCCCAAAACATTATTAAAATAAAGCATTCTATGAAAGAGTTTCGGTTGAATTTACACTCCTATCCTTGCAGTTCTGGGTGGAAGGGAATAGCATTTTGAGCCACATGAACTGAATTTAATGTTATGATTGTGGTTCTTTCACCTTGTGGTGCAATTAGTTGCTGATGGGCAGCTGAACTTCACCAGGCCACTTTCTCACTCCCCCTCCTCAATGGAACAGGGAAAGAAAATGCAATGAGAAAAGCCTCATGAGTTGAGGTAAGGAAGGGAGATCACTCAGTAATTACTATCACAGGCAAAACAGACTCAGAATAGGGCGATTAATGTAATTTATTGTCTATTCAGAACAGACTAGAGCAGTGAGAACTAAAAGCAAAGCCAAAACACTGTTCCCTTTTAACCTTTTTTGACCTTCTCCTCCCCACCGCAAGTGGTACAGGAGAATGGGAAACAGGGACTGTGGTCACTCCTTATTGCTTTGTCTCTGCTGCTCCTCCACGGTCACTCTTTGCCCCTGCTCCACGTGGTCTCTCTCACGGGACACGTTCTTTCCCAAACTAATCCCACGTGGACTTCCCACAGGCTGCAGTTCTCCCAGCGCTGCCCCAGCACAGCTCTGTAACACAGGGCTCAGCCTTTGGGCACTGTTCCACACTGATCCCCCACGGGCAGCAGCTCCCCCAGCCCTCCTGCCCCACTGTGGGCCGTTCCCCACTGGCTGCATTTCCTGTGGGGGTATCCATGGGCTGTGCCGCCTTCAGTCCTCATCCACTGCTGCACCATGGCTGCACATGGAGATCTGCTCCATGCAGTGCCCATGGGCTGCAGGGAGATGCCTGCTCCTCTGTGAGCCTCTCCTGGGCTGCAGGGAGCTTCTGCTCAGTGCGTGAAGCACCTTCTGCCCTCCTGCTACAGAGGGCACCCAGGCAGCCCCCACACTGCCAAAACCTTGCCATATAAATCCAATACAAAACCATTTTGCTGAAATTATTTGCAAAGCCTTAAAAAATGTTATTAGTTATTTTAGTAAAGAAATGGTAGAGTGAAAACAGAAATAAATGATGCGCATCGAGATACTTTTCTCAGAACATGAAAATGAAAGAGATGATCTGTTTATACAGATCATATTTTGCTGACCTTTTTATGAATCAGGTTTAAAAAAATTCTCATATCTTCCTTTTGTAATACAGTGCTTTAAGTGTACAATAGGGGAACAAAATATAATCATTCACAACATCACTCAAATCCTGGTTACTTATATAACTACCTTCTCTAAAAAAGTAGGATTAGAGTGTGCCACAAATTGAACATTTAATGTAAGCACCTAAATGCAGAGATGTTCACTACCTTCCTCATCCTTTCTGGTGTACACTGTATTACTATTTCTGCTTATCAGTTTTGGTTACCCAGATAGTATGGAGATTTGCTACATAGAATTATTCTTAAAGAAGAAGCTTTTAAACTGTACAGGGCAGGGATATGTTTTTACAAATTATTTAGAGACTGTTAATTCTATTGTTATATTATATTAATAATAATAATTCTACTATAAATAATAATAATGATAATAATAACAAACAACAAAATCACCAACAGAATAAGACAACAACAAACTGCACTGCTTTACTTATTTTGATCCTATTTCAGCTGTGGTAAAAGTCCTAGCATATCTCACTGAGCAGTGACAATATCATTCATAATTCTTATTTTTAAACATAAAATTGGTGCAGATTGTAACAAAAATGATTGTATGTTTCTTGCTGCTGAAATGTTAGATGTGTTATCTGAGATTTCCAGACCATTTAACCATTTGGCTATCAAAAAGCAGGCTATTATCTCTTCTGACATTAATCTACTTGCAACTGCTACTTAGGAGCATATTTGCAAAAGAGCAGCAAACATGCACCGTGTATTATAATTATGTCCCTTTCAGGAATAAGTAACACAGAAAGGATTCTTGAACCTAAGTCTTTTGTCCTTATGTCTATAGAAAATTCTTTAAAAAAAAATGTTGGTATAAGGTATGTTTTCTAACGGATTCATGAGGTTCTGGAGATTTTTGAAGTGGTGATAAAAGGCAAAATCATATGTATGCATAGTATGAGGGGAACTTTCAGTGTAAATTCAATCAAGAATGAAATGTTACTACACTGCAAACACCTCCTGGGCTTGTGCAGAGGTAATGGAGCATGGGAAATAGATAAAGTGACAGCCAAGAGAGGAAGAAGATATGTGACTTAACTTGGTTTAATAAAACTCTCAACATACGTTGTGCATATAATATATTGCTTTGTCTCGATCCAAATCACCTGAGTTTTTATTCCATGCATTTTGCAGACTGTAATTTGGTGATAATGGCTTCTTTGTAGTTTAGTAGTGATGAAGAAGAATAACAAGTCAGTCAATAAAAGAATGTGCATGTCTTGTCTGCTACGAAGCTCTTCATTTGCCTTGATCAGGAAGGAAAGCATATTCTGCTTCTAAGAAATGACACAAAGGGTGTATTATTTAGTGTTTAGAGAGTATAAATAAGAAAGGGCTGTGTTTAAAGCAGCTTCTGTGAGAGCTGAGTACAGACTTATCTATTTTATTCTACTTTTCTGTTAGTCTTACAAGTTTATTACTATTTTCAAACATGGTTTAAGACATTTTTAATTCTTAAGTTTGCCTTACGCGTTACTGAATGGGCTCAGTCATTTTGATCTATATTATCATCTGAGCTGGGTGAGGAGATTTCTGTTGTGCTACCTGAGAAGACTGCAGCTGTAACATGATTTTAGAAGTTGGAGAGTGGTCTCTGTTTCCCCCTTGGTCCAGTTGGGAGCAATCTGTTCAAGCTCAGAGAATATGTGCCCTTTTACTCCCTAGAGAGAGATGCAGTTGAATTTTCAGCTGAACCGTTTGTGTTGCCTCAACCTTGTCAACTTGTTTTAACTTTTTTATTTCAGTGGAAAATTGTGATGACTAAATAATTGGAATATTATGGAGACATTTAAGACATTTTAATATGTATCATGTTTATTAATTATTATTCCTTTTGATTTAGATAAAAAACCAAGTATTTAGAGGGGCTTTTTATCAGCAGCTAGAAAAAAACTATAGATTAATAACATAATATATTATGCCAAGATAGTTACATACCAATTTATTTTCCTGTTTATTACCAAAAGAGGATCTACTTATAACACTACAGATTTTCCTGTAATTTAGAAAAAGAATGACACACATTACACTGGTATGAATTTGGATGATTTGGGTTTGGCTTGAATTTGAACATTACTCTTAAAAATACTACCAGTTTCCCACAACTATGTCTTCTACAGGTCATTCAATGTTTTAAGTTGCAGAACTAACATGTTACATGCCTACAAGAAGTAAAAGAATAAGTAGGTTTTTAAAAGGGATCAGAATTACATCTCACTACAGTTGAGACATGAGAAGTGCCTCACCAGATCAAACCAGCATTCATCCTTGCCTAGCCAAGTGTATCTGGTGGTATGTTAGGTCAGGCCACCAGGGAGAGTGCTCCAGCCTTCCTATTTGCTGCAGTGTTCCCTTGCACCCCCGTGTCCTTCACCTTCAGCGACCATTGTTGTCAGATTAGGGATATCAGAAGACACATTACTACCTATTCCTTGTAGCATTATCTGTTTATCAAGCTGTTGTCTAGGTTATCTAACCCCTTTCTGAACCTGCTGATTTTTTTTACCTTCCCCAATCCCTGCAGTTGCGAACCCCAGATAGTTATCACCTGCTATGAAAATAAATCTTGCCTTTCATCTGTTTTAAACCAATTTCCACTGCAAGAATGGAGTGTGAACCTATCTTTTCTTATTTGTCTTTCAACCTATTAGGTATTTAGGAGAGAACCTTTCTTTTTATATAGTGTTGCAAAGTTTCTTAAAACTGTTTTTTAGACACACTGAATTTTTGCAGATATTTACATGTCCTATATGAGCCAAATCATCTGTGTCTGCATGCTTGTTGACTTCTTCAAATAAACCCAGGACTTCCTTTAACAAAAAGCTATTTCAGCTCTTTCAAGAAATACGATAGGAGGTAATAATTTCATTCTTCAGAGTTATTTTTACCAACTTTTTTCCAGATGGGGAACACAGACAAGCATATAGGCCCACAGTTATCAGTTTTGGTATCACATTGCTAGAGTGGAGTGATTGAAGCCTATCATTACTTTCACTTCCTGCCATTGCTATGTCTCTGATCTGTCTCTTTAGTTACTCCTGATCACGGGCTCATCATATTCTTTAGCTGGAATATCAATGCTAGGTTAATTATTGGGATTAGCTGTGATTACATATTTAATCTGAAATACTTTCTGATATATAACAGTATCCCAGCACTTGCTATATCCTCATGCACCATTCTGCCCCATGAGGAAGCAGTTAAAGCAAGCTCTGTAAATCTTAGATAAGAAATTGAGGCCAGCAGTTTTCAGTAGGAGAAAAAACAGAGAAGAGGAAGTGCTACACAGCTATTTTGCACTGTCATTCCAGTAAAAATATCATACTGTGAGAAACTTCAGTGACAAAGAAGGACCAATTTTCAATAGCAGTAACCAAACTCAGGGGAAGTTATGGTTTGTGATAATGCAAGTTATCATTTAGTAAGTGATATTTTTCTAGTACAGTCAGTCTTCAGGCACTATTTCTCATTCTCCCCTTTTTATTTTTCTCTATTGTTAAGTAATTAAAAGTTGAAAATGTGTTAGCTATAGGAAATGCAATTGATTGTATTTTAATGTAAAATAACATATGAAGTTCTGTGCAAAAAATTGCTGTGGGTTATCATAGGGCTCTGTGATTATTCTCTGTTTTGTGTAGGGTGTTGTTTTTTTTTTTTTTTCTCATGAAGAAATGATAGGTGTAATAAGTAGATCTTGAAGGAGATTTGGAAGGCTGTGCAGTCCAGATTTTTGCCTCAGGCAGGATCAGCTAGACTTATATCATTTCTGACCAATTTCTGTCTAACCTGCTCTTTAAGTCAGGACTTCTGTAACTTTGCAGAAATTTTATTACACTGCTTTGCGATCTTTGCCGTTCAAAAGATGTTTTTCTCCAGCCTTAATATCTCCTGCTGCAATTTAAGCTAATTATGTCACCACAATGAAAATTGAGTACAGCTTATTCTCTTTCTCACAGCAACAGCCTTATATATTTGAAGACTGATACGAGTTCAGTTCAGTCTTCCCAAGACAAGCAAATCCTGTGTTGCTTTTTGTTTGTTTTTTCTAATTTCTTTCCTCATTTTTAGACTTCGGACCATCTGTCCATTCATTGCAACCCATTCCTATGTTCATCTGGTTTATTCAGCTAGTTATTTGAATGCTTTGCATTTCTTGAATTGTATTCTCAGGTTTTTTGAATCCACTTTGAATTGTTCTTGTCTTTTTAAGTGGCTGCAGCTTTTTGGCTTGGTATCACTGAGGATGTACTAAATCTACCTTCAGTTTCATCAGCCAAACAAGTAGTGAAACTAGTGGTTAATTTCAGGAAAAATCTGTATGTAACCTCACTTAGTATTGCCTTTTCACATAGTACTTCATTTAAGTTATGATTTTCAATGAGTTTCCATTAGAATTTCCCTTTAAATTAAAAATAAAAAAATAAAAAAAATCAGAGCTTGCTTGTGTTAATGTTACATGGGTAGTTTCAGAAGCCTTGCTAAGGGTATCAGGCATTACTTTGTCACCACTGGTGAATCTTACAGCTACAGTGAGAGGAAAATCAGTGTTTTTTTAAGATAAGATTATTATTTATTATTGATAAACTGCCATCTGGAACCTCTTATTATTTTCCCTTTGCTCACAGATTGTTTGAGAGGTATTAGTTCTAGAACAGAATTCAGAATAATTCATCAAAAATTTCCTGGTCCTAGTTCTAAAGAACTACCTTTCCTTTTTTCAAAGTGAACTCCACTTGTCCATTTCAGGTTCTCGAAGGTAACTATGAAAGACTATTAGAATGCTCAAGCAAGTTTCAAGTATGACAACTAAAATTCATGAGTTGTCACGTACATAATAATACATACTCTTTTGGGTAAAAATTATCTTTAGCAAAATTAACATTGGTCTATATTCTTTCACGCACAAACAATGGGCCTTGAAGTTGTTAGTGCAAGGATTAGTGCTGGAACAAACTTTGTTTTTCAGACTAGCATGTCAAAAGTTTCAGCAACAGTTATATTTTGTTGTTTAAAAATGTGATAAAAATAAGGTCACAAACTTTAGAGCATCAACAAGAATAACCTTGGTTTTGTACAGTGTTGAGGAAAAGAAGTAGGCTATAGGATGGAAGCTGCTTGGCAATGATGGAATAACAAGCAGTGGGTGATAGTAGAGAAAGCTATTTAGGCTCTCTGTGATGGGTCTCATTTCCTATCAGAATATCATCTACTGCTGCAAATTACCTACATTTATACTTGTCAGTGTGTGTGCATACATAAATACCTTTCAGACATGTATTTTATATATGCGTGTATACTTTTTTTCTGATGGAATATGTAGTGAGAAACAACAAAATATCAGCATGTAGCTAGAAGGGTTGGTGACATCAATTTCTAAGCAGTAGTTAAGTCGTGACATAGAATTGGAAATTGAACAAGTATTGGAAAATATCCTTCCAATAAGAATAGTTGGAAATAAGTTTAAGATTAAATCATGAAGGACTGTTAGTGCTCTACCCTCAGACTAACCCATGAAGCTGATCCGCAATTGCTATGCCTTAAAAAAAAGAAGAAAAGCTTTGTGTGACCTCTTTCTCTCTCAGGTGTCCACATACATACACAGATGCTAGTAGTACTGCAATATTGTGGAGGTGCCTTGATTACAGATAGGCTCCTTGCAGCTGTTTTAAATGAGATAAAGCTGGGGAGCAGATGCAGGATTGGTTAAGTGGTTCTGCATTCAGTCAGTTGAGACTCATCAGGTCTCATTAACTCAGGCTGCTCCTGAAATGTGCCATACTGCTGAGCTGGCCCCAGAAATTAGCTAGCTGTGTTCACACAGTGCTCTGCATGCATTAGTTAAGTCTATCTGACCTAAGCTTGTTCTTCACTGAAGCAACTTTAGTGTCGGTACCCCATGCGGTATTTAATCCAGAATTCAGGTTAAATCATCCATAGGTAATTGGTAATTGACTGCCTTTCCGGAGTGCACAGCTCAAGTATCAGTTATTTGCTCTCTTGCATATCACTGCTTTTCCTATGCCTCCATCCCTCATACTCGTGCTCCTCTCCTGCTATTCGTTCTCATTCCTATTCCCTAGCCACCTCTCACCCATTACTTTTGTGCTTCCTTCCCCAGGTCTTCAGACCCACAAAATTGTGTTCCCAGGTTGTCAGCTACAGGCTGAGCTTTGTGCACTTGTGCTGAGCCTGAAGCATGCAGCCTTCCTGGATGAGGGCAGCAGCAACTGGCTACTAGGGTAGGATGGAGAGGAGAGGGACAGGGACTGCAACTCCCATTTTCACAGGGCTTGTGTCCACCCTGCAATGGTGCACCAGGCTCCGGGCAACCCCAGTTGGCTATGGAGTTAATGCAGGTATGGCAGGAGATGGTTTTGTTGTTCAGTGTAAGAAATGAATGTGATCACACTTTCAGGCTTTTTCAGGTTTAAGCAAATGTTAGCTTGCAGATAGAGCTGCAGTTTGGAGGTAGTGCGGTAAACATGCCATCAGCCAGAAATTCCATGCAATTGTATGAATGTATAGAAATCTCTCCTGATGCACCTCTTATGTGACTTCAGTTGTTTATGACAGGGAATCGTCCCCCCGAGGAGGAATCTGGATGATCTGATTTCCATATGCTTTGTCTCATGCTGTGAAAGATGGTTTGAAATGTTTTCCTTTGATCTACAGTGATGGTAGAAAACAACCAACCATCTTTTCTCGAGGGAACTACCTTGGCATATAGTGAATCAGTTCTGAGCATTTGTTATCTCTTAATGCCTACACATCTGCACCAGTGAAAGAAGTCTAAAACTTTACAAACTGGGTAAATTCATTTCAGATTTTGAAACTGTGTGTGTGTGTGTGTTCTGTTGTTGTTGCTGTTTTGAGAAACACGAGGTCATATTCAAAGAAGTTTAAAAAGCCTCATTTAGATCTACCCCTAAAAAAGAATAGTAAAGGTCAAATCCCAATGATTGTTCCACTGCTAAGAATCTGTTTAAAAATAAATAAATAAAAAATTACACATTTTTTCTGTTACTGTAGTGTTCATAATGTTCTATGTGACTGTTACTGGTATTGCTCTTCTTTGGCATACAATCTCAACGTTGCCCAAATTTCAAACTGACGTGTATGTGAATTCAGGTACCTCTATATTAATGGCTGCCATCCTCCATTCTTTGTGTACCCATCTTCAGTAAAGCAGCCTAGCCATTTTGTGCTTCCTTTGGCAGCTAGCTGCTGTTTATCTATTAGAGCAGGGGCTGTTTTTCTTCTGAACTTACCAACACTAGACACAGACTGAAAGCAAGAAGAGTGTCATGGCAGTAAGCTGGCATAGCAGCACTGGTACTGCAGCACAGATAAGAAAGGCATCAGTGGCTGATCCTATGTAGCCTTCACTAGCCTTTCTGAGAAAGTGGCTGACAGACTAAATGGACAAGCTGAGGCACAGCACTCAAACTTGTCAGTTCTTCAGAGTTTTGTTTTGCTTTGTTTTTAACAAGAATATATTATTCTGTCATAGATAAATAAACTGATGTTGCTTTTAGCTGGTTCTTCAGGGCTAAGTGGTAATGGCATCTGTTCTGCTTGTGTAATATTTCTCTTTTATTTCTTAGCACAGTTGTCTATTCAAGTTTTTATGGTCCTTGGGCCATGTTTTTAGAGAGCCCTTCAAGTCTCTTGGAGAATGGCTATAGTATACACCTCTGCATTTTTCGGTATTTGGAATGAAGCTATTTAAAAGTATACCCTGTAGGGGTAAAGTAGAAACAACAGAAATAGTAGCTTCCTAACCTTTGTTTTCTTGTGTTAATATTTCATAGCTGATGAAAGAGTTGCTTGCCTTCGCTTGTAATTCTCTAAATAAATAAATAAATCTTTTTGTCTGGTGGAAGAAGCCACTGAAAGAAGGGTGTTTTCGTAAGTGTAAGTGAGAATTTTTAAGCGAGTAGAAGGATTAAGGTCAAAAAGTTGAACAAGAAAGGTTTGCCAAGATAGATACATTTTTCAGCAACATAGATTGTAAAATACCTCCCAGTTTTGCGGGCTGGTATTTGCAGAAAGCCAGTGACCTCAGTCTGGAGTCCTTCCAGGATTTAGCTCTTGAAGAACTGCTTGTCACAATCTAGCAACGCTCTTATTTCCATAGAGAGATACAAATCATTAATTTTTAAAAATGTAACACATTTGGAAGCTCTTGTTTCCACCTCCCAATATGGCCTTTCAGTTGAACCGACTTTGTTATGATAACAGAAAAGGGAGAGACAGAGACAAGGGTCCAGATGCATCTTCACAGTCTCCTAGTTAATTTGGGTTTGCCACCCCTGGAGAATTGACTGCATCAATCCTTAGTTTATCCTTTATATGTTATGACATTTTCTTGCACTTTACTAGTTTACTGAGTAAAAAGTGAAAATATCACAGATCAGACAAGGGCAAATTTTCAAAAACATTAAACTTGAAAATAATTATCCCATAAGTTTATATATAACTGTGTTGTGCTTCACGACAAATCATGCGTCAATGCTAGTAAGATGGGGAGAAAAAAAAAGAGTCTTATTGGTGTGAACAAAGGAATAAAGTTAAAAATCATTGAAAAGCCCAAAATCAAGTTGGATTAACCGTTGAAGATGAACATTTTGTATTAATGAATTGTTAGCTGGCAGTGCTACAAGCCCTTGGGTTTACGAGAGGAGGTCTGTGAATTCAAAGGAATTACCTCTCATGTTGAAAAGCACTATAAAAAAGGATGATACACCTTCATCCTGTCTTCAGAGTTATTTTTTCAGCCATGACTGACACTGTTACAGAATGGAATTTAGTGGAATTTTAGTGTTACAGAGTGGAATTTAGTGTTCCCTGAACATGATCAGAATTTGTAATGCAAAGCAGTATATAACAGTTTATCATATAGCTAAGCCTCCTTTTTGTAGTATGAAGGAGAGCAGGCAATATGAGAATAGTCTAGATGAAAATTGTAGGCAAGCCTATGTCTCTCTGGAGCTATGAAAATATTTTCTACAGTTTTCATATTTAACAAAATGTAACACTAATTAAGGGTAAATAAAAATACCCTGGAAGAGGAAGTTTTCATTCTTCTGTCTCACTAGAAAGTTGACTATGAACCAAGCTTTCTCCAAAGCAAGAGAGAGTAACAGAACTATCACAAGTCACAGAAAATCTTGTCTGTGGAAAGACGGCGGTATTTCATAATTTATTTACAAATATAATATAGAGTAAGGTGTTTTCATTTTGACTTTTGAAGACTTTTTTAAAAACTTTTTTTTTTCATTTTGGCGAGGAATATTTATTATGCTTATAATATCCCAACAAATCCCCCTTCTCTTCTTCTGCAGGAATTGAAATGCACAAACTCCTTTCCCCTCAGGCCTCACTCTTCAGTCACAGAACAGAAACTGAGAAAGAAATTTGAAAATTGTTTTTCTTAATTATTGAAAAAGCCCATCTAAAAATCAGTATGTATGTCTATATCCGCTTGTATATACACATGCATATACATGTTTATGTATATAAATATACATATAAGGAACTTACTAGTTCCTACCTTTGTGCTAGAATTGTCTTTCCACTTGACAAGTGATTCTTTGTTTTCTATTTATATCAGATGTATTCTTGAGGCTGTCATTCAGATAGTAAAACCATATGCTCAGAAAAAGAAAAATGCTGATTTTTCTTTCACTAAAGTAGAATTTTGTGGCTCCTTTGCAAGCTAATAATCAATGTCTGTACCTTCTGCCTCCAACAGTGCTTAGAAAGGAAATGTATTAACTGTTCATGGCATGAGTTCCCCCTCGTCTGGAGAAGGAATGGCTCCAGTTATGTGCTCAAGTTTATGTTTAAACATTGCTCTCAGTCAGAAATTGGTGAAATATGTTTAAGTTGCATTATAACTGCGTGAGGGAAGGGAAGACAAGTAGGTCTGATGCTGATCTGAGGAAGTAGCACATGGAAAGGGAATTACCAGTAATGCAGGAGGAAGATTTGCTGCCTTTTTGTCTTGCTTTGTACATTTGCTAGTGGCTGAGGGTATCCATCTAGGCAGTGAGTCGCCTGCTTTCAGTGTCTTTCTTGTCCTATACTATTTAGAAACGTTCCTTACACCAGGCTGTTATGACTGGTGTTAGTATGCCTCTTCTTTTGACTTGGCAGCACTGCTTGGAAAAGACACCCATGACCTGAGACAAGACTGAGCTGATCAAAGGAGTGTTTGTGTAGTCTTGCTAGCCATGTAATGACTAGGCATCATTCCACACAGCCTACCTGTGGCTCAGTTTCCTTCAGGAGTGTCTACTTTTCACCTGCTTTTTGCGCTACAGAATTACTTGGGGGATTCAACTCAGCCACAGCTCCTACTTCAGTTACAAGTAGCAATCAGGTGTGCAGTGCTTAAATCTGTTTCTCAACACCTCCCCACCCCCCAACCTCTTACATCATGAAGTGCAAATTATATGTTCTGAGTGCTAAATGTGTTATTTTCAAAAGACCAGGGTCTCTGTGAAACCACTGAGGTAGGTTGGCATTAATAATTCAGTAATTCCTGCTGGCAACAGAACTTTAGATCTCCCCTTTAAAATTAGTTATAAAAGCAAGGCTTTCCCAGACCAAACTTTTAATAACCCATTTTACTCTATGCCGCTGTTTTTTCTTCAATTCCTCAATCTTAAAATCTTCTTGTATTGCAGTATCCACATAGTATACATTGCCTTACTTCCTACACTGTTAAAGAAATCAGAATTTTTTAGTTTCTACTTTTACCTTCTGTGTTATTGTTGGACTTGACTGTCTATATAGCTACTGAACAAAAAAGAGCAAATAAGAGCTGGAAGTAAAAGGTAAAACAAACTATCCTTAAACCAAAATTTGAAAACAACAACAACAAAAGACTGAGAGAATCATAGCTCTGGGTTTGAAATCTTTCTGAATAAGTGAGAAAGGTTTAGACATCAGAACTGGGCTTTTTATTCTGTCTGGTTCTTATCTTTGGAGCGATAATGAGATATGAATGAAAATAAGGATCTAAGTTACTTGATCTGGCTTACGGTTATTCCATTGTTTTTTATCAAATGTTGGTAAATAAGAACTGCTCAACACCTGCTGCTCCCTTCTCTGAGTTCACAATAAAAAACAATTGATGTAATGGCTTTAGTTTTTTGTTTTTCAAAAGCAAACCCAAACAAACTAGATGAAATCCTCTTTCTTCATTTTACCTTACTCTTCAGAGAATATTTGCTATGATAAGGCACCAAAGGAAAACTTATTTGGGAAATGATGCTGTGCCAATGTGTTTGTTTTCAGCAATTTACTATTACTGAAGAAAACTTCAAGTAAAAGTAGTCAAAGATTTCCAGAGGCTCTACCATAAACTTAGGAATTACCTCTGTATTTCCTGAGAGTCAAATATTGATTCAGGCTAATCTTATCCATGTAAAATTGGATAATCAGGGGGGGCATCATTAGTCAAGCTCTAAGCTTTTATTTCCCACAAAAATATAGTAGCTATTTTCTTAAATTATATTTTAAAAAGAAGTTAAAAATACTTGCTAGTGTTGCCTATGTTCATAATGTAATGAAATGTCTGTTCAGGACTGTTGTGTGCCAGGTAAATACACTTTCTTTAAAAATGTGTGACAAAGTTAAGAACAATTTACTTTGATTTTTAAGTGCATCAACAAATATGGTTTTCACTGGATCAGTCTCAGATAAAAAGAATTGGTACTGTCACCATAATACAGAAAACAAACCCCATTAAATCTAAAATGAAAGCTGCAGCTTTGAGAAACAGAACAGCTGTTTTCCTTTTTCTTCGTATGTTTGTAAGCACAGTAAAAATATCCTTACTCTGAAAATGATTAGTTATATGAGAGAAATAAAACAGCCAATTTTACAGATAACATTCTGAAAATGGCTGTGTGCTGAGAAACTTCTGTTCTGCTGACTAATATAGAACCTGGGGAAGCTCTGTACCTTCTAAAATTGGTCCCATCGATGAAGTTATCTTCTGTGATTCAATGTAAGGACATCAGATATCCTGGAACAGTTTTGCCTAATTATTTAGATAACCAAGTATCAGATAAACTTGCTTTCGTTTGCACAACGTTCATACTTCATTGCAAACAGAAGTAATGTCAAAAAGTCATCTTGTGTGGGGGGGAAAAACTTTAATTTCATATACAGTTCAATTCTACTCAGTTTTACTCCTCAAGCTGTCATCCTTTTTCAGTTGTGAATTCTTTCGTTTCATTTATCACCATGTTCTTTTAGTTGGATGGATCTCATAGCTAAATATCTGAATGTTTAAATGTTGTACCACTTGTTATATGTTCATCTTCAGCTTTGTTCCTTCTTTTTTCATACTTTCAATTCATATTTTGTTTTAGTCAAGCATTCTTGCAACTTGTGAAATTGCAGATTCTTTCAACCAAGGTGAAAAAAATTGCATTCTTTCTGTAGTTCAAACTCATTTTTTCAGGGATAACATTATAAAGAAGAGTTACTTGCTAGCTTGAGAATATCGTACAGTTTTGAGTGCCACAAACCACATAGACAAGCTTTGCAAATATTTGGAAAGTTTTATCCCTTTTTAGATACTGTTTTTCTCCTGAAAAGGGATAGGTTCAAAGTGTCCTTCAGGAATGGAAGTTCAGGAATGGAAGGCTTCACTTGTCTCATTGAGCTCCTTTGATTACCTCTTTCATCTTGAATTAGTATAAACTAATCTTTCAGTTTTCTTATGTTTTTTTAAAAACCTTTTTTTTTTTTTTTTTTTTTTTTTTTTTTAACTTTGCCAACAAGTAAATGGGTGGTGTTAATGCTTCAGGTGCTTGTGAAGTGTCTACAGAATTATTATCCACATCATTATCGAAAGTTAGCCTGACTAAACTTCACAACTGGTTAGTTGCCTTTAGCATGCATTCAGTGGTAGATCTCTCTATAAGAATCTAGTGCATTGCATCCTCAGGTCTCTGCAGCCTATTTTCATAGTTTGAAAATCTTCTCAGATGAAAGCTGAACTTTTGTTTGCTTCCATCTTTTTATTTCTGAGGCTAGGGCACATCCTGCTTTGCTAGACCTGCTTTGAGCATGTTGCTGTTATTTTGCAACTTATGTCTATGCCTTTGTTTTCTCAAGTTGATACCCATGATGGTGGTTTGTGAAAATGGAAAAAAAAAAAAAAATCTCAATGGGCAATCTCAATGGGCCTTGGCTGACTTGATGCTTCCCAGTTAAGGATTATTCCTGTACTTGAAAACCACTTGTGAACTTGACCCAAGCTGAATGTCCTTTTCCTCGCTGACTGTCCCATTTGTTGATGCAGTTTTAGAGCAGTATGGTTGATTTTCACAGGTGGTGAAAGTGAGCAAAAGAGAGGGTGAGAGTTCTCCTGTCTCCAGCCATCACTGTGGTCTAATATTGTTGGTCAAAGTGTGGAGATTTAATTACTCTTCTCTCTGTTTGGCTTGATTACTGAACATCAAAAGCATGTTGCACTTCTTGCTGTCAGAACTTTGTGGTATGTACCAGAACTCTTAAGTTGTGCAAGTATAGTTCTCAGATATTTATAATGCCACCAACATATTTTCTTGATTTACTGTCACAAAAGGCATACAAAAAGTTCCACGCTTTTCATGTCTCTAGTGAGACTCCTGATACTTTGTCACTTGTGGCTTTCCCACAGCATCACTAATAGTGTTGATATATTCACAAAGCCAGTGGTAGGGCTGTATAGGCAGTTTTTGAGTGGGCCTTAAGTGGGCATAAAAATAAATACTCATGGAAAACATAAGCTACAAAACTTACGCAGGCCATACTGCCCCATCTGTTAATGTTTTGATTTCATGACAGGTACCAGTCAGCTAGCAATTCTGGTGAATAGTAGGTCTAGCTCTTCATATTTTCTTTAAATTATACATGTTTTGGAGGGAAAACACAAACCAGCTAATAGCCAAAACAAAAGTTGTCTTAAAAAGAAAACTACACTGCATGTAAGTACTTCAATTATTTCGTAATTTTGTTTTTAATTGCAGAGAGTACATAAACCATCACTTTCTCTCATATTCCTATACTGCTTAGTGACAAGAAAGGAAATTCAAATTGTGCTTGGGTGGAATAACTTCAAAAGCCAATTTTGTTATGCAGATGAATTGTAGGTGTAGCACATCTACATTTCTGAAATTGTTAGCAAGCATTTTTTCCAAAGCTTTCTCTCTTTTTAGGTGTGTATATAACACATTGTATTTAGAAAATGTTGTTTTTGGTGAAAGCTGTCATGGCTATACAGTTTGGTCAGGAAATAATTGCTTCAATTTTTGTTTAAGCTTAAGATTTAGATTCTAAGATTTTTCAAAAGATGAGCGAACCATTTCCACAATGACTGTTCTGTGGAATTTTGCTTTTCCTAAAAATAGCATCACGAGTTTGCGGGCAGTGAATAGGATTTTAAGAAAAATGTATTTTACCTTTCTTCCATTCCTGTATTAATTGTTCAAGACTGGAATTACCTTAGTGGTCTACTAGTTCATCTCATTAAGCATGGATGGTAGTGATTATATTCAAAGCATCCCAAATACTTGAGAAGTTTTAGTCTTTGGTTATGTCTTATTTGGAAAATGGTGCTTCTAGCTTACTTAATTGAGAGGATCTGCCTAAATCTCTTTTTTGACCAAACATTTTTTTATTTTTTTTACTTACACACTAGTAGCTTTCTTAAGTCTTTTTTTTTCTTAAGAAAAAAAAAAAAGAGTGAATAGATATCCACTGTACTTACTGTACTGTTTTATTTTATAATCTATGTATTATAAAGCTAGAGAATATTTAAATTATTAATCTCAAACCGTGCAGTTCTACCTAGAACTTGTCACACTTCCCTTCTTTCAGTTTTTCAGTTTAGCATTTTTTCAGTTGCTGATTTATACAATTTAATCTATTTCTTAACCTCCATTTTGTGTAAAGAAATCATAAAAGTTAGAAACCTGAAAATTAGGTTTTTCTTTCAAGCAGCTGCTGTCCAAAAATGTGGAAAGATTGTTGAAAATGAATAGCATCACTTTCTGACAAACTGTAGACAGGTTTGATGACTGACTCTCATCGTTCCATTACTGCACTGTCTCCAAGCATGTTATGCAGGCATTCATAGATATATGGAGGAAAAAGAAAAGCTCTTTGGTGTTTAACGATGCATTTTTACAACTAAATGATCCATCATCATCATTTATCTACTTCTGTTAATCTATGTTTATTATTTAACATCAAATTATTGATTAAAATATGGTCTATAATATTTAGCAGTGTTCATTTTTGTGCGCTTTTTTTTGGAACATCAGGTAAATGAGAGTAAAGGGACATTATATGTACATGATCAGAGGTGTTTATAGAAGAAAAAATACTCATGTTGATGACTCCCTAAGTGTTTGTACTAGAGCTTGTGGTGTCCTGATGAGGACTGGATAGATCTGAATTTAACTTGTTTTGAAAAATCTTTCATAATAGCTTAGCTTTTTGTATAATCCATTTTTAAATTACACAGAACAGCATTTTTAACGTGCTAACATTTATTATCAGAGGCATCTGGTCTTTTACATCTGGAATGCATCCACCAGGGTGCTACTGTTAATGGGCTTTTCCTCCCATAGCTGTTGTAACAACTTCTAACAATTTCCAGTAGCTTTGAGATGAGGATCTACTTTTATAGCGCCAAATATTTGTTTGAATTTCTGAAAGGTTTCATAAGTATCTTCATATATGTATTGCTGCTTAATTTTTTTTGCTGTTTTTGTTTTACAGTATCCCATCTAATCCTTCACAGTTTTTCCAGTTTTTCCCCTGAATTCAAGTGGTAGTGATCTTTTATTGAGTGTTCATCAGAGAACAGCAGACACTTTCTTCTGTGTTGCAAGCACAGTATGTAATGTCTACTTGGAGACTCAGGCTGGAGCAGATAAATCATTATATTTAGTATACAAAATATGAAAAATGGGGGACTTTAGGGAACAATTTGGGAGTACTGTAGATGTAAGACCATAGAATAATGTAATTTGCTGGCCTTCTTCTAAACAGTTTCTAGGTAGGAAGAGAGAAAAAGAGAAATATTACTATGTAGGCCGTGTAATTATCTGAGAATGTTGTACTTATTTTAATGCTCCTTCTGCACAGTCCATTTTGGTAATGTGTATAATGCAGATGTTGTTAGGCTGCAATGGGACTGCTGCTGCTATTGTAAAATTCATGTCACTCATTAACTTGTCTTCTTTGAAAATGGAGTTTTGAAGGCACATAGATATCTAGAAGTAGTAACTGCATCAGTAGATTTTATTTCTTTTTCGTGAGTGCTTTCACTAAGGAATGACTTCTAATGAGAAATTTCTTCTATCCTTAATTACGCAAGCTGCTGCATTAACTTTCTGTATGTTATCCAATCAGTACAGAAGAAAAAATACCACCCAAACTTTTGGGTGTGAGTTTAGAAACTAGATATAATAGATCTTCAATGAACGTCTGTTACTGTGTAATCACTCTGAGAAATAAAAATCCTTCACTTAGCTTTGTTGTGAACTTCATAGTTGATATACCATACCTGCCATACTCTTGTATGTGTTCTGGTGACCCAGAATTATAGGCAGAAACATCATCTTGTCATAATTTGATAATAAACTTTGCTGCTTCCAACTCCTAATTCTGAGAAGGCTAATGAACATCCTTTCTGGAAGCTATGTGACAGGGACTTGAAGTTGCTACATTTAGTCAATGTCTTTTAAATACGTGCTTGGGTAATTCTTATCTGGGAAGCCATTTTACTGATTCCTTGTTTGCTGCTCCCTATTCTTTCAGTAAAAGTTAAACTATATATGTGTAAATTCCTTGTGCCTTACTTTTATTAGGTTTTTATTTTTCTTGTGTCTTGAAGTGTTGCATTTCAGTATTTGTTACATCCTGAAGATTGTGATTCATTATTCTATTATTCACCTTTTTCTCTTTGAGTAGCTCTAGATCCACTTCTCCTGTTATAGTCAGGTTGCCTGGGCTCTGTGTATCTTGACTAATAGAAATTACTGTGACCTGTAATTACTTTTCTATTAGGTAAGGTTTAAAGGCAGAAAAATCAACATTAACAGTCTTTTGCTGGCTTTAAACCAACAGATAGTAATTGAATAATCTTAAAATATTAAGAAACAAACAGTATTAATTAGATTTCATGAGTTTTTAGAGAAATCCTGCTTAATATGCTAATAATGTAAATTCTATCTTTTTGAAAAGAAAAAAAAATTGTAAAGTCTATGAGAACGTTATTCTTTCTGTGGGTTTGCAGAGGAAAAGTTTTATGGTCGTGCTCGCGTAATTGGATGGCTTAAAAATTAAGAATGATTGTCATTTTATACTTGGTTTTATAGCTTTCATTTGTAATGATTATTACAAGATAGATCTGATTTTACATACATATAAATATATATATGCTTTGTATGTATATGCTCATAGAAAAAGTAATGACCTAGACCAAATTCTTCATTTAATTTAAATAGCAGAAAACGATTCTGCTATATGTCAACCTGGCATAGAAAAAAGTTGCTAAATGTGGTCTTCTCAACAGCTCTACATGCTTTTTTCCTTGTTTATTTTTATATTTCTTTGCAACTAGGCAATACTACAAGATCTGGAGCAAAGACGTCCCCAGCTGGATGAACTAATAACTGCAGCACAAAATCTAAAAAACAAGACGAGCAATCAAGAAGCCAGAACAATAATTACTGACCGCAGTAAGTGATGATTCTGCTATCATATATTGTTTCAGGTTGTATGAAAGATACTGTAACGCTTTGTATGCATAGCATTTTGTAGACATGTTATGCATTTGATCTTAAAAGAAGGGTTCCATTAAGAAACAGTTCTCACAGAGATTTTCTGTGAGTAGGGCAAATTTGTGTGAAGTTCAGTGATTACGGATTTTAAAACTTCCACCTACAATTTGATATTGATTATCTTCATAGTTGAAACATGTTGCAGAAAATATTGCAGAAAATATAGAATGTGATCACCATAGGCAAAGAAATACCTTTATTCTTAAAAGAAGACAATGGCAACATCAAACAAAACAAGCAAGCAAGCAAACAAACAAACAAAAAAGAATTCATGGACTATAGCTATGGGTTTGTGAGAAGCTTTCAGTTCCACACCTGTAGTACAGCAGCAACCTCTTTCATCTCTCCTCAGAAGCCTGATAATGTACACTGGGTTTATTAGTTATTCAATTGTGATTTCCCTTTTCAGAATTAACCAACTAGCTGTATGTAAGCTAAAAAAAAAAAAAAAAATAGATGAAGTTTCATAAAAATGTTTGTGGAAGTATTGTTGTTACCCTTGGATATTTGCACCTCCTTGTTTCCTTCAGCATAGGATGAAATGCACACATCCAAGATCATGCTGTAAAAACAGCCACTTGTGGCAGATTGTTCTATATCTTTGGTTGTTAGTTTGGCTACTTAGGACTAAAATACAAGAAAATATCTTATGCTCATAGAGCTGTCCTGTAGAGCCTAGAGAAGACATAGCCAACTCACTGTGGATCCAAACTGTTCAGTATATCCTGTTCAGTATATATTCCTGGTCTGGAGACCAGGAAATTGCTCCATGAATCTGATAATACTGAGGCTGTAGATATAGGCTAAATTTTTCCATTCCCATAATTTTAAATAAAATATTTTTCCCCCTTTTTTTCCTTTTTTTTTCCAGTTAGTTTATAACTTTCCATAATGTTTCAAAACCGTATTGCACTGCTCTTATGTTACATAAGAAACTGTTCCTTTTTGACATGTAATTAATTTTAGAATCACATACTCAGTTGAATTCAGATGCAGTTTGTATATACACCTTAACTTTTCAGAGCCATTATATGTAGAACTCCCATCAGCATTTTAATACATGTTTTCATTTTTAATTCTGAGGCAAGTTGTCGGAAGATAAGAACTGCAGACTTTACATGAAATGCAAACATAATTCCTATAAGCTCTCATGAGAATTGTATGCATGAATAGATTTCTTTCTGTTGGAAAACTGCACTTTGCTTTAAGTGAAATTGCCTTCTAAGATAGACTAAATGCTTCATTCTCATATAGTAAAAAAGGAAAGCAAGCTATCAAACTGTAAATCATGAAGGAATATGTGGTAACCAAACTATATTACAGCTTCCAACTTTGGCTAGTGGTGTGGTGAATTTATTTTATGTAATGGTTTCTTAGATTTTATATATAAAAATTCTCCAAATTATTAGTTGGTTTTGAGCCTAAGGTACACAGGATTCATTTTTGCTGTGATGTAGCAGTTCATCTTCTCTGATTAAACTGGAAATATCCTTTACTGCAAATCTGCAATTTATGATACAGTAGAAAAAAAGTCATCTCCCTTTATGGTTTTTCAGGTATGTGTCTTGCTTTTGTATACCATCTTCTATTGTTATCCTGTTCTTAATGAAATAATTGAAAAATGAACAAATTAGAAATACATCTGAGTTTCTGAAATGGAGGAAAGTAAAGTGTGACCAGGAATAATTTTGATCCAGTCTTCTGAGATGACAAACTATACTCATTACATTTTTGTCATACTTAATCTATATTTGTATGACTGTAGGTATTATACTCAATAGCTATTTGATACTTTTGAATTTTAAAGAGACTGTGATATTTCCAGGAAGAAAAATAACAAACCAAACTTCACAATATGGCACAAGCATTTTTTTCTCAGAATAAGAATGCAGTCACATAAATTATTACTTTACTTAAAGAACATAATTTTTATATTTTCAGTTGTATGATGATTTTCCTGTATGTTGGATGAACAGATTTGGTTGAAGTTAAGCCTGCTAAATACACAGGATCCACTTGTTCCTGCTGCAGTGACTGCGGGTTTAATTCTCCCGTGCCATGCCGTCACAGTGCCATGCTGTGTAGTTGGAATACTGGAGGACTCTCCTTATCCTCCAGTCAGGAGTCATATGCTCCCTCACATAGCTCCTCCGAGGCCTGCTGTATTGTGCACTTCTCCCAGTTAGGGCAGATGGTGCTTCTTGCAGTTCACAGCAGCCTGTAGCCTACTAGAAAGAAATTATGCATGTTTGCATGGAACTTCTTATGTACAAGTTTTAGGCCATCGCTCGTTGTCCTATTGCTACGTATTACTGAGAAGAGAGCCACCTCCCTTTGGATATTTATAAACATTAATCAGATCCCCTCTCAGTCTTCTTTTCTTCTGGCTTTCCTTATACGGGAGATGCTTTAGGCCCTTTATCATCTTTGTGGATCTCTTCTAGGAGACTGTTGTCTATTTCTGACCAATAACACTGAACAAATCAAGTTGTCTAACCAGTGTAACTGAATAAATGTAAATTCTGAATAAATCCCATTACAGGATGGATCAGGGTGTCATAAACTGGAATTAACATCCTGAGGATTCTGACTTCTGTGCTAACATTAGTAACTCTTAATTCAGACTGCTTGCGGAAAGACATCTATAAAACTCAGTAAAGTCTAACTTTGAATTAGTTTTGGAAACCATTATTGCCTTTTAAAAGAATTTATAAAAACTAAATATACATTTTACAAAAAATCAAGCAAATAGAGAATCTTCCTGAAGAATTGCAAACGAGTGAGTCATCATGAAATTATTCTTAAACAGAATTATCATCACATAGGTTTAGTCTTTCTTTAGAAAATAAAAACAAATTAAAGAAACTCATAAAAGTAAATGATTTCCTCTGAAGTTTTTTCCCCTCACTCATACTTCTTCATATGTATGAAATTTCAGGAGATATACTACTTAAAAAGTACTTGGCAATGGGAAGTAAAGCCTTTATAATGTTTACATAGTATTATATTAAAATTCCTGTTTATTCTATGTAAATCATAGTATACAGCATACATATTGGAGAATACCTAACAGTAATTACATTTAGTCTTGGGAAAAGTTCTGGGAAAATGTGAGATGCATCTCTGCTCTTTTAGTGTCCTTGATAAAGCATTCTTTTCTAACAGAACCATATGCCATATAATAACATCTTTCCCTACGTAATGCATCATTGCTCCAAAACACTTTGTTTTACTGCTGAGGAAAATGTTGTTTCTTAACCTGAATGAGTTTATAGACAACTTTGAATATAGTAATTACATTTGAAAATTCATTTTATTTTCCATCAGTTCCTGTGTATAGAATACAAAAAGCCAGTAATGAGTCAATATATGAATATACCAAGAGATTTAAAACAAACAAACAAACAAACAAAAAACAAAACAAACAAACAAAAAAACCACCTTCAAGTCTTAGAATTAAGAAAGTAATTACAGAAGATATGTTAGATCTTGTTACATTCTGGAAATGTAAGAAACTTTAAATAGCAGGCCTTCCTACTGCTGTGTTCACACATATGCAAAGATAACGGTGAATAACCTTTTTTGTGGTTTTACTGTGCTTGTAATTTACATCTCAATTTTGTAATTTGGTTTCTAAGTGTGTAAGTGATAGAGAGGAGGTATGAAAATGAATATTTATAGAATTCTATGAGGAAATAATCTCTTACTGACCAAAGAATCTCCCTTTAAAGATTATAAGCCAGTTACATATAGCTTTTACAGTGATTATATGAAATGCAGTGAAATCTTGAGATATCACTTGAGAGGTTAATTAAGTTCTATTACTTTAAATACATAAATAGTGGCATTAAAATTAAATGCAAGAATATCAATGAAGACTATTTTGATGAAGTATTACCCTACTGGGGCCGAAGTTATTCCATTTCATGTTTGTTTGGACCATTTTTTTGAAAACCAAATCCAAAGTGGTATGAATAGTTTACAGATGAAATCTTCTAGGGTAGTTTTTGTTTACTTGTTTTTGCTTTGTTTGTTTTTATGGGTTTTTTGTTTTTTTTTTTTTTTTGTTGTTGTTGAAAAAAAGCAATATTTATAGTTGATTGTTATGAGAGCTGTACCTGGCGTAATCTGAGAAGTCTACTGTCTTTTTGCAACTCCATAAAATTGCTTTTATTGAATAGTTTTCAGTATTTGACAGCTTTATGATAAAATCATCAACTCATCATCACTTTCATAACAGAATATATGGAAACTTCATAGTGAATTACAGCTGTGCTGTTGTACTTGACATCTTAAAATAGCTGTCTCTGTTGTACTGCCATCCATGTGGTTTTCACTTGGAGCTATTGAATATAAATAGTTTATCACTTGAATAAAAACAAATTCCAACAATCTGGAGTTTGCTATCCAGTACTGAAATATGTAGTTAGGAAGATTGTGTAAGAAAATTGTGAAAGAGAACTGTATTTCTCTACTATTTGTTTGCTCAGATATCTTGTTGATTTTTTTTTTTTTTTTTTTTGAGCTGACTTACTGAACAAACCCTAGAATTTGCTGGTTTTCATGTATTTAAAGAACTTATCAAAGAGCTGGAGTAATAGTTTTCCAGAGTAATTAAGATACACACTTTATTAATCATGCTAATCTACTTCTTTAAACTGAAACTATTTGTTATTGCTGTGAGACTTCTGTGCCTTCGTGGAAATGAAGGAAGGGAGAAACTACTTGTTAAGGAAACACCAAAAGCAAGATGAAACTTTAGAAATGATACCACGTGAATGGGAAGAGTAACCTCATTTGACATTACTTTCTTGGCACAGATTTGCTGCTGTAGAGTTTGTAACAAAACTGCGGGATGTTTTGAAAAGGAGGAAGAAATTATTTTGGAGCACTGGGGAGAGATACTGTTTAAGACTGGGAAATAACATGTCGTAGAAATTTCTGAGTGATTAGGGAATTAGAGTTTATAGGCCATACATGCCAGAAGCATATGTCTTATATGAACAGAAGGCAAGAGCTAAATTTCCTACTCATCACTCTTGAAAGAGAGATGAGGCTACACGAAGATGACCTCCCTTCACTTATGTTTATAGTCTTGAGTAAAAGTGGCGTAGCTGCTTTGATAGCCCCAAGAGTTGGTAGGCATGTTAGGTAAGATTAGTGCTGCTGGCTGTGCTAGTGTTGTCAGCACTTACCTTGTCATGCCTGTGAAGAGACTAAGATAATTACTAAATTTTGTGTTACATGAAAATTCAGGTAGAACATAACTGATTAATTCTAGATGGGTATTTTAAATAGAAATGAATGGTCTTCTAAGTTTCATTTTCCTATAAATCAGTTATTGTTGGAAAATCAGAGCCTGGATTGCCTTGTTGGCCTTTATTTTATTTAAATTTTTAATTTAATTTTAATTTTAAATTAAATTTAAATTAATTTAAATTTAATCAATTTTAAATTAATGCCTTAATTTTGCCCAGATTATAAGCATTAGTAAAATGTTTATCGTCTATCCTCCCCAGAAGTTAGGAGAGCAGAACAGTAGATCAAATTTCTCAGAAGGAAAATGCGACCACAAAATGAGTTCTCTGTTAAACGAGCTTGTGAGCAGTACCAGCTTATGAAGAGAGTCTTTCAGAAAGAGTGAAGTGGAAATAATAAAAAACAACTATAATAAAAACATGATGATGATAATGACAATGATGATGATAATAACAGCATCAACAAAATAAAAAATCCCCCCATGCCTCTGAATAAAGAAAGCATAGTTTGGTAGGAGAATACTTCATACTAACATACTAATGGTTATGCATTATAACAATGGGTCCATGATGTTAGCTTGGTGAAAGATTTGGAATATACTATCATCTGGCAGAAAAAGGTTCTCACTTAGTGAAGAATCAGCTGAGGCATGGTGGGAGAGCTAGTGCCAGACCCTGCTTTGTGTCTTTTTTTTTTTAATCTCTGTTGGTTATTGTTTAGGGATTGATTGAATCAGTAGATGTTGCCAGCCAGAATAGAGACACACACACACACACAAAATTTACAGCACCAAGAAAATTAAAGCCTTTTTAATATTCTACAATTTACTCTTCTGTTGCTTGTAAAAGGCTTGGAGACTGGCATGACAGTTGATTTTAGTAAAAGGCTAAAGCATATAAACCTTTAGTTTCTCTGAACTTCAGCCTGCTCTGTCACCAATTAGAGGGAAGTTGCTGCCCAGGCTTGTGAGAAAGTACAAAATTACAGAAAGTCTTATTTTCAGGCTGTCAGAAGATAATTCCTTACCTCAAGTACTAATATAAGCTCTTTTAATAGTGTTGCTTGGGCTATTTTTTCCTTCTCACATTCTCAGGAGAAGTCATATTTTAACAGACTGGTTTTATGGTTTTATCTACCTTTGTTCTTGATGTCTTTTTAAAAATCTTTAATATTCCTAGAACTCTGAATGCATATGCCAATTTGAAGGAGTTTTCTTGTTTGGGTTAAGGAGTCTGGTGTCTCAGGGGCTTCAAAAAGAAGCAAATTTACTTGAAAATGTTACAAGCAAAATATAAAGGGAAGGGAAAGAACTGCCACGGAGCATGAGGCTTCAGGTCCTGGTAATTTACTGACACCAAAATTGATATTATCACATCCTAAAGAATATTTAAGAATTCAATAGTAGCCAAATCTGAAGAATTTAGAAAGTACTTCTCCATATATTAAGTATTTCATTGACATCTTGAGCAATTATAGATATGTTAACATAATTTTTTGAAACGTAACAGAAGTCAGTTGGGAATCAGTGGTTCTTTAGAAAGGCAAGCACCGAGTTATTTTAGAGTTTTCAACATACTTAACTGTATCTAATGTGACACTTTCTATTTGCAGCGTTACAGAAAAAAGAAGTCTGGTTTTAATTGCATTTGCTTTCAAAACTGAATTTGGTTTCATTTTACAAATGTTAATTAACATTTGCATTAAATGCTTGAAAATCTGAAAATAATAAATGCTTGGAACATTTATTAATACATTTATTAATAAATGAAGGAGCTTGACTAAAAGCATATAACTTTTCATTATTAGAAGAATGTTGTAAAGACTCGTTTACTGGCCAGATCGTCGGAAAATAAGGTTTTCCTCTTTGAATGACATTAGAAAGATTCAATGAATGTTATGTGTTAAAAGGAGTACCGTTAATAATTTACCTTTAAAAATAACATGGGCAGTACTTGTACCATACATGAGGTCTTCTCCATTGCAACTAAATATTTCAAATGATCAAATACTAAAGAAGAAAGGGAAACAACTGTCTACAATTTTTAACTATGTAAGCATTATACGTTTTAAGAATTATTTTTTCAAAGTTAATTTCCCTATCAATTAGGTGATGTAGCTGTGCTCATGCAGAGTTTACTTTATTAATCAATGAAGTTACTGTCTAACTTAAAATCTGTAAGTTTTTGGTTGCTCAAGATAATGGAAAATTATTTTCTTTCTTTTTAGATCTGGGATATCTATTTCCTGTTAAATGCAAAGAATTCAAACATTTCTAATATGTCTAAAAAGTATGACATGCCTTGTTTTCGAGACATTTTCCTTTAGGAGATCCAGAAAGCTCAGTGTTTAAAAAAAGCATCACATTTACAAAAAAGTCCTCTTTATCTTCCTTCTTTTTGCTCTCTTCATGTAGAATTTTAATATTTTGCTTACATTGAACTTTTAAATCAGTTTATATAAGTTTAAAAAAAAAAACTTTTTTTTTTCAAATATTGAATTGCTGGGATTGTAGTCATCTTTTTATTCTTTTTATTTCTGATTGAAATTGTTTACTTAAGCTTCCTTTTTTTTCAGAATTTTTCTTTTATAATGTTCACTCTGCAATGTTGGCATCCTTTGCTTGATAGCAGTACAAATGTGACAATATCTTTTCTCTGAATAGATGTCAGTAACATCACAAAAGTCTTCAATTTCATGGCATTTCATTCTTTACATAGAAGAGGTGGGATTTATTTATTTATTTTTTTAATCTCCCAACCTTTGTCTCTGATATGTGTTCAAACGACAAGCTTTTTTGACTTGTTTGGTAAACCTGTTTTAGTTGTTTTGGACAGTTTCAAGGTAGTACTGTGACAGGAATCGTAGCTTACGTGGAAGATTGTCAGTTCGACGAGAAGTAAATGTAAACAATATGCCTCTCTGTTTTATTTTTATCTGTGATGATAGAAACAAAAGAGCCATACTAGCTCTTTTGAAACAAATTAGTCAAAATGAAACTAATTGGAAATTAATAACAGCAGAAAAAAAAGAGTACCCATTATGTGGTCAAATTACTTCACCACTGATATTTTATCCAGAATGTGATGGGCAACATTCAATGTCCACAGTTATTTTAAAAAGTGTGGTAGAGCAGTATATACTCACTTATGCCAGACCATAATTTTCTGTAGTAATTACAGAGCAAACAGAAAACAAACAACCTCCTTTTCAGAGATTATAACTAATCCGTGGCATCAGACAAATGCAGATTTTGGTGTACAATGTGTTCTATCTCCTTTTCTAAGAGGGATGCAATACACAAAGAATGTATATTTGAACTGTAGTTGTTTTCAGACAGTCCTGTTAAATACGAATATGTTTGGCCCACAGATTTAACTTTAGCTGTCCTCAGTCTAAATTTAACATGGTTTTAGTTTTGCTTGAGTTGGGAATAAAACAAGAACTGAGTGTTTTGCACAGCCCTGAAGCTCCTTTGAAAGTCCAACCTGAGTAAATACTAGTTTAGCCTATATGAGAGAGGTTCTAGGACTTTGTTGTGTGGTTGCACCAGCCTAGCAGTTTCATTTTGTTATGTACTACAGCAGATAATTCCAAGAATTTCCTTTTATTACTATTTTCAGGACCATAGGCATACTAAAATTGTAGTTCAAAGCTTTTTTGGTCTGTATTTAGTGGATCACAATCTCTGTAAGACTGTGTCAGTTTTCACACTGCCAGAAAAGGAGGGAAGGGGAAATTGAGCATAAAAATTCTGCTTATATGTCATTTTTCTTGTCAGCAGGCTGTTGCGTACTAGGTGAGACAGTGAAGGGTGGGAGAGCTGACTTGTGGATCCCTTGCTGTGTAATGGAAAGGGAACTGTCTGATGTGTGGTGAGGAAGCAGTGGCATCTGAGTAGAACTTAAAACCTGAAACAGAGTATTTAGAAAAGGTTTCATTATATTTTAATTAGACAGGAACCTGCGCACGGTAGATGAAACACCAGTGCCATGGAATTTTTTCCTGGCAGTGTCAAACTGCATTTATGTCTGATTTATCTTTTTTATGTGTTGAAATGAGAGCTGTGTTTGAAATGAAGGGTTGTGTTTTTTATAGAATATCAATTACATTTTCAGTATTGTTATTCTCTCTGATTTATTGTGTATTGATACTTGGCTTTCTTCACTGCAGCATTGCATTAGGGTGGCAACAGTTTAATCTGTTAATCTGTTAATGGAGTAATTTTGGGGGGATAATGGGATAATTTTTCTCTGCTCTATTTTATGTGAATCTTTTCATGCAGGAAATTGAGCTCTGGAGTAAATATTCAGTGTTTTCAGTTCAAAATTGGCTGTGTTTCAGTCATATCACGATACTGACTTTAAGTGTGTTCATTTGTGTGTCATTGATTAAGCTTAGGGCATTTAGTGTCTCATAAATGCTAGGATACATGTAACAAAGAGAATATGAACAAAGCAGAGAGGTCTTCTATTTCAGGTCATTAGACGTTTCATGTGTTGGGAAGCTCTATATGGATTAACCAGCATCAGACTGATACCATCTTCTAGAATATTTATTATAGAATAGAGTAGGTGTAAATGTGAGATGGAAGACAGAAAGGAGTTTAAGGGATGGGGAAATGTTAATCTCAGGTAGAAGCAAAAATCTTGAAGAGTTAACTCATGTTTGCAACTTCTTAATGCAATATTCATGCACTCGGGAAAATTATTTTGAAAGCAATACTATATTTCTCTTTATAGTACATGTTCTGACGTGTAAATGTTATTTTATTTTGAGTCTTAATTTTGTCTGTAGTGGAATTTCTAGCCAGCTGTCACTGAAAGGATAACACGGAAGAAGCTGTTTATTTCTCACTGCATTAAGAAAATTCTAATAAAAAAATAATATATATGTAATTTCCATTGCTATTATTAAACAAAAAATGTGTTAACTCAGTTCAGATCTCTGTGCAAAATGCCCCTAATTTATACTTAAAATAGAACATAAGTGTATTTCAAAATATGTTTACTAATATACTTTGAAATCACTTCTTGGTAATTTGAAAGTCTGGTGTGCTTTCAAAGGCAAAAGTTAAAATCAAAGCTATAATGTCCTGTTTTGGGTTGTTTTTTTTTTTTTGCACGTTTCCCAATTTACTTGCTTGTTGGTTCATCCCCTGAGCTAAGCTCGGTATTGCTGCCAACGCTCTGTTTTCAGTAGCTGTACAGCAGGTGAGCAAGTGGAGCTCAGGAATGGTCTCCCAGATGACTTCTGCTGAGAGGTGCATACAATTGAATGATTTTGAAGGCATGGTCACAAGAGGTGCAGTGAAAGAGTCGTCTGTGCTCATAATTCCCAGTCTTGGAATACAGTTGTAGCTTAGCAGGTGGTCTCAGATAAAAGCAACACATGCAATGACTGGGAGCCACTGTGCTTCTTATTATTGCACAGTGTGACTGACAGTTTAGTCTTGCTGATGCAGCTTCATTAGTATTACAGAGGCACACAATTGAACCTGGAGAGCAGTAAACAAAAGCTTAGCTTTTGAATGATATTATTCTGACAGCTTGAATAATATTTAATGTCCAATAACAGAGGGAAACACATGCAGTTCATCAATTATAAAATGAATAGAAGCCAACTGTAGTCTTCAAATTTTGAATTTTATGTTACAGTTTTTGTGAAGAGTGGAGGTTATTTTGCCTGTTAAAGGAAATTATATATATGTATGTTTATATATATGTATATACCAAAATACGTGTATGTGTGTGTGTGTGTATAAACTGTATGGAAAGCTTTGCTTCAGTTAACTTTGAGCATGATATTCATGTGTTCTTAGAATTCCTAAGTACATTTTTAATTTTCCTGGGTATTGTGACACTTAAGATCTCTCAGTCTTGCCCATACAGTTCAAGTTGGATCTGTTAAATCAAAAGCAGAGCAAATGGGAATGCAGATTAACTAATGCAGGTATATTTGAAAAGCACGTATCAGTCTAAACTCAGCAAAGGTGGTAGGCTGCTGACATTTAAAATAAACAAACCAACAAAAAAGAGAGGGAAAAAAATCTAAATATGAATGTACAGTGGCATCAAAAAGCTATATAATACCAAGAATTCTTAAATTCATTGCCTATATGGTTCATTAGGTAAGTACTGAATTTCACTCATTTCTAGACTTAAACTGCTATACAGACCATTATGTTTTTGCATGAATAAGCACAAAAGTGTATGAAAGCTATAGTATATGAAAGCCAGTGCACTTTAATAATGCTAATAGCATATCTGTTTATGTTCAGAGAAAGTAAAATATCATTTAATTAATTTAATGTCCCATTTCTAAATGCAGTCACAGACAAGTTCTATTTCTCCTGAATATTTTTTTAAATATTTTGTAGGTAGAGTGGTTATTACAAATGTTATAATGTATGAACAGATATTTGATTAATAATTATAAATTATTTTCTCGCCAGTATCTTTAATAATGAAATGCCAAGAAACAATGTCAACAGATACTTAAATAGATAAAAAGATGAATACTAAGATAAATAAAAAGATAAATATTAAAACACCTAATGACTTCTAATTAATAATTATATTCTTAAGTCAGATAGCAATGATTTATTCAATTCTTTGTAAACTTTTGTATAAATTTAAAACTGTTGTGACTAGATTACTTATATATTTACTCATATAGTTAATCATATTTGTCATAATCCTGTAGCTTCTGTTTGTGGCACCTTTCATCATTCTAAATATTATTTTTAAATCTCATGTGAATCTTTATAATTGCATGAGGAAGCTTTAAGAAAGTAGCTAAAACATCAGATGTGCTCAAGAGGGAGTTCAGTCGTACAGTTGCTATTTTCTGCATAAAGCAAAAGAAATCAAATAAAACGTACATTCTGAAAGATAATGAAATCACTCTAGCATGGGAACCATCTGGTTTTCAGTTAGCACAACATTACTAAGAAGTTACGTTTTTCTATCAACCAAATATTTGAACCTGTGCAAAAAAATAGTAATTATCTCCCAGTGTTTTGTCCACATGCACCCTACTGCTCGTGTTGCAGTGGATTCTGCATCCTGCCTGAGCTGTGGGACGAAACTGGTCAGGGGACTCCAGTACCCTGGGGCACTCCATTTCTTCATAAATACCAGCTCTATTTAGGACTTGATGGCAATGAAGAGCTCATAATCATTCCTTAATCTACCTATCAATCACCCTAGTAAATACTTAAATATATATGTGTGTATACATTTCTGTTGTTGTTTTTTCTTTAAGTTTCTCACAAAGCTACATTTAGGTTTGTTACTATTTCATACTAAATCTTGATGAATCTTCTCTTGAGATAGATTGTTTATTTCTCACACAAAATTCTGCAGATTGTGTAACATTTTAAAAATGGAAAGCAAATGGTCCTCCACTTCATGAACACCATGATCTGTTCCCTTTTTCATTTAGTGGGAAAAAAAGTCATGAAAACCTGCATGTGAAAAGCGATAACTGTTGTATACATAAATAATTTCATCAGAACTTGACAATCCAGTGAACGTATTCTGAAGAATACATTTTCCAAATAATAAGCTCCTGCATGTCCTTCTCACTACTCATCCATAGAAGTTGATTACTTCTTGTTATAAAATACTCATTTCTTTAGACGAAGCTACCAGCTTCGTCTGGTTTCTAACTCCTACTCCGTATAGCAAGGTATAAAGCATGCTTCACAGTGCTGAAAAATTATTCAGTTGGTACTTAGTGAAAACCGCTTGACAGTTTTCAGTTCATTCTGTTTGATTTGACACTTCCAAAAGAACAGGATGACCTTCATTAGTTTGATCATATGGAAACAGCCTTGTTACCAGAAGTGATTTTTAGATAAAAGAAAAGTAGGCTTACCCTAGTTAAATGAAGCAAAGTTGAACTGTCGACTTACCATAGCTGGAAATAATTGTACTCCAAAATTATCAAACAAAAAAATAAGATTATGAATATGTGTTAATATGCTTTTTTTTTTTCTTAAAAAAAAAAAAGTAAAAAAAAAAAGTGCGTAAATCTGTTTAACTGCATTTTGCTCATCTTTCTTAGCCTCAGGAAAACAAAAGTTAAAATTTTTTCTCCCAGAACTTTCATGCCCTGGGAGGTCTTTCAGGTACATTCTCATTGTTCTTCATCACTCCAAAAAGAAGAATGAGTGCTTCTGCATGGTTTCCTTGTAAGACCTCTTTTTTTAATATGTGTTTAGAAACTAGAATATTGCACAGAAGCAGAGAGGATTAGCTCAATTTTTTGACATATTACTCATTCACTTGTTCATCATGCAATTTATTTTGTATACATACATTTTGTTATGCCTGACTTTTTTTTGGAAGCCATAGGGTTTTTTGTTTTGTTTTGTTTTTAAATCTGGCATTACACATTACCTTACCTAATCTTTCCACAAGTACTTTAATAGATTTGTGGTGCATAAAAGCAACATCTGGAATCTTGATGGAATAAATGAGAAACTTCACATTAAGCTAGAAAGTCCAAGTTCCCAATCCATCATTAATCTTTGGTTTATTGGCTAAATCCTCTCATCACATAACTGACCAACTGAGAGATACATAAAATGTTTTACACAGTGTTTTTTGTTTTTTTCATATTTAGCTAAGTGTTGCAATATTTTTTCTTAATGCCAGCATTTAAGAAGGAAAATTTTTATAAGTATCTGAAAAGAAGTTATAGGAAATACTGTCTTACAAGAAGAGTTAAGTACAGATGAAGTCTAAATTGCTATCTGAGTAGGCTGGCTCCAACTGTTCTCTACCATATACTCCTCCCTACCCAGTTCCACTCCATAATGATAGCCTACAGGCAGCAAGTTGGTAGGTGTTGCAACTGTTTCTGTGACTCCTCCAGTACTTCAGCATTTAAAAAAGAAATTATCCTGGACTCTGCATCTACCATCAAAATACTCTCGTTAGGCCAGTCTCTCTAAGGGTCACAATTGTTCATAAGAACAGAGCCAACATTGTTTCGTGTAGGGATATTGTATGATAAAATTTATTAAAGTAGTATCTCCTTGAGGACGACAACTCAGATCGGACATCTGATGTTCTGGAAGGCAGCAGAAGAGTAGGTAGAGTGCTTTCAAACAAGAAATAATTGACAAATTAAATGCTTCTCAATAAAAAGGAATGATAGTTTATTTACTTAAAATAAAAAGTTAAGAAAAACCTTAAATCATGTTTTAAAAGTGGAAATCCCCATGGCTCAGTACTTGGGCAGTTTTGTTTAACATTTTTGTCAGTGATCTGGATCATCCAGTAATTTTGCAGGCAATACCAAGTTAGGCAGAATTGCTGTTCTGCTTGAAAGTTCTACAGGGAGATGTGGATAAAGTGGGTCATTAGGATGAATCCATTTACGTGGCATTCAACAAGCTAAATGCCCATTGCTACAGCTGGATCATAACAATCCCATGCAGTGATATCGTTTTGAGGCAGAAAGACTGGAGTGCTGCACGGACAAAAAGGATTTGGGAGCATTCGTTGACAGCCAAGTATGCTCAGATAGTCAAGAAGGCCGACGACATCCTGGTCTGTCTAAGAAATAGCATAGCCAGTAGGACTAGGGATGGAATTGTCTTCTGGTAAACAGCAGTAGTGAGACCACACCTCAAACCCTGTGTTCAGTTTTGGGCTGCTTATTACAAGGACATCAAATTGTTTAAGTGTGTTCAGAGAAGGGTGACAAAGGAAGTTCAAGGGACTAGAAAACAGGAGTTGTGACGAGTGGCTGAGGGAACTGGATTTTTTTAATCTGGAAGAGAGGAGAGTGAGGGCAGACCTCATTGTGCTCTACATTCGCCTGAAAAGAGATTGCAGAGAGGAAGGCTTTGATCTCTTTTTTCAGGTGACAAGTGATAGGATGCAAGAAATGGTCTCAAGTTATGCCATGGGAGGTTTAACTTGGAAATTTTGAAGAATTTCTTTACAGGGATTGTGTTTAAGCACTGGAACTGGCTGCCCGGGGAAATAATGGAGTCCCCATTCTCATTTAAGAGAAATGAGACTAAGTTACATAGTTTAATGATAGTACTCGATAGTTGATGGTTGAACTTTGTCCTGAATGTCAGATTGATGATTGTGCTTTATCTTGAATGTCTTTTGCAACCTAGATCATTTTACAATTCTAAGAACACAAACATAATTTTTAAGATTGGAAAAATGCTGGTTTTTACATCTGCAAAAATTTCAAATAGACTAAACTTTAAGTGAAAAAAAAAAAAAAAGGTAGATGTATTCAAACCGTATGAAATAAGATGAAATTCAAAATCCAGTATCTGGAAATTCAAAGAAAAGTGTATTCTGGGGCTGCAACTCAAATAGAAATAAATCCAACCTGGTGGATTATTTTAGATACAAAGAAGATGCTTAAAATGTGTATTTGTCTTTGAAAGCCACTTTGGAAAGGACATAAACTCTGGGAAGATGTATAAGTGATTTTTTTGGATAGCATATCATTTAAAAATTACTTGTACAGATGACTTTGAAGTAGTATTCTTCCGGGATAAGCAATATCAGTTTGGGTGTGGGCAGTTCTTAGCATGTACTGCCCAAGCACCTACAGGTTGGGATTTTTTTTTTTCTTTTAAATGTTTTTGACACTTTCTAATGTTATAGTTTCAAGTTTAGCTCCTTATAGCATGTCTTGCTCTCTTCTGGTGCTGCTTCGTCCATGCAGCATCATGTAACATGTTGTGCTTGTGGTCATATAACTGTGTAGATAACACAGGGCTTCAAGCAGTTCTGTAGCAACATTTTGTTGATGCTGCATGACTGCATCCACCACTTCCGCTTTTCTAACCTGCTATACTTACACTGACAACCAAAATTATTACAGTTGGTAAAGAGTGTAAACTTCTTTCTTCCTCTCATTTTCATTCTGTTCAGCAGTTACATCCCATTCTGTAAGGCTACTCAGTCCCCTCAGAATGAAGATCTCAGATACTCCTTTTTCTTTCAGTTCATGGATTCTTTCCTATTCCTACAAAGGAGAGTGGGAAAAACAATAAAATTCAGGAAATATAAAAAAATATAGAACTATTCAAAAATCATTTTCCAGAATTGGCTGGATTTCAAGCTGAGTGTGTCTTCATCATGATCACTGTTGCAAGGTATAAGTAAATTGAAACACTCATAGATGCTTATGAAAAGATTTTCATTTTTCAGCTGAAGTGCGTCAGTAGTTTATTTTGGTAGCATGAATTTTAACTGTCCATGACTCTACTACCCTATGATTGCATTCTGCAGGAGGTCAGATTGCATAACCATATTACTCCTGCCAACCTTTAAATTCATGAAGATACAATGAAAAAAACCCAATGTTTTTGAAAAGCACGCTCCTACAGATCAAAATGAGTGCAGTTTAGAATTATGTGTTTGCCAAGGAAAACAAAAAGTTTTCTACTTGCAAATTCTTTTTAACTGTTCCCTTTATTGGAGTCCATTCTGGATTTAATTTACTTGTCTAACTGGTTTGGAAAGATTTCCTTTATTCATCTTTGCGTAGGCTCAATGTAATGTACTGTAATGTGAATGTTATTTATCCTGTGATTGACTTCTTCTCACGTTCCTTTTCTGTTGTTTCTTTTGCTGTTGTATTAAAAACAACATAGTGAACTCTCAGGGAACAGATTTATATTTGTCTTATCAATACTAGGAACTTTTAATAGAGAAAGCGCAATTTATTTTTGTTTGTTGTTTCTCTGCTATATCTATTTTACTAAAAAAAGGTGTAACAAAATTTTGTAAAAAATACAAAATTGAATCTTAAGTCAGTAGCCTCCTTCCCCAAGATCTTTTTTTTTCCCTCTATATCCTAAATCAGTGATAACCAGATTGTGAAATGGTTGCTTTAAATGCTTCCCCCCCCCCCCTTTTTTTTTTTTCTTCTAATGGCTTACTAAGATCGTTGACAGTTCAGCAAAATGTCTTTTGCCCACATTAGTGATATAGTCACTGTTGAACAGCTAGTTACCAGTACTGTTAACTGATGAAAAAAATAACTGCCTTGAAATTATTTATTCATCTGTGGGACTTTAGTGTTGAACTGGGAGCAGCTGGAGTGAGCCATGCTGGGACGCTTTTCTTGTAAGCAAGTGCAAAACTTGTGTGAATCAAGTAAAATGAGGACTTCAGCTGGAGCACTGTGTTGTTTAGGAAAAGTATGGTTTAGAAATAACCCGATGTGGAAAAGGTCCCCCGAGATTTAATTTGTATAACATATTATCTTGACAGTTTATTAGCAAGATGTTTGTCAGACTTATATAAGCATACTGTGAGTACTACTGCGTGTTCTACTGAGTGTACTAATGTTGGCAGCTATAAAAATAGCTATACTATTCATTTATTAAATATGAAAGACTAATGGGAGTATTGAATTTTGTAGGCATTTTAAATAATGGCATATATTTCTGCTTGTTGCACATCTTTTTTTTTTCATTTTGATACTCAATTTGTTAGTTTTGAAATATATTTTGTAATAATAAATTCAAATAATGGCAACATAGATTGATAAAAGAAACTTAAATTACTTCCTTAAGCCTGAAAAAATGCTGTATTTTTCAGATTGTCCCTTTGCAGATTGTTTGGTAAAGAAATGCTATACTGAAAAATTAAGAATCCTCTTGAGACAGTTTTGAATACTGACTCTTACAATTACAGTATTGTGCTGTTTCCAAAATTAATTTAATAAATGAAGAGGAAGAAATGTGGATACGAAGATGTGCTATTGTTCTGCATTTCCTTTGACCTGATCATGCTGCCACATGTGCTTACTCGCAGACTTTTTCCCCAGGCTTGAGTAGGGGATACTGATCATTTCTCTTCCTATTCCCTGAACATGAGCTGAGTCCCTGCAGAGATCTTTATCTCTTCTTCCAGAAGAAATGAACAGCACCAATAGGTGGAGGTCTGTTTTCCCTGCTGATGCATTTCTCATCCCTTTAGTCTTTAGCTTCCACCACTCTGGAATCAGCTGTGCAATGTGAGATGCATTGTTGGATCTATGATGCTGTGTTGGTTTAATAATTTCATTTGCTTTCAAGTATTCTAGGAATCTCTGTTCCCTTTCCTAAAAGATCTATGAATTTTTAGTGTAGTGAATTAGTCTTAAAGAAAAGTAGCTCATGCTGACTCAACTCAGGAAATTTATGTAGTTTTTAAAAAGAAACTATTTCTTCTTTTCTTCTTGTAGAACAAAGTGTTAAAGTGTTTGTGCTTTTTTTTTTTTTTCTGGTCATATTTTGTCTTGTTGGAAGACTAGGTCTCGTGCTTTACGTGGCAGATTTACTATGCTACTAGTGATTATTGTGTTCACCACAATCACATTTCCTTAAAATAGTGTTTTAGACAGCCCTTGCACTCTTCTAACATTTGCCTTAGTGCATTAGGAAAATGTAACCATTAATTATATCTTGCGACAAATCTTTTAAACAAAATTACTGGAGTCCCTAAAGGACTTGCTCTTCAAAATTATTAAGCCTTGAGTTTGTTTGGTAAGAATTAAAGATGATTGCAGTTGTTACTTCTCAAACGTGATTGTGTTTCTTAATGCTGTTCGAGTCATGAGCCAGGCATTTTTGTCTTCATGTGTCAAAACACAGAATATTCATCATACAATCATTCAGTATGGCCTACAAGAGTTTATCTGCACTTCTTTTTAAACTGAACTTAGTTGCAGTTACAGCTGAAAAGTACAAGAGCTCTTCAATATGGTAACTTCTAGAAATATTTACTCCATTTTGAAAGAAAAAAGAAAAGGCTTTTAGGTTACTCAATTTTTGTTTTTTCTTTATGTCTCACCAGTTGAAAAAATACAGAGCCAGTGGGATGATGTGCACGGATACCTCCAAAGCCGAATACAACAGCTTCATGAGATGCTAAAGGATTCAACACAGTGGCTGGAAGCTAAACAAGAAGCTGAACAGGTTCTTGAACAAGCAAAAGCAAAGCTTGAGTCATGGAAAGAAATTTCCTATACTGTGGAAGCTCTGAAAAAGCAGAACACTGAGCTTAAGGTCAGTATTAAGAAATAGGAATTTAAGATAAATAATCAAAATGTGGATAGATGATTGAAAACGCGTCTGCTTGCTTTAGATTGTTAAAGCAAATGTCCTCTAAATATTAAACACTGCACCTCTAAGATAAGTCCTTTATCCCTTCCCATTTTTAACAAAAATTTAGTAAGAAATTAATTTTCAAGTGTATGTCACATACTTCTTGAATGAAATTGGTCTAGTAAGTCATAGGAAATAGCTGATTGCAGGAAAAAAATCTCTTCACCAGCAGAAGTATTTCTCATCTGTTTTGTACACTAGCCTTATCTGAGGCCCTGGAAGTGCAGACTAGAGACACTGTAATATTGGTATTTCTGTCTGCATTGACAGGGAATTTGTATAGGTTGCCTGGAAGTAGTTAAAATTAGGAAAGAAAAGGAAAAACTACAACAAGCTATTTTAAAATCAAGTGTTTTTTGATTTGCAACAAGATAATCTCACTCAATTCAACCTTGGCAGGTTATTAATTACAAATAATCTGAAATAGCTAATTTTATGACTTTGGCAAATATATTGCACATTTTGTTAAAATGTGAACCTGAGTTAACTTAATTAGCTGAACTATACCTCAAGCAATTCAGATGAACCCTAACTATTGCATCAGCTTTAAAGTTTCTTGTTAACCAAATAGTCATACTTTGGTGACATTTCTCATGAATAAATTTTGAGAACAGCTGTTTCAGATTAATAATATCTCATTTTCTGCTTGGGGAAAAACAAGATTGAAACCAATCAGTTGAATAGCCTTTTAACCTGGGTTCTGCCTTCATGTTAATGGAACATTACCTTTCAGTTATTCGGGAGAATACTTACACAAATGTTTTCTGGTATGTTCTACTCTTCTGACCTGGTATTATTTTTATTATTTTAACTCCTACCACTCAGGCATTTGGCTAAAGTTTGTGGGCTTCATCAGTCTTACTCGCCTTATTCTTTTAAGGCTGTTATACCACTGTGAAGTATAGTGGAGTGAGGTCCACATCACCTGTTTTTGCTGCTGTGTGTGTAACTCCATGGTTGGTATTCAGCTATCTCAATCATCAGTTAGTCATTACATTTCTGATAGTTAGAAGTAGATACAAAATCAGCTATTTTTTCTTGTTTCTTTGCCTGTAGGAAACATTAAAACTTTCATCATCATTTTGCTTTTGGACTGGGAAATGGTTTTCTTCTTTAAGATTATACCATAAAGGTCATTGCTTGTGATGATTGGATTATGGTGAAGAATGACAATTCCTCACTAATGTATAGGAAATAATTAGAGATTATGTGTACTACTGTCATTCAGCACAGAGAACTTCAGCAGAGATGGAGTTCAAGCCTCTGCCCAGTTTTTTGTTTAAGAAAAAAAGAAAAGGAGAAAAAAAAAAAGCTTTGAAAAAGCCAATGTCCAACCTCAACAGAGACACAATTATTAAAAAAAAATACAGCTGTTTTCTGCAAACTGTCTTACGTCTTCTGTGTCTTGAGTGTTTTATGTCTTAAACATGAATTACACAATTAAATGATTGAAAATGTTATTTCAGAGATTAATTTCTTGTGTACTTTTTCTTAACAAGCATGTATGAGATTGAGAAGATGCTCATTTAAGTGTGTATGCCTTATGAAAAATCATAGAATTTTTTTTTTTAAAGCTTAGTGAAGCAAAGAAAAAAAGATGCTGTTTTTTCTTCTTCATCTCTTGGTAGAGAAAATATACTTGTATACTCATTCATAGAATGTATCTCTGCATGAACAGGGTTTTTGAAAGGGTATTCTGTGAATATTCTTTTTACTTCTTCTGTAAAAGAGAAGCAGCAGTTAGGATATCAGTACCTTATGCCATTTCTGTCCTTATATGAATTCAATATTACACACTGTGTCCAGTTCCTGATATTAGACTATAATTATAATGTAGCTGTTAAAGGTGGTCAGGTTCATGACTAGTCTTTACTTAATTTGCTTTGCCCTCATGATGATATGAACATCCACAGGCTCTGCTATTCCAGGCATATGTTCTTTGTTTGATTTTCTCCCACAAATCTGAAAAGTATTCACCTCTGTCTTAGAGAATCTTCTTTTTCATTTTTAATCCTTTTTTTCTTTTCACAAGTCCTCATAAATGAATTATCTTTGTCTGCCAGTAATTCCTATTGTGTCAGTTCCCTCATGAAAGCTTCTCAAAAGTGACAGCATCAGCTGTTGTGTTCGTGCTCAAGATAAGGGGTCATGAATTCTAAGCAAAACTGAAATCTTATTTGAATTTAACAGCTTTATATTTCTTCTGTCTGCCATTATCAAAACTGAAGGACCCAGAAATATATCAAGTCCTCAGAATAAATGCTTTCCAGGCTTCCATGCCAAACATATATATTTTGATGTCCCCTAAATAAGTAGAGTAAATATGCTGTGTTTTGGCTTGCTGTTCCGATGAAAACAAAGCTGTCATTTTATTAATTGCTATTGAGTTTTCCTCTGCTCTAGGTGAACTCTAAGTCAGTGTTCGTGTTAATGCTTTTCTGTAGTGCATCCTTATACATGAGTAAATTCAGCAACACCTGTCCTTTGATTATTTATTTTTTACAATTCCAGCATGAAAGTAAAATCTGTAGCCAGCTTATATTTGCCCAGTGATGGTTTTTAATAGAATTTGACACACTCATTACTGATGTTTAAAAGAAAAGGAACTACAGACAGTGTAGCTGCTAATTAAAACTATGATTCCTTTGAGATAGAAGTTAGTTCAGAGCTAATTTGCTAAGGACTAATGCTTTTTTTTTCTTTTTTCTTTTTTTTTTTTTTTTTTCCCATTTTCTTTTTTAGTTTGATATCCCAGAATGCCATGAATTCAATTATTAAAAAGAAAATCATTACAGTTATGTAAGATAGAATTTAATAAGAGTCTGATAGGACAGGCAGGTAAAACATTTACCTCAATGCATTGTTCTCAGGTGTGTGCAAAAAGAGTAGAGTTGAAACAAGGCGTACGCTCATCAAAGTTGGTGAAAAATTACATACCAATTTCCAGTAAAGTAGAAAATCCAAAATATTTGTGTTACAAGGCTCTATATATCCATAATTTCTTTCCCGAGTGATGATCCGGTGTTGTAACATCAGGAAGCTAATGGATTAGTGTTGAAGTTAATGGTGAGAATCAATGCTTTTGGAAATAGCCATGTAATGGATCTTTCTGTATTTTTTATTATAAAACTGGGTTTGGAACATTTTGTAAGACTGTAAACATTGCATGGAACTAGACAAAACTTATTTTCAAAGTAAAAATTACTGGCCATTAGTCTACAATACAGAAGAAAAAATGCAGAGGCAACTTTTCTTTGTAAAGCAGGGAACCGTCAAACTGAAGAAATGCCTTGGGCTAGAAAGAAGTAGTAGTGTGCATATATGATGTGAGGTGGAGTGAAAGTGTATGATAAAGACTAATAGATGTAACTATAGAATGGATACTTGCTATAAAAGACCTACAAACCTGAAATGATAACTTCTGTAAACATTATTTAATTTTGTTTTTATAAACTTTATTATGTGTAAATGAATATTAACAACTGCAAATTTATATAATTCTGTCAGGGAAGGAGGTAAAAAACTATTTCTAAAGCACCTTCTGCCTTTATCCTTTCCAAAGGAGTGCTGGTCGTTTTTGATATATTTATCAGTGCTCCTGACTACAGCTCCATACTTTACATGAGAGAATAACTTACAAAAATTATTTAAGCAGCTTTATCTTAGCTGCATTTAACATGTTCAGGTGGTTCTCAAAGAGTCTGTAGGCTCTTCCTAATGTCAGATTGATAAAAACAAAATCTGTTGCTCAAAATACATAATCAGGTTGCTGTCTTGGTGTTTGAGGTTATCTGGTGCATAATAAATGACATGGAGGGGAATAACACAAGAAAGAGAGGAAATAGATGTTTTCAGTTTCACATTCTGGAGGGGACCTAAAGATGATGAAGCACCTTTTAACAGGCAAAGGCTTTGAAGGCGAAAAAAATTACAAGAATAAAACTTTCAGAACTCCTGCTATACGCTTTTCAAAGGTGACATCATTATCAGTCCCAATCTTAAACGAAATCAACCTACAGACTTTCTGAGATGAAAGAATATGTATGCAAAATATTCAGAACGTACTACTTTTTATTTAGTGTTTGGACTGTTTAATCAAAGACTGCATGTTTATGTTCAGTTTTGTGTGGAGAATTCATTATCAGAACCAAAACAGTATTTTATGAGTACACCTTTGTACATGAAATGAGAGTAACAGTTGTTCTTTGTAAAGATTTCCTAACTTTGATTATTAAGGCCCACTGATAAAGAGAGTCAAGTGTTATTGTTTGTGGTTTGGGGGATAGATAGCCTCTAGTGTTTACATGAAACTTAGTGCTTCTATTGGCAAATTCAGCCATCTCCTTTCATTTGCACTGTCCCATTGATTGCTTAGTTGTAGTTTTTGCCTAGTACAAAAGTACAAGTAGAACATTGATTCTCTTTTCTCTTTCATTTTGTTGTTGCACATTATGGATTGAATACCTGGCTTCAGTGCATTTATATGTAAATTTTCTCTGAGGTAAAAAGCTAACAGTAAAACTACACAAAATCTGGTTTCTGCCTCAAAGTGTATTCCAGATTTCCTGGCTTGCTGCTGCAGTGAGGTAGCTGGCCCAGGTGAAGGAACTGGGGCAGAAAGGAGAAGATGAACAGGGGAGGGAAGAGAGAAAGAAAAGAAGGAATGCTTAAAATCTAAAAAGCTTTTTTAATAATAAAAATCATAAATTAGCATTCTGAAGATACTATTGGGCTTTCCAGTAGAATTTTGCTTTACTGCAGATTTTGTGTTGTTCCAGTAGATGGCACTAATTACATAAACAATGCACTTAGATAATACATTAAAAAGAAATAAATGTGAACGCATTGGCATTATTTATTAAACCTTTAGTATTATTTCACACTGCAAAGAAGAAAATTTGATGGAGCATATTATTTCATTATATTTTCCATCTCTGTGTTCTTCAGTATCACAAGTAGAAGAATTAATAATGCATTCACATGTTAAGGTCCAAAAAAAGAACAATCAGCCTGCTAACATTTACCTATATGAGCTGCCATGTTTTATTTGACATACAGTATTTCTGATGCTTAATCCCTTCAGAGATTAGCAGTAGTCCTGCAGTCTTAGACCTAAATAATAATAATAATAATAAATAAAAGAAAAAGAATCTAACATTAGCTGTCAGTCCTGAGGAAGTCCTTGTTTTATTTTTTATATTGGTGGTGCAACTTACCCACCTCCTATTGTAATGATCATAGTATGTGTGTAATTCTTTTAAAATAATCTGAGGTTTATTCTTTTTTTCTTTTTTTTTTCCCCAGCAATTTTCAAAAGAAATACGACAGTGGCAAATGAATATAGAAGTGGTGAATGACGTGGCACTTAAGCTGCTCCGCGATTTCTCAGCAGATGACACCAGAAAAGTAGAACTGATGACAGATAACATTAATGCAACATGGGCTACAATCTGTAAGAGGTAGGAAATGCATTCTGTCACTAGGTGTGTTGTTAAAATTCACTAACATTCATTGTCCTGCTTTTAGTTGGAGATTATAGGCGATAAAAGTTTTGAGAATAATATGGACGCAGTTAAAAAGGTAAAGAATGATGACATTTCTTCTGTCATATTTTGTAGACGTGTGTCTTTGGAATGCCAGTTAATTGTCTCACATAACATTTGCCTTCTTACAATTCTCCTCTTCTATGAGCAGTTGCTAGGTAACTTCAGTTGATGGGTTATATATTTTAACCATTTAAAATGAAGTGTACCATATTTCAGTGTACTATCTTTGCATCACAGTTACTACAGCGATATTGTTGGAGTCATAAACTGAATCTGAAAATTACAGCATATTCTATTGAAGTGGGCTCAAAGTAGAAATGTTGTCCTGCAGCTTTGAAGCAAATCTGTAGTCAAGGAAGTTTTTATTAGATCCTTGATCACATTCTTGATTACATTTCATAGTCTTGCAGTGTTTCGTGTAGATAGCAATCCCTTACAAAAAGCAATTTTTGGAGCTTGTCACCAAATCATGGATCATCCAATATTCCATCTATAAAATCAGGGTGCTCCTCAGATAAAAATGACTTCCTTTGTAGTAGTAAAAGGGGGGTACGTAATTGTACACTGGATAAGATACACAAAAATTAAAGTTGTTTTGATCAGTTTAGTATCTTGGATTAAGTTTTATAGCTTATAACTGAAACAAAAACTGTGTTAGTTTTTAAGATGCTTTAATTAAAGTTTATTGGCAAAGCCAGAAAAGTTGTTTCGTTAAATATACAATAAGTTCAGATGATCTTGCATTATGGAAGTTACTTAAATCATCAATGACTAAAAACATTTATTCTGAAGCAGGCTTGCAACTGATTTAAAAATCTGTTTAAATGAGAAACAGATAATGCTGATGTTTACTAGAAGAAAACCGCTTCCTTTAAAAAAAAAAAAAAAAAGAACCTAAACTGAGAAATTAGTGTAAGCATTTAGTGTGCTTGTATTTTGCTTGTATTTATGTATGTTGTAATTGTACAATTTATATATTATACAGCTTGTATGGCTAAATGGCAGTAGCCATTTTAGCCTTATTGGTAGTAGCTATATTTAAAAAACAATATTAATAAAAATATTATCTGCAGCCTAAGAAACTGGCTGGATGGTTTCTTACATGAGAAGGGCTGGATATCTCATGCTCAAAACTATACCCTGTGAGTAGGTAAATGAATTGGTCAGAATGGTTAGATGTCAGAACTGAAAGGAATTGTATTTGCCTGTGTGTAGAACTACTGCTGCTGCTTGGTGAGATAGCTTTGTAGCTCTCAAGGCTAGCTCTAGCTGTGGTTGCAATGGTTGCTCAGGTAGCTATTATAGCTAGGAAGGCATCTGTAAGTCTGTTGATGGTTCAAGCACAGATGCAAGTCTGTCTTATGCTGCTTTAATGTGCTGATTGCCATTGTCACACACAATCAGCTGAGTACTATAGGCTAACAGAGATTACAAATCCTTCAAGAGACTCCTTGCAAGTTTTTACAAAACCCAGAGTTGTTCACAGCTTGTGTGTTTGATGAATTACTGGAGTAAACATTTCATGGCTTAAAAAAGAGCTGCTTAGATAACTGAGTTGGCATTTCTTATTAAGTACAAGACAGTAGGATTAAGCTTGTAGATGTAACTGTAAAACTAGGATTTTGTAAGTTTTGGTTACTATTAAGTGTTTTGTATATAATGTTCCCAAGATTTCCCAGGATTTGGGAACTTGACAAATGTAGGCTGCAAACATTAGTTGATAAGCTTTTTCTGAGGGCTGTGTCATGTTTGTCTTTCATGAAAAGCTGTTAAACATGGACTGAAGTTAGCAGAAGGCTTGAACTTAGGAGCACTTCTGAACCAGTGGATTTATCACTTTTTTTCCAAGCGGTACTCAATCTTTTTGGCCATTGAGAAGCTCCTGAGTGAGTTCTTGAAAAAACATCCTCAGGATGTCTTGTTAAGCAACTTTGTGAAAGAGAAGATGGACTCTGTGGGTCTTCAGATGACTTAAGTGCCAATTTAATATTTGTATTTTGTACTTTGTCCTATTTTGTTTTGTTTTTCTTACCTTTCACTTCAGTTCTCAACAGATTGTCTTGATGTTTTTGGGTTGTTTTTTTTGTTTGTTTGTTTGTTTGTTTTTTTATAATCTATACGGTAATATTTGCTCTGAATAGAAGAAGGAGACTTGAACTGTTTATCACAGGCTACAAGAAAAGCTAGCTCTCCATTTAGCTGATTATCCAACAATTTCAGATATATCACTGAGTACTACTTTCACTTGGACCTCAAGTAGGTAAATGTTCTGGTCATTCAGTGACCTGGTAGTGATGTAGAAATATATTCCAAATAGTCTTGGCCTTGTCTCTGATGTTTTTTAGAAATAAATTTATCAGTGCTTATTCATGTGCTGAGTTTTGTTTCATCCCCTTGTATCCTTAATTCAAATGACCTAATTATTTTGTGCATGTTTTCTTTTGAAAAGAAAAGAATCAATGTGTATGACACTGTTTTCATGTGGTTTACCTCTAATTAGCCATTAATATCAAAATTGAGTGCTGGTGTGAAAAGTGTAGACCGTCCTTCCCATGTACCAGCTCAGTAAAACAACAGGCAGGCAAGCTGCAGCAGTATTGCTCTTTGTCTGTTGCCAATAGTTCAGCCAAAGCAAGTTTTTCAGTCATTAAGGCAACATCTGTCAGCTTGTGTTTTGTTTTGCTTAAATAGATTTGCAGCTTATTGCTGTATGTTTACCCTTAGACTTACTGTTCTGTTTTATAACACTGAAATATAACAAATAGCATTCTAACTTCTTTATTAGCTGAGTTCATGAGTGTTTGTGGCTTCACTTTTGTTTCAGTCAAAGCTCCTTTTTTTGTTTTTGTTGTTGATAGTGTGGAGAGAAATTAAAGGCACATGAACAGATCAATTGGGCGAAAGCTAAAATGACTTGTAAACAGGCCTCTTCTTCTCTTTAAAAGCATTAGCTTGCCAAGAAATGACTGTATTTTTAAAGCAGAAACAATTAAGGGGAACGCAAGCTATATTGCTTGAATTAACAAAAATAAATATGACAGTTGAACTAAAACGTTCTCAAGAGAAAAGAGCACAATGAAGGAAACAGCTATTATTCATTTCCTACATGTGAAAATTTGGATTATGGTACTTTTATGTTGCTTCTTTCATTTGTAAGCACACATTTTATGTGAATTATCGTATAAAATATGAAAACATGCTTAAAATTGCTCCATTCTTGGGAATCCACCAAATGTGGAATAAATTTCACTAACTTTAATGTTAAGCTAAAAATGTGCTTAGATCATTCTTAAATGGAGCATATATTATGATGGTAATTGCATACATTCTCTGAGAATCACTTAGGTTTCCAACCCAGCACTGTGTAACAGGCACCTTCAAATATTTGTATCTTCTACAAGTTCCCATGCTCAGTGTCAGTGGAACTTCTGGCTGCCTGTCACGTGTTTATCAGTTTTTACTGCTCAAGATGCTTTTCTGGCTCCTGGGATAAGACAGAATGCACATGTCAGTCAAACTGTAAAAAGTAGCTTTTTTCCCTACTACAGGGCATGAGCACTGAAAATCATATGTACATGTTTATATACATATATACACATTTATGTAAATATATTGTATATAGAGAGACGGCTTGGCCATTCTACTGGAGAACTATGCAGCGTACCTGCACTATTTTGGAAAGACATCTCTAAAGAGGTTTCGTTTGTTCATTTAGGCTTGGATTGCTGATAAGAAAGAATGATTATACTTCTATTTAAAAAAAAAAATGAACATATCCTTCTTTTAGATTCTCTAAGCCAGCTCAGTATTTTTCTTTCCATTCTTTCTCTGTTTTGAGGGTTGAACTGCATTCCTAAAATCAGTGTAATTCCATGGACGTGAACAGCTATTAAATTTCTTTCTGCAGACACGCATTATTTGAGTGCAGTGAAACAAACAAATTAAAAGTGTTAGTGAGCATGGGAACCTTGCTTGTACTTCTGTGTCTGCAGTTGTTCTGGCTATGGAGCTGTATTAGTGTGAATGTGAGCGAGAAATCTATACAAACATAAGACCTAGGATAAACAGGATACTGGTCAAGTGTCCTATGTAAATATCCTGATTTTAACAAGCCACAGTGTAATAACATTTATTTTTTCTTCATATTGATGATTTTTTGATTGTCTTTGAAACAATTTGTGAAACTCAAGACAGTAGATACATTACTGACTGCCTTTTACAGCCAGTATGTCGTGCCAAAACTTGTTATTCACAGCAGCTTAACAATAGATTATAATTTAAAACTGCAAAGACTGCTGGAAAGCATTGCAATTGGAGAGCAATCATTTTGTTTTGTAAGAGGCCTTGATAGTACATGTTAATATTGATTCAGTTTGTAATTTTGAAAAATAAATTTCAGTTTATGGTTTTGCCACATACTGTCTTTGAGATCTTTGCTTATTTTTGATTCTGTAAGAATTTGAATTCTTTTATTCGGTCCATAAAAGAAAAACCTTGTTAGATGAAATCAAGACTTTGCAGTCTCAGATAATGCATCCAATATTGTATTAAAGGGTAAATAATTTTATACATCCTCATATATGAAGAACTAATGTTGCCCTGTTGACAATTCTTTTGAATAGGAGGAGAGACTAAGTTGCATTGTTTATTGTTGTCATTTGTTTGCTTATAAAAAGCATTCAATCCAGACAAAAAGGTGCAGAACTTCTTTCATTTTCATGAAACTCATTTGCTTCCTTTCCTCAATGTAGCAGTCTGTGCTTCTCCAAAGCTTCTCTGCAGCAGTCTGTAATGAAGAATTTACCAACATTAACCTTCCTGTGATGTGAAAATATTAAGACTTTTGTGTGTAAAATAATAGTATCTTTGAAGATAAAGGATTAAGATGTTTTTTTGCTTTTTTCCTTCCATTGTTAATGCTTGTATAAAACACTGCTCATGTTTTACTGTGTTAAATATCACCCCTCAGCATTTCTACATATATTAAAGATTAAACCAAATACAGATATGTAGGGAGAAGGATTGTTTTATGATGATAGACAAAATATTGTTACCTATGTGAAAGGCAGTCTACTAACTGTCTATGCTCTGAAACAAATATTTGCATAGAAAATACAATCTCAAGTTTGTCAGCAGTGACATCACTGTCGCGTCCTTTTTTCTTCGCAAGACCTGTATAGACAATGACATTTCAACTGCTCACAGGATAATATATAAAAGGAGATAAATGCCATCTGGAGCTGACTTCTTGAAAGTCATCTTGTCTGGTTGTGTTTCAGTTTTCACCTTACTTTGTTTTCCACTCAGCTGTCTGCACTTTTTCTGTAGCACTGCCACCAGTATGCAGACCCAAGATTCAAAGTCAGCTGAGGGTACCAAAGCCTGGTTTGTGAGAAGAAAGTCTTGGATGTGCAATGCTTTCAAAAGTCTGATAGGTTGAACTGAAAAAGCAAAGCTACTAAGAATGTGGCATGATTGGTCATTTTTACCTTTATGATCATATTCCTAAGATTTTGAGAATTTGTTTGAGTATTGGGGAGGAAAAAAAAAAAAAGATGAAGTGTTCTTGAGTTATTCCAGAAAAGGGTAGCATCTGCATTCTACTAAAAGAATCTGGGGGACTTCAGTGACAAGTTTCTTAAAACTTAATACCAGTGTGAATAAACTGAATGCCCCTGATACTTGAATAGATACATCTGTGAGCAAGAAACTCTATTACTCCCAGAAAGGCAATAGATCATCTGGAGTTTTGCTGAGTCCACATAAGCAAACAGAAATAACCTCTAAGAGAAAAGTGGCATTGTTCTTAAATTCATTTTGTTCAACTTATTTGTTCCAGAGTTGGTTTGCTCAGGTTTTTTAGACTTATGAATTCAGTTGGCTTACAATTTAGTGGGTTAGGTTGTTAACTGTAATCCAGTGCTAATGATTTCACTGCAGAAAATTAGAGGATGACAGCACTGACATTTCTCAAAGAGACCTTTAGCCTCAGATACTGAAAGCAAGTCAATTATTTAAACTAAGCAGAAGAACCTGAAGTAGAATATCTGAAAGACCATTCCTTACTGCTCAGACAGTTACGTTTTTCCATTTTCATTTATTTTTCTTATTCTTGCTTTTATTTTGGACTCAAGTGAAAGTAAATTTTACTGCTTTGTTTGTATTTAGTCTGCTAAACTGTATTCCTTTGTTATGCAAATGAAACAGTTATCATGCTATAGTGCAACCCAAGGGGACAAAATCCTTAAATAGTTTACAGCAAAGCATTCTAAGTGGAGAGCAATTTCATGCACTAACATGAATTATATTCACAGCTTAATATGGAAACACTCCCTAGAATTCTTATTCTTTTGCATCCATGGGAGAAGCAGGAGGAGCCATGTACTAAGGGAGCTACGAGTAAGCCTGATTTTGTGAGAGAAAACAGAAGTGTCTATTTTTGTACTTATTCCTTTAGGAAATTAAGACAAATGTGTTGTTTTTTTCTTAAAGGTAAGATTTTCAGAAGAGAATTTAGAGAGTTTTGGTCTCTGTTTCATCAACAAAAGAAACTAGTGCTCTGTGCCCTGCAAGTCCAATCTTTATTTCCTGTTAGTCTGCAGATAAATTAGCAAACTGAATATTGTTCTCATCCAGAGCCTATTGCAACAAATGAATGTCTTTCCTTTCCCCTCAGTAGGCATCTTATCAGGCTTCATGTCCTTTAAAACAAACAACTGAACAGAAATTAATAAAGCTGATGGACTAGCAGAGTGCCAGCACAAAGGAATTTGACCTTAGTTGTCATTTTTTGTTTGCATTATTATTCTCATGATGTCCTTGTTTAGTTTTCTCCTGGTGTTTTCGATGGAATTTTTTTACAGACTGTTCCATTGCTATTACAGGCATTGGTATTTCACTGTTGTTTAGCTTCTGATCACCTCCTATACAGACAGCTTTGGAAGCTTTCCCCTCACAGCCTTGTCAGTCACACTCTTAACTGAAAGAACCATTGAGTCTGCTAAATCCTTGATCTCCTTGATGTTGTCACCAACTGTGCCTATTTTATAAAAGTATTTTTTGCCTTTTCTGTTTCTCTGAGTTTCAACTTGGACCACACATTTTGTTGTATAAACTAACAAAGGAATTGGCAGCGGACAATGGTTTTTTTCTTTCTGGATATGAATCGGTGGCAAGAGGGGCAAATTGTGACGACTGTGGTCAAATTCCTGGCCAAAGCAGAAGGAAATGGCAAAACAGAGTTAGAAATGTACTATTCTTATATTCCCTCAAATATGGGTGGTGAGAAATCATTGTTGAAAGGTGACGTTAAACCCATAGATCTAAGGGTAAAGTTTTTAAGACATCCCTGGTACCTACAAAGGGAGATGGAAGGGAAGCAAGGAACTTGTGAAAAGGAAATGTGCGGCATGTTCACCTTGTTTAGCATTCAGTATGCATCACATCTTTACCATTACCCAAAATTTAATTGTACTGTGCTACATTCCCTGACAAATTTTAAAATGCAGAGCTCCTTATCTTCCACTAAATATTATATGCCCCTGCACACTATAATAATAGCTCCTGCAAATGATAAGAAATAGTAGGTCCTGGAATTACCATTTTAGCTGACATGTCTGTACATTCATCCTTTGTACAAAAGACATAATCAGTTATGTAGCTGATATGTATCAGCTAAGAACACCAGTGCCCTGTGGCAAGGAATTGATACAGGTCCACTTTTTTTTTCTAAGTATTATTTTTATCTCTTTAAAATGTGTTTTGTACCTTTGAGGCTCCATTTGTTCACCTGACTTAATATATGGTTAAAGCAGATTTATTGGAATTACTCCAACTGCTATGCTTGCAAAACCCATTTCCCACTTTCTGTATTTCCTCTTATTACTATCTTGTTTTCTTTTTTTTTCTTTTTCATGTTCTTTAGTATTATTTGTATATTTCTTTATTTATCAATTCAAGTACAATTAGACCTTAGTCTAATTTTTTATTTCTTTTTTATTTCTTTTTATTTCTTTTTTGGTCTTAGTTGTACTCCACAACAACACAACTTAGGATTTCTGTGGTTTGTTTTGTTGCTGTTTGTTTGTTTTGTTCGTTTGTTTAGAAAAAAAATAGAGATGCTGCTGTTTATTTTTAATAATGGTGGAGAATTCAGTAATTTCGATCACTCATAGTGTTTAGAACATGGCTAAGACTGATACTTCACCTATTTTAGTTAATTATTAATAATCTCTATTGCTTTGTTATGAGCTATATACTCTAACTGATTATGAAAGGATGGGGTTTTTTGTAATGGCTGAACTATAAGTCTCATAAGTGTGGATTTACTCCAAAGGATGGAAAGGAATTCATAAAACCATAAAATGGCTTGGCTTGGAAGTGGCCTTCAAGATATAATACCAACCCCTCTATCATGGGCAGTGCTGCTACCCACCAGATCAGGCTGCCCAGGGTCCAGCCTGGACTTGAATGCCTTCAAGGATGAGGCATCCACACCTTCTTTGTGCAACCTGTTTCAATACCTCACCACCCTCTAAGTAAATCATTTCCTTGTAATATCTAAACTAATTATCTGTTAGTTTTAAACCATTCCTTCAGTCCTGTCACTGTCAGATCATGTAAGAAGTCCCCTCCCTGCTTATAAGCTCCTTTTAAGTATTGGAAAACTTCAGTGAGAATGGAGCCATCTCTTCTGCAGACTGATGAAGCCCAGCTCCCTCAGCTTTTCTTCACAGGAGCAGTGCTTGAACCCCCCGATCATCTGCATGGCCCTCCTATGGACCTATCCAATAGCTCCATGTCATTCTTGGTGACCACACCAACAATCTCCAGTGAAGAGTGTGTACAACAGAGTTAAAGATGGGAATAAGATTAATGCCTATTTTTTTGGTTCTACTAATCTTTCAGGTGCTGGAGTTTATTCACATCTTCATTAAGCAGTTGGTCTTGAGTTTAAATACTTAATTTCTTCAAAGCCACAGGTAGTTCAGAACCCAATAGTATTAACAGTGTTCTTTGTATTGGCTGGTATTTGGGACACATCTATATTGAATCTTTATGCTGTCACATTCCTGATAATTCATACCATCTGAAATTATCCAATTATTCTTCCTTGACTAACCAAAGTAAATTTTCCACTTTGCTCTTCAGACCCTTTTCCTAATGGTTAATTAATGCACTGAAGAAAAACCGAGTGCATCTCCCTAGCACAAGCTCCTAGTGTTCAAGATTAAACAATATTTTCTTTGAGTATATTTTTTCAATCTATTTTGTTTTATCCAAGACATTCTTGCAGCAAAACTTTGCCTCCCTGTCATGATTCTTGAATAGCTTCCTGTGTAGAGACTTTACCTGTGGATAGTAAAAATACTGCTTTATTGTCATTTTCATCTTTTTTTTTCAATCAATTCTAATACAAATTTGGCAAGTACATCTTCCAAAGTACTTAGGTTCTTATTGGACCATAAAACACCTATTAAAGAAATCTAGATTTGCATTTACGCATGAATGCAGAAATCTCTCTCTAAGTACTCATATTACATAGAGGGCTTCATTTCTGTTCTTGTCCAAGAATGATTGAAATGCAGCTGCTTAGTACTTCATTATTTTTATGTGGCTTCACTTTCTAAATGTATATTTTTTTGTGTAATGTCTGTCTGTGGAGGGGCAATATTTAGCTAGCCATAAATATTAAAGGTAACTGAATATTATTACATTTTGTGTGGTGTCATCAGCAGTTTGCTACACGTATGACATGGTTAGCTTAGACTGTGTCAAGTGAACTAGTCATATTAAATTTGCTAGAATACTGTCACTACTTGATATTTGGGGCTACTAAAATTAGTAAGATAAATAAGCTGCACTTGTTCAGGTTGTCATTTCGAGTAAGTTGTGGCACATGAGACAACCAGATTTGAACACAGAGTTTTCTTTAAAATATTTAAGCATTTCAAGTAATTGAGACAGACTATTGCAGGCATTGGATAACAGATAACGACTTCATTTTAGATCAAAGGTATGCATAGTCGAGAAAGAACTATATGAATTACTCCAATAAATCAAAATGCCATATAAACATGTTAAAAATCCATAAAAACAACGTGTCATGGTAATGCCACGTTTGAAAATGTGTATTTTCTTAAACACTTAGTATTTTTAACCTGTAGATAAAATAAGGTTGTACATTGTGTAATTCAGTAAAGTATGAAAAGTTAGAGATCCATGGCTGTTTTAAAACATGGAATTTTTGATGGTCTATTTTAATAGTGAAGAACAATTTTATGGCTTATTTGTATGCTGTCTTGCACACATACCTGACTGCAAAGGCAGAATGGAATAGATTAAGTAATGCTACAAGCTGTTGTTTTCTTTAATCAGTAATGCATTTTATACATCTATTTGTTTGCATTTTGAATAGGAAGGTTAACAAGTTCTCTGTGGTTCACCTGTGCATAACTAATGAATGTATTAATATTGGTTGAACTTTGTTTTTGTTAATTGCAATACAAGGCAGCTCTCTCTAGAGTTTACTTGAGGACAAGCTTAATAATAATAAAGAATAATAAAAACTTAGTTTACTTTCTCATGATTATGTTGAGAGAACCTGTTTCTGATTTTTAATGTTTTACTTTAATTTTCTTCCTGTTAATTGTTGACATACCTCTTCTAATCTGATTTCTAGGAATCATTTGTAGTGCTAGGATGTTAAAAAAAAAAAAAATCAATATGAACAGTGAAGTGGACTGAAGGACCTGAAGCATCTCCCATGTGAGGAAAAGCTGAGTAACCTGGATCTGTTCAGCCTGGACAAAAGAAGACTGACGGGGGGTCTGGTGAATGTTATAAATATCCAAAGGGAAGTGGGAGGCAAATCACAGAATTACAGAATTGTGGGGGTTGGAAGGGACCTCCAGAGATCATCGAGTCTAACACCCCTGCCAAAGCAGGTTCCCTACAGCAGGTCACACAGGTAGGCATCCAGGCAGGTCTTGAACGTCTCCAGAGAAGGAGACTCCACCACCTCCCTGGGCAGCCTGTTCCAGTGCTCCATCACCCTCACTGTAAAGAAGTTCTTGCACACATTTGTGCGGAACTTCCTATGCTGCAGCTTATGTCCGTTTCCCCTTGTCCTGTCTCCACGTACCACTGAAAAGAGACTGGCCTCACCACTATGGCCCCCACACCTTAGATATTTATAGACCTGGATCAGGTCCCCTCTCAGTCTTCTTTTCTCAAGGCTGAACAGACCCAGTTCACTCAGCCTTTCCTCATAGGGGAGATGCTCCAGGCCCTTCACCATCTTCGTGGCCCTCCGCTGGACTCTTTCCAAGAGATCCCTGTCTTTTTTGTACTGGGAGCCCAGAACTGGACGCAGTTGAGATGAGTCAAATGAGAAATGGATGAGGCCAGGTTCTTTTCAGTGGTGTGTAGTGATAGGACAAGAAGAAATAGCCTAAAGCTTGTATGTAGGAAATTCAAACATGCAGAAGAAGTTCTTTACAGTAACAGTGACAAAGCACTGGAATAGGTTGCCCAGAGAGGTTATGGAGTTGCCTTCTGTGATATTCAAGACCCATCTGGATGCCTATCCGTGCAACCTACTGTAGGGGTCCTGTTTTAGCAGGAAAGTTGAACTCAATGATCTCTTGATGTCCCTTCCAATTCCTGTGATTCTGTGTAATCTGTCTGAATGGCCAGGCCCAGACAAGGTGGTGATTGGTGTCGTGAACACTTGTTGGAGGCCCCCTTAGTGAAGTACCTCTAAGGTCTATGCAAGATCTGATCCTAGATTAGCATTTAACATCTTCCTTAGTGTTTTCATGGAAGAGACAGAACATACCCTCTACATGTTTGCAGATGATGCAACTGGGAGGAGTGGCTGTTATGCCATAGGATCATTCAGTCATCCAGAGGCACCTGAACACCAGAAAGGGACTTACAGGAACCGTTCTCTGTTTCTGTGACCAAATATGTGACTGTTTCTTTATTAACTTCTTAAAATGTTCTCTACTACTCATTTCTCTCAGAATCAAAAGTTACTTTCTTTTTTTTTTAACTGTACCATAGTTAAAAGCTATGTTATTATCTTTCTAATGAATAGATAGTGCAGAGAGAGGCTGGAATTCTTTTGAACTTTTCTTTTCAAAACTATCCATCTGGAAAAATATCCATAGTTAACTCTTGATATTTCTTGAGGCTTTTCATATCCATGTAATGGATGGGATCTATTTTTTGCAGGATCATTTAAATGTATGCTACTTTTTTTTTCTTAAATCTCATTTACTAGAGATGGTTACATAAAATGATTATCAAGTTAGTATTTTAGAATGTATTGCCATGCCATTTCACCTTTGAAAAACTGTAAATGTGAACATATTTTTTGGAAGATGATCTGGACTGAAATTTTTCAGCTAATTGGGAAAGCAGAACTAAAACGAAGACTGCCAAACAGATTTTGATCTTAAGATTCAATGATGATTATTGTGTCAAATAAAATCACTTCTGGGGGCTTTGAGCTGACAAGAGGTAGGCTTTCTATTTAGAAATACCAGCTAGGTGGAAAGGAATTATTACTAAAGGTGAGCTAAGTTCCTTCTACAAAGAAAATAGGCTTCAAGAACCCTGATATTTTGAAATGTCATCTCACATACAAGCTAGTTCAATGTTCATTGATGCATGTAATATACAAGACTGTTTTGAATTTATCTGTTAGTTAAATAGCAGAAATATAAAGCTATGCTTCCTTAAAAGACGTTATGGTGTACTTCATTGGTTTCATTCAGTGAGTTGAAAATAGAATTATGAAACCATTTCTATGAACAAATTTGAGAACAGGTGTAACTATGTTAGGAAAATAAGATAGATCTCCCTTAGCCTTGGATAGCTTATTTGGAATGTATAATAGACTCTTATATGAGTGATTCCAAAAAGATGAATTACAAGCCAAATCAGGTGTATTTTCAACTAATCAATCAACTAATGATTATTTAAAAGCTTTTTGAACTGGAAGAATGCGTCACAAATATTGTGCTGTTTAAGAGTTACATTTGGAATAGGGTCAGAATTGCATAGGAGCATGCGAAATTTTATGTGTATCCACTTGTGCCATGGTGTTTCATACACAAATAGTCAGACCTCCTCGCTCCCAAACTTAGTGTTCTGGTGCACGTAAGCCTGTCTAAAATGCCCAGAATTGCTCTTTGATGAATTTGTCTGCTAAGAATTTTTACCTTTTGAAATTTATCTGAAAAAAAGAGTTAAGGTAGTAATGGTAGAACTACCACAGAATGTCCCATTCCATTTGAAGTTTTCTCAGTGAAGTTAGGATTTTCTCTGAAAGGTTTTTATATCAAACACTTACTGAGTTCTGCTGAACTGAGTGAATGTTTCCTGAACTCACTGAATTTGGCTCTGGAATTTCATAATATCTATTTATTGTTAAATTATATAACATTTTATATATATATATAATATATATAAACATATATATATAAAACTAGATCTCTGTTTTCTTCCAAGTTCTGTAGATATTCCTTAATGATCGTTAAGTATTACTCTGCATTTTCATATTATCTTCAGTTATATTTCCTTTTGTATTACAGTGTTTCTGCAGCAGGACTATTTCAATCCCACTAATTCCTTACTGTGGGGAACTCATTCAATTTCAGATTTCTGAAGGAATCTGAAACCTGAATAGTAAATAGTAATTACATATACAAGATACAGTGATTTTTTACAACTAATATTATGGTATTAGATTATCAAGATAAGAAACAGTAGGCAATCTACCCTTTCTCTGTCTTATATAGATGCTATCCAGATTTGGTTATCACTTCTTCTGACTTAAATATCACTTTGCTGGACAATGACTGTCATCTTTTTTTTATTTCTGTTTTTAGTAGTTCTATATGTGTTAAAATACACTGATACAGCAATAGGTTTTTTTCAGATATTTCGAGTCTATCTCATAGTATCTTTGTGTGATGTGAGTACTGTTTCAGATCCAGGTTTTAGGGAAGGAAAAACGATGTGTTACATAGGTGTTTATTTAGTTTTACTGCCACTTAACATGAGATGATGCAATTAGAACTGTAAATGCTGCCAGGGAAGCTTTCCAGTCTAGAAACTGGGGCTTATTTCTCTTGAACAGCAGCAAATCGCTATTCTGCTGGGCCACAAACCTCAACCCTCAGAGGCTGCAGTTTTAAATGAAATCTGTACTAACAGTTTAATAGTATCCTTTGTGAGTCCTAATTGATTTCATGTAATGCCATCAGTGCATTTTATAGTCTTATTAAATTGAGTTTTCTACAGTAATTAAGGGTACGAAAACCAGTGCCTTTAGAACTCAATTATTTTCATCATCAGGTTTAATTGCATTTCAATGTCTTAGAAAGCCAAGATTGTATCTTAACAAATTATATCTGAGTAATGAATATGCTTTATGTGACATGGCAATGTTGACTGTGTTGGAATCTCAAAAAATGAAATGTTTTGGGATCCAAGGAAAAACATAATTCACAGAATCATAGACTGTGAAGCGTAAAGAGGACCTGATGAGAACAATAACCTCTTTCCTTCTTCTGTTAGAATAACAGACCATTTCTGTCTGTCTGGTTTGGATTTTAGGATTTCTTCATTCTCTGACTTCTCTATTTAATGGGAATACTGGAATTATTAAATCCTATCTCCCATGTTTTCTTGGAACATTACTCAAATCATACAGAAAATTAGACTGTAATCATTCTGTGAGTTCAAATAATTTAGTTTTGGGGAAATAAAGTATTTAAAGTTCAGACTAAGGGCTATTAAATATATATATATATATATATTTAAACATATATATATATGTTGTTTGAACATTACTCTGTTCCTACAAGTCATCTTTAATGATAGTTTGTGTGTCGACTGTGACAGTTGTGTGCTATTTTTATTCCCTTTTCTTTAACTTAGTAATTTTTAACATTTCCTCGCTGGAAAATGATTTGTTTTACTTAAAAATTTATTAATGGGTAAGAAATCCCAAGTAAACATGAACTGCTTACAATAACATAAAACATAACCTTAAATGAGTTTTTAAAGGAATTCAGATGATCTGTTCAGTTTCAAAAGGCCAATGATGGGTTTTCCTCTGTGATATCATAGGTCATCTGCACTGATATCAGCAGATGCTTGTTTGAAAAGAAGTTATTTAAAGTACATATGTGATTTTGTGCTCTGGTGTGCAATATTTCCTTTGCTTTTTGAAACCATTCTCAGTGTGATAAATAATGGTGCAGAAGACATGGTGGATTAATATCCAGTGTTGATAATGTTGATCTGAAACATCGTGGATACATATAACTTTCCTCCTTTCTTCCTTCTTTCTCATTAAATATCAGTGGTGCTTTGATAAAGAAAATTAAAAAACAAACAGTCTAAATTCAAATATATGCTTTTCAGTTGCTTTAGTGTCTTCAATATCAAAGAGATGAGTTCAAAGGAAAACGCTATTTATTTAAATTATTTTTGTTAGACTCCCAAAGAGAAAGTTTTTAAGAAAACTGTGATAAGAATAGGAACAAGCCAGCCAATGAACAATATTAAAATAAATAGTCCATCTGTTTTTCTGAAATAGTTTCTGTTTATTGCTACATTCATTTTCTTAAGTACATAAACACCAGAAATGTGTTATTATAATGTATTTTCAAGTTCTGCAGTTTTACAATAGAAAAACGTTCTGGGGGGAAAAAAAAAAAAAAAAAAAAAAAAAAAAAAACAAGAAACAGAACAATTGCATCTTGCTTAGCAGAACATCTAAGTAGTTTTCTAGGTTTTCCTTCCTACATCCCAGTAGATCACTGGATCACAATGTCAAAACATAAACGTGAGTGAATAAATATGTACAGAAAATACCCAGGCAGTGGTGGGAATCTTTTTCAGATGGCTGCATCAGTGCAATGGTGCCTGAGCTTTCTCCTCAGGCCCCAAGAAGGGCATTTTTTTCTTGTTCATTCAAAAATTTTTCCTTCAGTGATACAAAATCTTTCCTCCTCTTCAGTTCTCCAACTCAGCTGTCTTCATGGAAGTATTGTCAGGGATAAAGATCAGACAGAGATGTCTAGAAGGCTACTTTTGTCTTTTTAGAAGTTGATTTTTCATCAGGCTTGTCCCTTAGTCTTTACACGGAAGGACAAAAGCGCAAAATAATAGAAAAAACCTGAGAGACAATCTTTCAAGTTCAAAATTCTGTAGCATTACATCAAAGCTTACCTGGTTCCTTACCCAGAACAGTGAGAACCAAGAGCCTCTGGTTAAGAGTCAGCTACATCTGAACTCTGTTCTCTGGAGAAATTCAGATGCTGGTTTTGTAGCTGTGTCCTTAGGTGCACTTTGCAGCTTTCTTGTCTTTGCTACACAGAAGTCATTTCAAAGATGGAGTTATATACAGATAATATTATAAGAAGTCATTCTGTTAGCTTGGAATAACTATTTCAGATCATGAATTAGAGAATGGTTTTCAGAGTGTTCTCGAAAGAGTTTTCAGAGGCATTCCGGAGTTAATTTGATAATCAATCATGTATTAACATATAATAACTTTAATTGTCACTATAAAATATAAATTGCTATGTTCTGGAAGGAAATTTCTCTAAGCAGAAGTCCAAAAATAACTTCATAGGGTTTATTTTGAATTTGTGTTTTAAAATGCTATCAAAGATGAGTTATTTTTAGGATTTCATGTTACATTTCTGAATTGAAAATTGGTAGTCATTTTCTCTTCATATCTGTGACATCTCTTACTGCTTCCACTCTGCCAGAGGTTAAATTATCCTACCTCTTTATGATTGCTTCATTATCAATTCAAGTTAAAGCAGTTGAAGAAAAGTTAGTAGTAAGAGTTTAACTGTATTTTGTAAGAAAAATTAAATCTTACCATAAAGTTTTGCAGTTGCTTCTTTGTCAGAAAGAAGCAGAAGTGCTACGATCCTCATGGAAGAAGTGTAAACTGTTTCCATCATTAGTAGGCAGACGTATGTAACTCAAATTGTCCTCTGATAGCTGGCCCCAAAAAAAGAAAATTGAGGTATCAGGGGTTTTTTGTTTTGTTTTGTTTTGTTTTTTCTTTTACTGTGTAGAATAGTAATGTCAAAAAGGAGAAAATACAGTTCTACACCAAGGCACATGAAGAGCAGAAGTAAACCTTTTACTGATGTTTTGCCAGCCGGTAGTCCAGGTTGTTTTATTTTACAACACAGTGCAATAACAGTAGATCACCACAGCCTGCAGATGGAAGTGTGATTTAGTGATCTGTTGAAGGTTGAATGATGCTGTATTTCTCCACTCTATCACCCTTAAAGAAACACCTGCGGAACATACATTTCTGTTAGTCCTTTATAAATATTTCCGTGCTCACTCTTCTTCAAGACGTTTCTGTATGCGTTCTCTACAGTACATAGTCTAGTGTATATTGGGCATAATGCACTGCACTTAACAGTTTCCTTTTAACTGAGCATCTGAAAACATTAAGCACTGACTCTTGACACATATGTTGTAAGTTAAATAAGCGTTACAAACTCAAATAGATCTTCAAAGAATGTGAATGATTCATTTCAAGTATTGTAGGACTTCTTTATGTTAAGGGTGACAGAGTACTGGAATGGGCTGCCCAAGCTAGAGGTCATGGAGTCTCCTTCTCTGGAGATACTCAGAACCCACAAGGACACTCTCCTGCTCAACCTCCTGTAAGGAACCTGCTATGATTATGTGATTTTGTATAACACAGTACAGATAATGTCAATTTTAATTAACTTAATTAACTTTTAGTTAGTTAAAAATACAGTAACTTGCTTACAGACTTAAATATCATACAGACTGCAGATAACTTCATTTTTAACTTTTTTATCTTCTCAAGCACTTGTAAACAGCTGTATTTCAAAGTACAAACTCTAAAAGTTCTTCCTGTTGTACCAGTGTCTTGCAGTGGAGGCTGCTATTTTTTTCAATCTTTGCTAACCTTTTTCTGTGAATACAGAGGTTCACACTTGCACATTTTGTGCAACTTACTTCATCTGAGATGCTTTCACTTTATTCCTGTTTGAAACTTTCAGCCAATACATTTGAAAAGAGCACCATGATTTATGTTTAACAAAATGTGTGGTAATCAGAATTGGTCAGTTCTCTATCACTGATGTCACTTGGTCTTAAAAATTGGTCCCCAGACTAGACTGTGAACTATCTCATCTGTCTTTAATTGTGTAAATTTTAAGCTTCATAATATGTAAGTTAGTCATGTAACCTAGCAACGTAGTCAAGAGAAAAAAAAATTGACCTTGAATCTAGTTCAACAGATCTGTAGAGAGAGAGAGAGGGAGGAGGAGGAATTAAATTCCAGAAATGCGTGCCTCTGTGTTTTGCAGGGGGAGTGTTGTTGCCTGTCTTCTGAATGTGTAGATCAAAATAAGATGAATTCCACCATCAGTATTTCTCCCAGGGATATGATATTTTTGTATTGCAGTAGAACAGAGAAAAGAAGGATCATCTGGTTAAAAATCATTATTCCTTGAACATCTTACAGTATTGCAGCAGTATTTTGTAGTCTTTCTACCGTTGAGTCTCTCTGCTTCTTGTTCTATTCTTACAGTTAGCAATCACTACAAAATTAAGCATATTTTGATGTTACAAAGTAACAAGAAAACAGCTTTATTTTGCTTTTGTGAATAATTTCCTGTTCAATATATGTATTTAAGTCTCTGCTATAATTTTATGTGGCACCTTACCACATGCTGGATTTTATATTCATCTTTATTCTTTATTTTTAGACCTTTTCTGTATTCTAAACTCATAATTTTGAAGTAATTAGAATGCCAAATAGAATGAAGCTTATTGATACACTGTAAAGTTATGATGTAGGTGAATGCTAGGCTTAGCAAAATTTAAAAAGCAAAGTACTAAATATTTTCTGGTGAGTGTATTAGGAAGTTTGTAGATAAGCAGAAGACTTTTGTAGTCTGAGAGTAAGATGGGCTGTAAGATTTCTGTGTATCGTAGAAGTACTAGTGGATTATTCATAATTAAAACCTCCTTCTTTACTCAGATCAGTAAATTGCTGTGTTTTGTAATGTAGTCTGTAAGTTCCTTTAAAAAAATAAATCCTGATTTTGAGTAATACTTCTAATAATTCTTCCTTTCTATCTAGTTTTTTGTATCTGTGCTTATGTTCTTATGTATGGAGAAACTTCAAGTCCTGAGATACTCTCCCCTACTCCCCACCTCTCCATTTATTTTTTCCCTAAACTCCTCACTGTGTATTTGCAGGATGTTGTTACTAGAGTTAGACTTGCTAATGTCTATAAGATGGATCAGAAGGAAGGTCCAAGGAACTACAGGCCTGTTAGCCTGACCTCAGTACTGGGGAAGATCATATAGCAGATCATTTGACTATGATAATGCAGTACCTCTGTGGCAGCCAAAGGAACAGACCCAGCCATCATAGGTTTATGAAAGGCAAGTCCTGCTTGACCAACCTCATCTCTTTCTATGACTTGGTGACCTGCCTGGTGGATGAGTGAATGGCTGTTGACATATTCTACCTAGACTTCGGCAAAGCTTTTGACTCTACCTCTCACAATATTCTTCTGGAGAAGCTGGCAGTGTGTGACTTAGATGAGTGTACTCTTTGCTGGGTAAAGAACTGGCTGAATGGCCGGGCCCAGAGAATGGTGGTGAATGGAGTTAAATCCAGCTGACAAATGGTCATGAGTGGTGTTCCCCAGGGGTTGGTGCTAGAGCTTGTCCTCTTCAATATCTTTATTGATGACCTGAACAAGGGGGTTGAGTGCACCCTGAGTAAGCTTGCAGATGACACCAAGTTGGGAGAAAAGGTTGATCTGCCTGAGGGTAGGAAAGCCCTACAGAGGGATCTGGATAGGCTGGATAGCTGGACTGAGGCCAATGGGATGAAGTTCAGCAGGACCAATTGCCAACTCCTGCCTTTTGGTCACAATAATAACCATGCAATGCTACAGACTTTGGGCAGAGTGGCAGGAAAGCTGCATGGAAGTAAAGGACTCAGGGGTACTGTTTGATACTAGGTTGAACATGAGCTAGCAGTGTGCCCAGGTGGCCAAGAATGTCGATGGCATCCTGGTTTGTATCAGAAATAGTGTAGTCCGCAGAAGTGGGGAGGTGATTGTTCCTCCACACTCAGTAGTGGTGAGGCCATACCCTGAGTGCAGTGTTCAGTTTTGGGCCTCTCACTACAAGAAAGACATTGAGGCCCTGTTGCACATCCAGAGAAGGGCAATGAAGCTGTGAGGGATCTGGAGCATAGGTCTTACGGGGAGTGGTTTAGGGAACTGGGTTTGTTTCCTCTGTAGAAGAGGATGCTCAGGGAGAATTTATCGCGCTCTTCTCCACATCTTCTCCCAGGTAACATTGATAGGATGAGAGGTAATATTTTTAAGTTGCACCAGGTGAGGTTCAGATTGGATATTAGGAAAAAATATTCTCAGAAAGAGTGGTGAGATATTGGAACAGGCTGCCCATGTAGACGGTGGAGTCACTGTCCCTGGAGGTGTTCAAGAAACGTGGAGAAGTGGCACTGAGGGACATGGGTCAGTGGGCATGGTGGTGATGGGCTGATGATTGGACTAGACGATCTTGGAGGTTTTTTCCAACCTGAATGATTCTATGATTCTGATTCTATTGCTTGGTGGCTTGTAAGTTACAACGTGCCTTTAATGTTTTGAAGAACTTGAATGTGAACAAACTGTTTTGCCTGATTTTGCAAAGGCTTTATGTGCTGATATTATCTATTACATGCTTCAAATTGAATTAGAATAGCAGTATAAAGCATATCTTAGAATAGAACTGTGCTGTGAAGAACTGGATAAAACATTTTTGGTTTATGTACATTAAACAAATGGGATGCTATTTTTGAACTAAACATTATTACAGTCAACATATTCCAGGCAAAAGATTTTGTGGATCTTATTGTTTTTTTTTTCTTTTCTGTGTTTATTCTGATTTAATGTATTTTGGTGTAGATAGCTATGATATCTATGAAATTATGTTTTTAGTTTAATAAAAGATCAGACTTTTTAAATAGCAGTTGCTACGAATGTGAATAGTGGCTTAAGCACAAACCTGCTTTATATACATGGAAAATAAATTTGAGCAAGAGATGTCTTCCACTATTCTGAAGCTGTATTTCTCTCTCGTCTTAAGAGACCCCTGGGGATGTATTCTATTACTTGCTATGTTGTACCAGGCTGGAAGACAGTTCTTACGTAGACAATTCTTGTAGTTGGTGACAGGTGAATCTGAGATCAAAGTCCAGTCAGTGTTTAAGTTTTAAACTATCTCTGAATGACTTTGTAGCTTGAAGAGAGATGGGACATTCAATACCTTTCTCAGTTTTTGAATAAAATAAAATCCAAGAATAAATTACTTATAAGATGTTTGAGAAGAATTACTAAGATCATGAAGGATGAAAAATATGGCAGAAATGAGGTAGCTATTGTGACATTGTCTCTTAGTGTGGTTTGCTTGTCTAAATGAAATGAAGCGATTCTCCTCTTCTGCACTTCGACCAACTGAATTTTTCTGTTCTTACATTTTCTGTTGCATCTTACATATATGTTTGTTAGGAAAACATGTTCTTAGAGATAACTGGCAAATCTCGTCTCATTTTTCAAGTTATTTTCTAACATTAGCTAATACAGTAGCTTTTAGTATGATAGTATTAGTTCTTGGAGTTTACTATCTCTGCAGGACAAGAAAACACAATTTCAAATAGAGATTAAAACTTAAGAACTTCTCAGTCCCATCTAATAAGGTTATGATGAATTGCCACCTTATAAATTTTATATCTGATGAACTTGTATCTTAGTGTCTACCTGGACAACTGTAACTGCATTACAAATCCATCTAGAAATACCCAGATCACCATATATGTCTGGACTAAATATTGGTGTGTATCAAATTGCATTCATTCCACATGAAGTAGCGTAAATTATCATGTAGTTTTACTAAGTGTTGTTTGGGCTTCAAAAAGTACTCAGTCATCATACTGTACAAATATACATGTAATACTGTGGCGACATAGCTGTGACAAACTCACAGTAATGAACAGTGTATTATACTTTTTCTCTTCTCTAAATCCTTATTTAGATCAAGTTTAATGTAAAATCTTCGTGTGTCCATGTAGGATGCCTACCTTCCACAGTAATGCTGATACAACACAAATACACGAAAAGATTTGACAGCACCAGAATTGCTGGGGCTTTTTGATTACTTGCCCAGTTTACATCTTAGATTCTCACCAAAGAGTGTTTGTCTTCGTATTTAAAAACTCTCTTTTATCACATAACTGATATTTTGCAATTCATATCTCATTCATATTTTTAAAAATTAGAAAACAGTAGCACTTTTTTAGTGTTATTAGGGCATAAGCTGTTGAATGCAATTTCCACAGACTTCAAGCCTTAAAAACTAATAATTAAATTCATCATACTGTTCAGAGGCCAGGAACTATTTTGTGCTTTCTAAAAATAAACAGGCTTCACTACAGTACTCCTAATGACAAATAAGAAAACAATCTTTTATAAAAACAGTAGGGTATTTTTTTTATATTGTGTATTTTTCAAGTATAATTTTTTCGAACAATGAAGTAGCTATTTCCTTGGCTTTTAGTTATTTCTTCTAAGAAGAAAAGATTTAAAAAGAAAACACGAACAGCCTCTACCTGCCAAAAGCACAGTATGAGTATATCACTGTAACTAACGTATCTGCAGACACTTATCTTGATTCATAAGTGAAATATGCACAGTGTGTCTTTGTTATATTTTTTATTTAATATTTGATGCTTGTTTTCTTCCTGTGTGTGCTGCATTTGACTTTTTGTATTGCACAGGGTTAGTGAACGTGAAGCTGCACTGGAATCAGCCCTACTGATGTTGCAGGAATTCTACCTGGATCTTGAAAAGTTCCTCGCATGGCTTACAGAAGCTGAAACAACTGCTAATGTCCTGCAGGATGCTACACGCAAAGAAAAGACACTAGAAGATCCCCAGATGGTTCGGGAGCTCATGAAACAGTGGCAGGTAAGTCAGGTGCTTCAGTTCAGAGGCATGTCTGTTATCCAACGAGACTTTTTTTTCCCCAGTGTGCAGCTACTCAAGAAAATTGAAATAGTACTGAAAAAAAAAAATCTGACTGCTGCTAACCCTTAAGTGTTGCTTTGTTGGAGAGATCTAAGGTCAGTTACACTGATTCTATCTGACATCTTTCAGCATATATTGAATTTGAAGTGGTGTCTTGAAGTACAGATCAGAAAGGAAACTTTGTTGAAGTGGGTGCTTAGTTTAGTGTTTTTATCTAATAAAAATGAATTACTCTGCCACGTTACAGTCTTGAACAAATGACAGAGATGAGAGTTTCTTAAGCATGTCTGATATTTATAGAGATTACATGAATAGTTTCAAGTTTATTCTGTGTAGCTTAACTGAATTAGTTTTCATCCATTACTTTCAAATGTGTTAAATGTTAATCAGGTGTTTGGCTGATCATTGTCACCATTTTCTGTGACAATAACAAAAAGAGATAACAATAAAAATTGCCATAGAGAGTATCTGGACAATTTTCAGAGAGTTGTTCTGTGAGAATCAAAAATCTTAATAAAGAGAGTAAATGTTGTATTTGGTGTTCGAGAGAATTCAGAAGAGAAAGAAGAATAAATGATGAGATGGTGCTCTTCAGGATCTGTTGTTATACTTTCGTTATACTGGCCTCATTATTATTGAGAGGAATGTGTGTATGTCTGCATGAGTTCTTAAATATCTTAAATATGAGGTTAACTGGCTGTTTTAGAGGGCAGGATCCTATCAAACAAATTAGATGATTTTTATGTTGACAATGCATTCCAAACCTGATATTCCAGTCAGTGAAGACTCTGTTTTTTGGTTTATTTCTGAAAAACATAATGTGAAAAATCATATTTATAAGTGGTTTTATGCATACTAAATGGAACTATTACTACCTTCTTTTGGCACTATTGTATTAATCCATGGTTTTAACTCTATGACTGAACTGCTGCTAAATTCTGTTATGCTAGAGTTTTGAACCTACAGTCGTGGTGTTGTACGGAAGCAAGATCTGAGCCATTTTGAATAGTGAGTTTTCTTTATAATAGTTGTACTGTACGCTTAGACATATGAAGTCTCCATGTATTTCTGAATGCAGTTGGCATGAACCCAGAGAGCAGGTTTGTGTGGATAATAGTGCTCTACTGAGCAGTTAATCTTCAGTACAAGCTGTCTTTTTATATTTTGTAGATTAGGTTTGGTGGTATTAAAACAATGGAATTATCAGGTATTTGCCAAAGTTTTTTTGTTTTTGTTTTTCCCATGTGATCACTGAAAAATGGATTATTGGTCAAAAAAAGAGATTCCTAAAAATTTAGGTCAAAGTTTTGTTCTTGAATGTACTGGAGTTTTGTAGACTTGTTTATCCATCTAGTAACTAAAATTCCATCTAATAAGTTTTTTTGTAAATTTCCATATAGGTAACGTCTGCATCCATAGACAAAAGGAAAAATAAATGTGTACAAGTCCTTCCCCTCAAAAATAAAAACATAAAAATAGTTACAATTCCATCATGTAAACAATTGCTTTGGACTGTAAGCTTTTTTTCTCTTTTATGCTCTTAAATTGAGATGTAAGATGAAAATTTTGTTTTTTTTCTTTCCCTATTTTTGGTATGTAAGTATCAAGTCTTCTAAAGAAAGAAAGATAAAAACTACACTGCAGCTGCCATTTCATTTCTAAAAAGCTAGAATCTTTCTGTTCACTAACCTTGGCTGTACGAGAAAAAATATATATCTTTAAAGAAATATAAGTATGCTGAGGGGGAAAAAGAAAAAAAAAGGCAGCAGTTCTACTGTCTTTTGTTTCTCAAAGATTCATTTGTATATGTCCAGCAGTAGCACAAAACATTTGGGCTTTGGGTTAGAATTGGTAATTAAAGGAGCAAATATTTTGACAGTGGTGGTTTTTTAAATTCTTTGTATTTTCGTATTGATCTGCGTCTGTTAGATGGACCTGGTTTTCTTCCTGTGTTATCTGCCTATCTTGGTTTTTGTCAGCCTCTTTATGTCATTCTTAAGCCTCCTGAAGAAATCTCATAATTCACAAGCAGAAGTGGTTTTCAAATGCCCTTCTCCTGAATGGAGCCTGATTGCTATCTTTCTAATAGCTGGTAGAATTGTCTTGTTTCATTTTTTTTATGAAGCCAGAATAATCCAAGCCAGGATATTAAAGAGTGGGAATTTTTACTCGTGTATGTAGATAACTCATTGAATCAAGAAGAAAAGCAGAAAATTCAAAAATACGTTACAGGAGAATTAAGTAATTAGAGAGAAAGAATTTGGTCCAAAACAGCAGAGTATATTATAATGATCATTGCAAAAAGATCCTGCAAGGAAGATTTGCAGCCATACTGCTGTCTGTGCCATTGGATATATGTCTGTAAATATACATGTTTATACGTATCTAAACAGGCCCAGAGAGCTGCCCAGTACTTGTCTTCCTTGTGCCCTACCCAAGCGTAGGAAAGGCTTGAACTGCTTTCAGCTACAGTTGCATTTTTCCAATTGACTCTTGGTTTTCCACATGAAATCAGATTTATTATTTTTTTTTCTCTCACCAGGTAGGCCAGGTGCAGATCGTAGAAGTAAAAAACAGAAAAGGTAGTTTCTGATTAAAGATCACCATCTCCCAATCTTTTGAAAGAAAGTTTGACTATTTAGGCTTATGGAGTTTATAGAAGTTACACTTAAGTGCGATAGATGCAGTTAGATTTGCAGTCTTGTTCTTTATGAAGTTGCATGGACATGCAGACTGTGAAAATACGTGCGATGAGATGTTACAATTCTGTATTAATTTGCTATTTTTAGGCAATAGATGTAAATCAGTGCTTTGATGAACAATTTTACCTACAAATAATGAAAAAAACTAAATTTGTGAGCTCGGTAGTAGCTTTATCTCCTTGTCACTAAAGATATTTGTCTTACCCTTGGTGATCTATCAGCTTTTTGCTTTACATTCTCATTGTTATTATGAAAATAATGTTTTGCTGCCCTGAAAGCACAGCAGGAATTGTTTGTCTGGAAAAATCTCTAATTTCTGAGTGTTTCCTTTTCTTTACACATTAGAAACAATTTGATCAAATGTCACTAATATTCATCTTTCCCTGATGCTCGGCACTTCATTCGTTAGCACAGGGAGAAGGTGAGGCTTACATAAACACATTTTAATTACATGATGATGTATATTATATCAAATGGTTGCACTATAAATACTTGGTTTGCTTATGTAAGCTTGTATTTCTATCTATCACCTGTCTGAATTGACTGCAATGTAGTAATTGAGGTGATTCACACTTTCAAAACACTTTCTGGGAGGATTTTCAAGGATAAAAACCAGTTTCTTCAAAGAGTTGAATGATTATGTGCTGATTTGTATTGTCTAATTTAAATGTATCATGTGTCCCTATCAGGCCTTATTTGATATATAAATATGTGGGAGAGATGAAAATAATGAATTTTCCTTTTCATTTTCGTATTTCTAAGAGATACAAATTCTCAACTGTGTTAATTACTCCTCCCGTTCATCTTTACAGAAATAATTCTGTGTGACATTTTATACAGGTTATTAAATACTAAATGTAATTTTTACATCGTTGTGGATTTATCTTAGTATTTTATGAATGCAGTCACTTTATATTAAGCCTGTAGGTGAATTTACTTATGTATTTTATCACTGAAATTTGACAAAGAATACTGCACATAAACCTATTTTAACAGTAACTAGAGTGTGCTTCTATTCTGTTTACAGATTACCGGATATATCCGAAGTAATCTACAGTGTTGACTGATAAAGATTAAAAGTATGACAACCTAAGATCAATGAGGCAGTCTTAATAGCTTTGACTTGGAATGTGTATCAATTTTTACCATCTTCATGCTCACTTAATCTATGATCTAGATAGTTTTCTAGATAATAGATTCAGGAGTTTGGTGTTAGTAAGAAGAAAAATATGTAGTGCTGTAAGTTACACTTAAAAATGTGCAGTATGAACAGTAACAATATTTTTCCACAGTAGCTAAAACAAGGTACATGAACTTCAGGCAAAGCTTTATTGGTGTGTTTTTTTTGTTTGTTTGTTTGGTTTTTTTTGCTTTCCTGTTTCTATCAATACTTCAGAGGTGTTTGACTATTCTTACTATTTCCAAGCAACTGTTTTCTCAACAGTACAAAGATGAAGTAGATACACATTCCTCACTCTACTCTTTTAAAAAGTAGAACAGATATTTTAAGAGAATAAAATTTTGCAACTCAATTCCATAACTTACTTATGATTGCTCATCACACTTAATTTTATTAGGTGGTGTACAGATTAGGTCATGACTAATAGAGAAAAGTATTTGTAACATTCTTACTCAGATCAGTTGACTTAATTAGTAATTATTTGATAGTAATTAATTTTCTGGTGCTTCCAGTCTAGATTTTGAGATACTTATTCACTTTTGCTTGAAATCATGCTCTGAAAACTGAAAATCAAGCATGATCATCTTATCTCATGTTTTTTCTTTTTTAAATCTAATACTCCATATTTACCTATTACACCAGCCAGATACCAATTCTGAAATATAGTCTTCTCCACGGGAAATATAATAGCAATAGTCAGACACATCCTACTCCATCAGAAGTAGAAGATAAATCCCTAAATATATTTCTTATTGCAAGTGCTATGACAGCCTTATCTGATACAGGGCAAATACTGTCTCAAAGTGAAAAGTTACAGTATGGATTTTGTGAAATACTTACATAATACTATTTTTTAAATGCCTTGTCAATAAGTGTTCATTTTATTAATTGGTGGAGGATGATCATTTCTTTGTTGTTAAAAGCAAAGATCAAACTGATCAAATGAAAACTCTATGAACATATGAACAGTTTCAGTTTTGATAGTCACAGCTCTCCTGAGCAGCAAGAAGACTCCCTCATAGCCAATTAATGTTTAGTGGCTCTGGAGCTTATGAAGGGGGGAATAAGAAGGATTCAGGCTCTTCTCAGTGGTTCCCAATGACAGGACAAATGGCAGTGGGCACAATCTGAAACACTGAAGGTTCCATAAGGAAAAACAAAACTAGAGTGGTCAAATCACAAAACGTCATCCAGAGGCTTTGTGTTGTCTCCATTCTTCAATATCTACAAAATCTAGCTGGACATGGCTTGAAGCAGCCTGCCACAAGCAGTGGGATTAGATCAGATGACCTCCAGAGATGCCTCCCTGTCTTAAGCGTTTTTGAGATCCCTGGTCTGATTGTGTATAATCATGATCATGATCAATGTCATACAGTCAATCATTCTGCAGACTAATTAATTTTTACATAAATATACAAATGGAAAAGTAATAACATAAGAGAGTAAGAAAACAAAAATTCTTCTTACTGTTTTATAAGATAATTTTGTAATGGTTTCCCAGGTGTTCATGAATAATCTGTATAAATGAGTGAGGAGAAAAAGCAGATAATAAAAAGAAATGAAGGAGAAGGAAGGAGAATAAAAATAATTACATTTTTTTAAATGACTCATTACTAGAAACTGATGGCAGACTGAAAGGTGAAAGCTAAATGTGAGAGATGAAACTAGAACAAGCATTTTTCAGAGCACCATAAATTAAATTTGGGTTTTCTTCTTTTATGCGTGGAATCAAACTCCACAACCTTTGGCCTCCAAGAGCTTTTCTCTTAATCTATTACTCTTACATCTAAAATAATCATTTCCCCAGGAGTCATCATTCAGTTGCAAAAGGTGACATGCTTGAAATAATATTTTTTTGAGTGATATTTACCTTGGCACTGTTTATTTTAATTGGTACCTTCAGAAAAGGAAGTAGGGACTGTTAGCATAATTCTAGTTCTTGCAGCCTACAGTCTTTGTAGTTAAGGCTACTCACATTAAGCTCCTAGTTTGCTAGTAGGACAGTATATTTTGTTTAAAAATAAACGAACAACAACAACAAAAGAGAGAAGAAAAATAGTTTTTTGTGTTAATAGCTCTATTTGTAATGGAATGGATTGGATGGAGAGGAAAGAAGTAGTTCACAAAATAAGGTAGCACTGAAAATGTGTAGGTCTGTACTATATACAAATGTGCTCCTGAAGAGCGAGACAAGGATCATATCTATGTTCAGTCAGGTTCTCTGGTGTTACTTTTCATTTTTATTTTATGAACCATAGATAGATGTAACAGATGCATTACTCCAGTAGAATAAATGGCCAAGTAGTTTAATGTCTTACCTCTCAACTACAATATGATTAATGTACTGATATAAAGGCGTAGAGATAAGAACATTATTGGTTCAAAGAATGTATAATACATAATGTTGTAAAAACAGTTAGAAGTGGTAAAATCAGTGAGATGCATTATGCACAGATTATGTTTGACGCTTGACGTTTAAAAAAAACCAAATAAGATGCACATATGGGTAATTCTTTCAAATGCATTCCAGTGATCAATTCTGAAAATCAGTTCAGTTGTTTGTTTATATTACTACAGTTTGTCATCTGCATTGGGCTTCCTGGTCTGTACTGTCTTTTTCCTTCTTTGAGAAGTAGGTCTTATTAAAAAAAACTGCTTAACAGCACAGCATGTGGTCAAGCAGCATCTTAAAATTTTGATATAGCGGTATTCTTGCTATCTTTTGAGACTGTGGTTTTGCTTGATTCAAATAACAGTGGCAATTTCAGTGTTGTTTCTACATCGTGATGATCTTTGTTATGGGAAAAGATTTGAAAAAAAGAGTTTTCAGGGCACAGAGGGGATACCATCGAGAAAAGCTGAAAAATGAAGCAGCTGTGTAAAGTTATTTCATGGTGCTGTGTTAGTGGAAAGCTGAATAAATTCGCAGAGAGTTTTTAGATGCTGATTCTCAGTGGGGAAGGAAGTGGCACAGCTGTTGTTCTTAACTGGCTATATCAGAGAGGCTCGGAAAGCAACATGAAAACAGAGACATAGATGTTGTCACTTTATTATCATCATCATCATTATCATTATTTTACTAGTCAAGCTTCATTTTTACTGGTTTGGTTTGGGCAGTCTTAATTATAAAAACAGTAAATGGATTGAAGCTGAAGCTTAGTGGATATAGCAGTGTATGTTATGCTGCTTCTTGCATCTCTGTCTCTGAACTCCCCTGAAGTCAGAATAAAACCCTAATCAATGCTGTTTTTCTTTCAGCAGGTAAAATGATTACTTTATTATGATCTTAAAAGTTATTCCTAGGGAAAATAATCAACTCTTAATTGACAGAAATCTCACATATATTGTTGGTGTTTGTAAGCAAGAACAAAGAAATTTCTCATTTAATTTCCTAATTTATGTGTACTATCACTGTTAAATTAGAAGAAAAATCCTGTTTGTCAAATGTGTTAAATAACATATGATTACTTGACTTACAGTTTTTCTCTTAAAAAGTATATTGAGCACACTAGCACAATGGTCCTTAAAATGTATTTGAATTATATAAAGAATTAACAAAGAAGGAAAAAATGAGATCTACTCTTAATTCTCCTCAGATGAACATCAAAAAAATGGGGAAAAAAAACATGAGAACCCAAGAACCCATGTGCCTCTTTTTTGTTAATTCTTAATAAGTTAATAATTATATTAAATATTGCTGTCTCAAAGCATATTTTGAGCTTTGAGAATAAAACCAGGACTTAAGCATGAGTTGTTCAGTATTCTAATAAGTAGGAAAAGATTATATCAAACACAGGGACATCACTCTTCACATCCCTTCTTTTAATAGTGAAACTTCAGGAAGAATTTCCAGATGTCCTTGGAACTCCATGAATTTTTTTTACAGAAGACAGCTACTTTGCAAAAGATGAGTCAGTAAGAGTAGCATCTTAAAATAAAAACAGTATTATAATTGAACTGCCTAGGGTGTAGCTATATAGATATATATGTTTTAATCCATAACATATATTTTGATCAAATTTCCTCTTTCTTGTCTGTCATGCTCTGGTTTGTGTTGAGTAAGTCTTACAGCATGTGAAATTGACTTGCATGAAACTTGAAGATTGTACTTGGTAATATAGTCATTGCCTTAGTAGTTGCCAGTGTTGTAATAGAAATAATCATAGAATCATAGAATTGCTCAGGTTGAAAAAGACCTTAAAGATCATCAAGTCCAACCACAACCTGACCATACTGCCCTAACTCTAACAACCCTCCTCTAAATCATGTCCCTGAGCACCACATCCAAACGGTTTTTCAACACATTCAGGGATGATGACTCAACTACCTCCCTGGGGAGAAAGGCATGCATGCTATCACTGTTGCAAATCAACACTTTTTTTTTCCTACAAGCAACAAAAAGAATCAATTTTCAAACTCTACAAGCCCTAAACACAGATTTTTCAAACATGTATTAGGTAAAAAAGCTTCTGCAGTATCAAATATGAGATTGCATTGTATATTAGAGGAGAGCATGGAGAATCACAGGTTGGATGGTTTGCAGTTGTTAACGAAAAAAAAAAATCAATAAATTAGGTCCAAATTCTTTCATGCTCTTCTGGCCTTATAATTTTCTTAGTATATAACATCCCTATGGAGGCCCTTCTAAAACAAGATACCCCAAATTAAATGAAGAAAGCATGGATGGGCTGTTTTGTGGCCTGTGTTGAACCCATGCCATGTTTCAGTGTAACCCAACAAATTGAAGGGAAAGGAATAAAATTGAGTGGCTAGCAAAATTTTGAAGATTTTTGCCAATTGATCTTCTGCAATCATTGGCACTCACTGGCACAGTACAGTCTGTCATTTTGTTCTCTCATTTAGATCTCATTGTTCACAACACATTTATTTGAAAAGCGAATAATCGATTAGAACTCTGTACACAAAAAAAAAAAAAAACCAGTAGTTTTTAACTTTTTTTTTTTTTTTTTAAATCTGATGATTAAAATACTGCACTATAAAAAACATATAGCTGACATGCACAGAATCTTTGGTTAATGAGACCAGATGTATATCTTCCCAAGACAGGTGAAAATAGAAATGTTTGTGCTGTGATTATTAACATTTTAGTATAGAAAGCATAAATGATACAGAATGCATAAATGAGGATAAATTTTGTCGTAGGGCAGATACCTTCATGAGTATTTCAGAAGGCAGGCAACTTAAAGACTAAAAGAAAAGAATGAAATAAAATCATAAATGCTTTTCAGAGCCACGTTCTGCATACTTAACAAAAAGTTTTAGGATTGTAATGAGAAAAATGTCCTCTCAGAAAGGCTACAAGCTTCTCAAGCTTCTCCTTTTTATAAGATTGAAGAAGAGCTTATAGCTCCATGTATCTCACACCATTCAGTAGATTTCTAAATAGGACAGTTTCTTTGAGGAGGTAGAAGAGACCAAAACAAGACCAAGTTCTAGGTCCTGCACTTTGACCACAGCAGCCCCAGACAACATTACAGGCTTGGGGAGGAGCGCCTGGAAGACTGTGTAGGGAAATGCACCTGAGAGTATTGGTCGACACTTAGCTGAACCTGAGCCAGCAGTGTAGTGAGATGGCCAAGAAAGCCAATGGTAACCTGGCTTGTATCAGAAACAGTGTTGCCAGCAGGAGCAGGGAAGAAATGGTACCTCTATACACTGATGAGGCTTCACCTCAAGTACTGTGTTCAGTTTTAGGTCCCTCACTGCAAGAAAGACATTGAGGCTCAGGAGCGTGTCCAGAGAAGAGCAGCTTAGCGGATGAGGGGGCTGGAGCACCAGCCTTATGAAGAGTGGCTGAGGGAGCTGGGACTGTGGAGAAGAGGAGGCTCAGGGGAGACTTTATCACTCTCTATAACTACCAGAAGGGAGGTTGTAGTGAGTTGAGGGTTTGCCTCTTCTCTCGCGTAGGTAGTGATAGGACTAGGGGAATGGCCTCAATTGCACCACGGGAGGTTGGACGTTAGGAAATACTACTACTATGAAAGAGTGGTCAGGTGCTGGAGTTGGCTGCCGAGGACGCAGTGGAGTCACTGACCCTGGAGGTGTTCAAGGAACATTTAGGTGTTGTTTTGAGGGACGTGCTCTAGTGAGAACTATTGGTGATAGGTGGACAGTTGCACTGGATGATCTTGTAGGTCTTTTCCAGCCTTGGTCATTCTGTGATTCTGTGAAAGCAAACTCAACCTGCAGAAGGGAGAGAACTTGTCATCTTACTGGCAGATAATGGAGACACCATTAATGAAATTGATCATGTACAGCCAAGTGGCTGTTTGCTATCAAATCCAATCCCCTAGATCCAGTTGTTAACAACGGTTTCAGAATCCTGTGAATTTTCTCCGTCATCCTTAGGAGGTTTTGCGTGTCCTTGAATTGCTAGTGGCCAGAAGTGGTCTGTAACTTCATGTTTGTTTTTGCCCATGGAAGTTTTATTAAATCATTTATTGTTCTTATTGATGTACCGATTTTGCCAAATAAATCAATCTTCTATTTTTGTGCCAGCTAAGAAATTTCATTTTCCCTTTGGTCCTCAGATTCAAATTTAACTGCTGAGAAAATTTTACTTTCAAGTAATGACTATGAGTTTAGTAACATAACTGAAAGCACATGAAGATACATCCAGAATGTTTTCTCTGTCAAATCCTTCAGGACTTAACATGTATCTTCTGCTGACCCACCAAATGAATGTGCACAAGTGGCTGTGACACTTGCTTGGTTGTTTGGTTTTTTTTTGGTTTTTTTTTTGTTTGTTTGTTTTGTTTTGTTTTGTTTTTTGTTTTTTTTTTTGTTTGTTTGTTTGTTTGTTTCAGCCTCACTGGGGCATGTTTTTACATCTGATGTTGTTCTGCCTCTCTGGCTCCTCTTACTTTTGAGTTGTTACCAGCTGGGAGAGGTGTTGGTGCTTATTGTTCTTCGTGTCTTGCTTTTCCATAGGAAAATTATCTGAGACTGATTATTTGTTTACTTAGGGAAAGAGTTTTAGCTCCTTTAGGGTACTTCTTGGAGTAGTGGGTTTCTCACTGTTGGAGGAACAGGTTTTCACTGCTTTAGCTGGTGTAGCTTTCACGATGGCTGAACAGGCACAGCAATGAAGCTACTCTGTGGCTCTGATAATCAGTCAGCTTTTTGCCTGTGAATCCTTTGTGTGACTCTCAAGTATTGTTTACTGCTGCTGCTTTTCAGCTAAGGAAGCAGATAAGGAGATGAGAACCTCAACTTGAATGCTGGAATTTATTTTCCTTTGGTTTCTGCAGCCTTTTGTCAGAATATCTCTGACAATAGTGAGTAACTGAGCCTGAGGAAATAATTTTTCTTGGTGCTCAGTGAGGTAAAACAGACCTCAAGAACTGGTAAAGGGAAGCACCATGAGAAACAGGTTTGTTTGTTAACCCATACATTCAAAGGGCAGAATCTCTTTGTTTTTGGAAATACAAAAGGGACATGATGCTCATTTTCAGACTTCGGGAATCCTTAATCTTCTTTCTTCCTCTTTTTGTGCATGTACTGTCTCTTTGCAATTTCTGATGAAATACTTTGGTCATTGAGACAGAGTTGAGTCTTTTTAGGGTTATGGTATGCTACAAAGCTTATTTATACCAAAATATTATCATTTTATGTAGTAGTTTGCCCACCCATTTGAGTGATTTGTGATTTACATACTCTAACCCAGGGCTCTTTGTGATTTGAAGTTCATCTGAAGTGGTAGCAATAATGCATCAGGGTTTTGTATAGTTTCTTTTGTGTGGAAAAGTCTGTTGAAGCAGAATAACAAAGGGAGAGTCCACAGTAATGGCAATACAAGTCTGAAATTTAATTCTAAATGTTTTGCCTCAGTAAGACTGGAGAAGCTTTAGGCTGACCAGATTAGGCTATCTAAAACAGAATGGCAGGCTATATGAACAGAGGTATCAGAGAAAGGACTATACTTACATGCTGATTATTTAGGTTATTTTTGGCATGATACACTAATGTGAGTGAAAACTTCCAGATTCTTGGTTTCAAATAAATGGTTTTGATTCTCTGTCTATATAGTTGAAAAGATGATTCAAAAAACGAAGGAGGCCACGAGCCTCTAGAAGTTAGTATGTTAATCAGTTCAGAAAATGATCATTTTTAATTTCTGGTAACTTTCTTTATATTTTTTGCTGGCTAGAAATCCAACAGCTTATGGAAGCTTTGTTGATTAATTGATATCAGCCAAAGAGATCTTCTGCCAGATTACAGTGATAATTCATTGCTATATAACTGAATTAACCCTCAAGAAACTATATTCTCTTTACAATCAGAAGTTTAATATCTGATTGCTGAATAACATGCTACTTTTAGGTGAACGCTGTCAATGGAGCAAATATATCAACAAACTAGTATCTAAACAGAGTAAAAATATAAGTTATCTCATCTTCAGAAATATCATACAATATTAAGAATGCAGAATGGCAAGACACACTTCTTAGAGGACTAAGTGCAAAAAGTGAAAGACTGAGTCACTAAATTTCATCACTGAACTTCAAAGGTCTTTTGCTGGGGGAAACTTAGTTGTCCTGCTGTTTGTTGCACTGTTCATATCAAAGTGTATTTCCCTGATCTATAAATGAAGTGGCAAATCCTTTCTTCTCATATACTGAAAACCTGACAGTAGTGTCTAGATCAAAGCTACGAAATAAACCTGTTCCCACTTACATTAACCGAATTACAGACACAACAGTATATTAACCTCAAAAGATCATCTCTTCTTTCGACTGTGGTTTTGTAATTCCGTATCTCTTGAGCAAGAGATACAACAGCATCCACATCCCAGCATGTTGATTGGCTTAAAATAATAATAATAATAATAATAATAATAATAATAATAATAATAAAGCTGTTTTCCTTTAGTTATTTTATACAAAAATAACTATGGAATGTTAGCACTGCCTGAAAAATGTTGCTGAGAAATTTTATTTCTGCAGTGTGAGCTATTTCCTGACAGCCTGTTGTTTCATTATCTGAAGTTTCCAATTTGACATTTAATATAAAGGCTTTACACCCAGATGCTGATGGACTATACAGTGCCTCAGATAAAAGCAGGATCATTACCCAGTTTTAATCCATGTTGTGGTCTGGGCATGGAATAAGGAAGGCCACATGTTGCTCTTAGAAATTAGAGCAAACTTGCAAGTTTATTTCCACTTCTTCCACAACTGTCAATTCCTTATACATCTTAGAGAGGCAAGTCCTGTTGATAACAAATAGGATTTTGCAGACCATTAGCAGATATTGATATGGCTCCATATGGAGGCTTTGAATCAACTGATGGGAGAACCCTAGGCAGCCCTCCAGGCTTGGGGAGGAGTGGCTGGAAAGGGACCTTGGTGTACTGTTGGACAAACAGGTGAATATGAGCCAGCAGTGTGCCCAGGTGGCCAAGAAGGCCAATGGTATCCTGGCTTGTATCAGGAATGGTGTGGTGTGGTGCAGGACTAGGGAAGTCATCCTGCCTCTGTACTTGGCAGGGGCCTCACCTTGAGTACTGTGTTCAGTTTTGGGCACCTCAGTACAGAAAGGACATGAAGGTTCTGGAGCAGGTCCAAAAAAGGGCAGCAAGGCTTGTGAAGGGCTTGGAGAATATGGCCTACAAGGAGAAGCTGAAGGAACTGGGGCTGTTTAGTCTGGGGAAAAGGAGGCTGAAGGGAGACCTTATTGCTCTATTCAAATACCTGGAAAGTGATTACAGTGAGAGCAGGGTTGGTCTCTTCTCACTGGTGACAGGTGACAGGATGAGGGGAAATGGCCTGAAGTTACGCCAGGGTAAGTTTAGGGTGGGTATCAGGAAAAACTTCTTTACAGAAAGGGTAGTTAAGTACTGGAATAGGCTCCCCAGGGAGGTGGTTGAGTCACCATCCCTGAATGTGTTTAAAAACCATTTGCATCTTTACATGATTTAGCTATGGGTTGTAAGAGTTAGGGTAGCATGATTATGTTGCCGTTGGACTTGATGATCTTTAATGTCTTTTTCAACCTGAGCTATTCTATCATTCAGTGGGATGAGATGGATGAAAGAGAGCAAAAATTACATATTTTGTCATTTGTTTGTTTTAATTCTATTCATTTTGAAGACTTACTTAAGTCATTTTTTCAAATAGTTCTCTTAGGTCTGAGCAATAGCAGACTGAGGTTTGCATTTTCCGTACCAAAGAAATACAGGTACTTAGAATTAAATATATTCATGCATATATCAGTTTTGCTGAAGTTTAAAAACAGTTTGTGCTCTCTAAAGGACAGGGAGAAAGGTCCAAAGAATTACAGGCCTGTGACTCTACCTTCTGTTCCAGAGAAGGCTATGGAGCAGATTGAGTGCCATCACATAGTGCATACTGGACAACTGAGTGATCAGAAATAGAAATTGAGGTTTTCTGAAGGGCAGATCATGCCAGACTAACTTTGTCTCCTATGACAAGGTGACTCACTCACTATATGAAGAAGATTCTGAGGATGTTGTCTACTTGGATTTCAGTAAAGCATCTGACACCAACACCTACAGTATTCTTCAGAACTGGCTACTGGTGTATGGTTCACTGGATGAAGAGCTGGCTAAATATCTGGACTTAAAGTCACACTGAATGGCCTTCAGTTCAGTTAGTGACAGGTCACCAGTCGCATTGCCCAGGGTTCAGTGCCAGACCCAGTTTTGTTTAGCATTTTAATTAATAGTCTAAATGAGGGGAAGGAGTGCAGCCTCAGCAAGTCTGCAGATGACACCAAGTGAATATAACAATAATAAAACTGTTCGAATTTGAAGAGACTTTTAAAAGTTATCTAGTTGAACTCCCCCACATGAGCAGGAACATGTACATCTAGATCAGGTTGCTTAGAACACCGTCCAGCCTGACCTTGAATGTGTGAAGAAGAGCAGTGAAGCTAGTGAAGAGACTAGAAAACAAGTTTTTTTAAGGGATGAGTCATAACAGAACTGGGATTATTTAGTTTGGAGAAGGTTGAGGGGAGACCTTATAGCTCTCTACAACTATCTGACAGGAGTGAGGTGGGTGTTGGTTTATTTTCTCAGGTGACAGATGAAAAGGTCTCAAATTGTGCTAGGGAGCATTTAGCTTAAATATTTGAAGAATTTATTCATGAAGAGGATGGTCAAGCATTGGAACACTCTGCTCAGGCAGGTGGTAGAGTTACTACTACCACTCTCTACAGTTATTGAAAAGATGTGAATGTCTAGAGAAGGGATGTGGTTTTGTGACAGGACCCGGTATATCAGCATAGTGGTTGAACATTTGATGATCTTTGAATGTATTCTCTAACCTTCATGCTTCTGCTTTTTTGTTGTTTCAAAATAATGTAATGTTCACTGTCTGTCTGAGTAGTTGGGAACAAATAGAGACAACCTAACCTACAGAATTAGAAAAAGAATTGCGTGATTTTAATTTTAAAAAGAAGAAAAAAAAAAACAACAAACGACCTTTGAAGAGATCTGTCTTTATTAACATGTTGCTTCTGCTGATGATTTTTGTGTTTTCATTCTGGCATATAGCATTGTAAATTAATTTAACATGAAAGGATAAAAATGTTGTTTTTGAAGTGCTTCTCATTAAATTATGAAAAAAATTACAGTAAATATTAGAAAAGAATGCCTCTGGTAGGAGCTTCTGTTTGCTCAGTTATTGCTGTACAAAAAGTGAAATATTACAGAGCTGACTTAGAGGCAATATTATTGCAGTTACATTACATAAAACAGATGAGCTCAAAACTTCAAAAAAACAGAAAGAAAAAAGCACAGGCTGGATCGTTTGAAAGTTTTTATTTATATTTGTCTGAGAGGTCTGTGCAAAACAGTTGGCTAGAACTTTAGAACTTTAGCTTTATGTTTTTTAAGTGTAAAGCAACTCTGCTTAATTTCAGTGTATCATCAGAGGTGCTCGTAATTCGAAATCTGAATGTACTGCATATATTCTGTGTGATGGCTATCAGCACATTGAAGTATTTTACCTTGAATGTATAAGTTTTAGGAGAAGATGGAAAGTACCTCTCTAAGTTAACTAGAGGTATGATAATGTCACAGTCAGTCTTATTAAAATATGTCACTTTCATAGAATCATAGAATGGCTTGGATTGGAAGGGACCCCAAGGATCATAAAGTTCCAAACCCTCTGCCCCAGGTGGGGCCACCAACCTCCAGACCTGGTACTAGATCAGGTTGCCCAGGGCTCCATCCAACTGATCTTGAATACTTCAAGGGACGGAGCACCCACAAGCCCTCTGGGCAGCCTGTTCCACCACCTCACCTCTCTCTCTGTGAAGAATTTCTTCCTGACATCCAATCTAAACCTTCCCCCCTTGAGCTTAAAACCATTCTGCTAGTCTTACCACTATCTAACCAAATAACGAGTTGATTCCTCTCATTTATATAATCTTCTAAATACTGAAAGGCTGCAATGAGGTTTCCTTGAAACCTTCTCTTCTCCAGGCTAAACAAGCTCAGCTTCCTTAGCCCATCTTCACATGGTGAGTGCTTCAGTCCTCTGATCATATTCACGGCTTTCCTCTGGACCTTCTCCAACAGCTGCACATCTTTCCCAACCCAGACACAGTACTACAGATGGGGCTTCACAAGGGCAGAGTAGAGAGGGACGATCACCTCCCTTCCCCTGCTGGCCACCCCTCTTTCTGATGGAGCCCAGGATACCATTGGCCTTCCAGGCTGCAAGAGCACACTGCTAGTTTGTGTTCAGGTTTTCATCCACTAGGACCCCCCAGGTCCTTTAATTTTCTGATATCATTTTGCATTACTTACTGAGAGCATCTTAGATTTTAGTTGTATTTGGATGTTGTCCTTGTATTTTGGGTTTTGCGTAGAAGAAATATATTTTGATATAGCTCTTCACTGTTTGGGATGATAGCAACTGTCCTTCTGCTTCAGCTGTTATCTTGGTTCCACTCCTTTGCAGTCATCTGATGTAGGTTTAAGCCTGGATTGTTGCAACCTTATTCTCTTTGATTAGACCTTAATTTGGCTTAAAGAGATGTTATACTATGAAGAGTATTGAGGAGTATTCCCGCAATGACTTCCACTGCAGGAAGGACCTGGTTCTTCAGGACCTGGTCTTGAAGTCTCTAATGTGTTGCCTTTATTAAATATCATGAATAAAATGGTAGAACAAAAAATATTTTAAACCCCCAACAATCAGATATCTTGGAAATTGAAAAATACGTAATGCTTAGCTGTAATTCCGATGAGTCCTTTAGCACTTTATCTGAAGGGATTCATCATTAAAAATAGAAATAAAAATAGAAGCACAAATAAAATACATAAGCCATAGAAATGCAGTAAAATACAATACAGAATGGCTTTAATAGTATTGTTATCCATGTGTTTCTTCTTGAAGTTGTTGTAACAGTCTTCTGATCATTATTTTGAAATAGGCACTGAGTCTTGAGAACAATCATTTGCAAGTCAGAAGTAAAAGCAAAAAAGTTATTATTTTCTAGGTAATTTAAGGGCATTTCTAGGTGATTCAGTAGTTTTCTGGTTTCTTAATTTTCTTGAACAAGACAGGCAGAAATGTTTTTCTGTCATTAGATACATTAAACAGGTACCACTTACAAAACATTCATGAAGATCGTCTAGAACATATGCACATATAGCATTGTGTTGTGTTAAGAAGATTTTCTAGCATGTGAACCAGTGAAATCAGAAAGTTCTTTGAAATATCTTTACCCGTTTAGTGTGTTCAAAGGTACACAAACATAAAGTTTATTGTAGGTATTACTGCTAGCTACACTTATGCTCAGTGGATTAGTTTTAGAATCAAATGCTTACATTCAGCTGTAAATCTCCAGAAGGCATTCTAGGATACACTTCAAGGACAGTCTTTATAGAATCACAGAATGAGATGGGTTGAAAGGGAACTTTAAAGATTATTTACTCCGATACCTCCTGCCATGGGCACGTTCAATTTGACTTACATCTGGACACCTAAACAAGTTATGTATTTATGCCTGGCTATTTTCAACATCAAATTGTATTAGACTTAGGAAATCTTGTTTTAGAAGCTGTATATATCCATTTGGGGAAAAAAACAATCAACCAAACAATAAAACCCACACAGTAAATGATACATGATTTCTGCATTAAACTAAGTGATGATGCTTTTTTATAATAACTACCATTAATAAATTGCTTGAGCATATTTTACAGAGCAAAAATACGTGCTAAAATTAGTTTGAGATGAGTAGTCATATGGACTACTAATGATCAGAGGCTAACTTTAAGCAACTCCCTTTTCAATAACCCTTTTTGGGCACAGAGGAATACCATGTTATTCTGTTTTCCTCTACAACAATTCCATTGACAACAATTTTGAATTTTAATGGCTGTAAATGTCATTTTTCCTCTGATTTTTTTTTTTTTTTTTTTTTTTTTTTTGTTGTCTGTTTCTTAAATTTTGCCCTAGTAGTTGCACTACTCAAAAAATTTGGGGAAAAAAAATCAAAATCTCATGGAAGAATGCATATGTCTTATTGTGCATTAGTCTTGTAAAAAGCAAACCAACGAATACATAAGGATATGTATGCTTGCTATGCATTCGTGGTAGGAATAGGACATATGAACAGCAGATATTACTCTTTATTTCCTTTGTAGCTGTTTTTCTATTCTTAATGTATCCTGTTAGTGTCTGGGGGAGAGAGGAGAATGTCTGTGGCATTTTCATATTAGTGCCCCTAATGGATACAACAGTTTTCCAGAAATAAATTAAAATATCTTAGCATATGGGAGTCTACAAGATCATAAAAATGTCCTTTTAAGTTTAAAAAAAAAAAAAAAGACATGATTTTCAGATTAGACTATTTCAAGCTCCAGTCTTGAAGTCCAGAATGCATGTGGACAAGTTTCTGTTAGGTGCTGTGGGTACAATCATAGTATGGTTGTTAGTGGGGTTGGTTTGTAAACCCAGTGTTCTGATACTAACCTGTTAACTAGGTTAGGTAGTCTGATGCTAACCTGTACTTTTGGAAAATATGTTGTAATGAAATGCTGAGCACTTAGTATTTTGAAAAGAAACAATATTTTGTTCCCTCTTTATGTCCTTAAGTGTTTTGTGGGGGACTGGGGCCCTCCAGACTTAAGCTCAGCTGTTGCTGTTGTAAAATGTATTTGGCAGCCCTGATATTGGATTTTTCAAATTCACTTTACATTAAATTTCCATGCCCTAGTACTGATTAATCGTGTTACATTTTAAAGAGGAAGCTTGGTCTGCCAGGTGAGGAGGGGAGACAGAACAAATTGATGTTCCGTAACCGGTAACCAATCTTCTGACATCACTGAGGTGAAGTGGGAGCTTTCTGTGGAACTGGCGTCTGGTTTGTACCAGATGTCAGCAGCTATGTTAGTGGTAATGGGCTGGCCAAATTGACAAAGCCAAGGAAGTAAGAAGTTTCAGACTCCTCCTGCTGTCAAGAAGGTGTTTTAGTATTCAAATCATATTGATGTTACAGTCCTAGATGTGTGAATACAGAAGTAGTGATAGCCTTAATTGTCTGAATCGTTACTGGTTTTGCAGTAAAACAAGTCTTCGCTATGATTGACTGTTTTCCCATGAATTTAAGGATGCAATTAGATTAAGGGCTGTTCTGTGCTCCTCCAGCTGAAGGTGAAAAGAGATAATTATAATATATTTGCTATTAATGTGGCAGGAAAATTGTTATGATGAGAAGATGAAGAGCCAGCATAGTAGCAATATCATAGCTTCTTTTTCCAGCATTAAGGACATCTTTCCTAATGAAGATCACATTTGTATGAGCTGGCTGCATGTTGTCTGTGTGAGCTGTTCTGCACTATTTCTGAGGTTTTTTAGCTAGATGATCCTAGATAACAATTGTGGGTTTTTTTTAGAAAAATACAACAAACATGTTAGTGTTATGTGGTTTAAGGTAGTGAGATAAAACATCAGAACACTAACAGCATATATTAAAATTAGACAATAGACAATTATCATTACCTTAGGAAATTGATTCTGAAAGCATTCAAAGCTCATTGGTTTTTATTCTAAGGCTAGATGAGTGTAAAGAGTTTGATTTTGACTGCTCCTCACTTTTATGAAGTTGCCTTCTGTCTCAAAATGTACAAGTTCAGGCAGCTTTTAGAGCTGGTTAACTTTGGTAGGAATAAATCTTGTCAAAATTCAATTTTTTTCAAAGCACTGTATTAATTTTACTGTCATTTTAATAGGAACATGTTGAATCATTCTAGCTTACTTATTTCATTACAGTGATTTGTTTTTAGGAAATAATTACTTTTCAATATGCACGTTAAAGTGAAATATGATTTTATTATGACGTATATACGTGTATTAATATCTTGTTTTATGATTTTGTGATGCTATCAAAGTAAAAGATTGCATAATTCTGAGTCATAACTATCTCTCTCAATGAGTGTGATGCTGTACTTCCAAGGTTTTGGTAATTCAGTATACGGACACTAAGAAGTCTTACTCTGAGAGGAAGAATCTTCAAAGTTCTGGAGCATGCTTTAAATGAAAGGAACTAGTTGCAGCAAAAGTAGAGTTTAATACCTTATTTACCTATTTACATGTTCTTCCAAAAGCTACAGAAAACTATGAAGGGGTGAAACAGGTCAATGAAGATGGAAAAAAATAAAAGTTAACTCTCAGGTAAAAAAGAGGAAAGGAAAGAAATGATTGGTGATGCAAAATAAAAAACTAAAGAACCTCCCCACTTGTGGGTAGCATTGAATCTTTGTGTAATAATAAAGGTCATGTTTTAATGCAGAATATTCAACAGTATTTATGTTTGAAAAATGGGCTTGACAAAAACCTCAGTTGTGCTTTTCTGAACTTAGAATAGGCTTGAAAAATACATGAAAAAATATGCATTAGTTTTTATCTACAGTTATTAACCACTTTTTAGCAAAGCAGTAATACAACTGCTACCATTTTAGTCGTGTTTCAGTGAACATCTGCTTGGCATACCAAAACACTGCTTATAGGAAAAATTAACATGAACACTTACGTGTGTTTGTATCAGTAAGTCTTGTCTAGGATTGCAGTGCGAGTTGTCTTTAATAGAAACACAATCATTTATACATTACAAAAGCATCACTCAAACTAATCTTCTGTCTACAATGCAAATATCAACTTTTAAGTGCATTGTAATATAGAAAATACACAATTCAAGACAGTGCATTTGAAAGTATAAATAAACCCTTCCTACTTTTGTACTCTTTATTTTTCTTGATTTCCAGTATACTGCTCTAAGCTGATACTTGTGAGCAATTTCCCTGTATTTTTGTGTGTTGAAAACCAGGGATAACAGAACAAAACTCTTTAAAGTTCATTTTAGCAGTCTTTAGCGTGTGTGTTGCCATCACACTGCATTCTCAAATTTCTGCTTTACAAACCCTTGAAAAGTGTGGCTCTTAAATCTGCCAGACCTAAAAAAAACAATCAAACAAAACCAGCCAACCACGTGCTGTTTAGCTCTGAGAAGTAGTATTTTTCTCTTTGAACTTAAGGCAAATAAAATGGCTAAAGACCTTGATCCTGCTCAGTTGTTTTTTTGTTTTTTTCATGGTGTCCACCAAACCCATTCAGAATCTTCCCACTTCAGCACTAGCATTATTTGGTAAAAGAACATTTTTTACCGACTGAGCATTAACCATTACTGGTTTGCACTGGAATCACCTCATAATAGAAGAAAATGTGATTTCGTAGCATTATTGTAAGGATTGCTGTTGAAATTAAAAAAGATTTGGCACTTCCTGTGAAGTATAACTACTGCACAGGCTGTTGGAAGTAATAAGTCTTTGCAAGAAGTAGATATTAATTAATGTTCCATCATGCTGATATTTCTATTGAATAGTTTATTATACATACGTTAGAGGGAAGTGAAGTTTATGGAATTAATGATACTGTAGTGAATTTTCAACAGATTAATGATTAGCCCTCGTTTTAAATATCCTTATGAGGGGAAACTTTTGATGTTATTACTGTTTAATAAACAAAAGCAACAGGAAAGTTTTAACGTGTACATAATTTGTTTTTGTAAGTTAACATAAGTGGCGGCAGCAGTAGCTTATTCTTCTGCCAAAGGAATTTCAATATATTAATGATTCCATTTTGATTTTTCTGTTTGGTAATGCAAATCTGTTTACTTCATTTATACTTATTTCTGTGTAGGAGAGTTAATAGAACCTTCCAAAAGTAAAGACAATACTATCTGATTTCCAGAAGAAGAGGAAAATGGAACTTGATTTGGTGCTTACATGCTGAGAATACGTAACTACATATTAAGAAGCATCTACTTAAGAAAGGAAGTAAAAGTTATAGAAGCAGTCTAAACCTTTCATATACTCTTTCTGAAATATAATTGAGCATACAAATATGAAGGTGGATAAAAATTCAGACTCTTTCAATAAAGAGAGCTTTCTCATGAAAATACTAGATTTGAAAATTGCCATAGCAACAGTACCCTTTCAGAAAGGGAGCAACACTGTATATTTTCATTATTATATTTCCATTTCAATATGTTTTCTTAAAATCATGCATTTCCTGAGTTTTGTAATGTTGAGGGGGTGTCATAGCTGGCTTTAAGGCCTCAAAAGAAAAACATCTAGGTAAAAGGAACTGATGTGGAAACCATAAAACAGCAACTCTGAGCTTTTCTTCACAGACAGCATGTATCTGAACAAAAACACTGTTAATGCAGCTGAGAAGGAACACAGTAAGATTTTAGTGTAAGTATGCCAATAATCCAATTTTAAATTATTTAATGTGGTGCACCTGCAAGGCTACAGTTTTTGTAATTTTTTTGGAGAAAAAGAGAAATCACATTCTGGTAACTATTGATTGGTTTGAGTTTGAAGAGACAAAGTAAAGGAAATATTTGTCATTTAACAGGTGTAACTTATTTATCCCTTCAAAATAAGAATCGTTTATCATGGGCATGTTTTGAAGATACTCTTTATAAAAACACAAGCTATTTCTCTTTATGTGTAGCCTATGTAAAGGAATTTTCTTCTAGCATTATGGAGATGAGCATTTTACCTGTTTTCCCAAAAAATATTTTCCAAATACGTTCTCTCCAATTTTACCCTCACTTTGGTTATATGTGATAGTTCCTTCCCTTTGGAGTGGCAGTGCTGCTGTTGCACCCATGCTGTCGGAAACTAATTTAGCTGGAAACATAGCAAAGAATGCATAAAGTTTAACTAGGGCATCCAGTTTGCTAGTACTGCTGTTCTGGAATGGAGGGAATGTTGGTGTAGAAGGAAAGGCAAAGACCGTTCCTTTTGTTGGTGAGCGGACTGGCTTAGGTTGCTTGCAAAATAGCACTAGTTAAAAAGAAGGAAATTACTTTTTAAAATCACCTTCTTTATTTGCAACTTTTTCATCTGGAATTAACTTTATTTCTATTAATCATTTAATTTTTTTTTGGTGAGTCTTACAGGATTTAGTCCACGAATGTGCTCCACCTCTGCTGTGGTCCTGTTTATGAAAGTTTGCAGAGGAAAGTTATTTACTTTTTACAATAAGCCAACTTTGATAAGGTTTAAATTCCGCCTGATCCACAGTGAGAATTTTTATCTGAAGTTACAAGAATTGAAAGAGTTGCATAGTTACACATAATAACTTTAATGTTCCTCTAGGGACTATACAGGTATTAAAGTAGCATAGACAGAACAACCTGAACATTTAGAATTGTCATTCTTTTCAGCTGACTTTTTTTCACCTTTCCGAAATACCTATAAAGGAAAATTCCAACTGGGAAACATTTTTATACTTATCCCAAGCAGCAGTCAAAACCTCCTCTTCAGTCCACTTAAGAGTTCTTGTTTCTTAACTGTCAAAATAGGCTCCTTCTTTTCAATTCTGTTTTCTGTTCTGAGATCTGCTAGACCGCAGCTGTTTGCTGGTGTGGATTCATCAGTATTAGATGATCCTTTTGCTAAAGCTGTGACCTTCAGAGTCAATGACTTCCTATTTTCCACACAGACATGGCATACTGCTTTACTGAAAATACGGGTCATACTGAACAAGAGTTAGCTTGAGTTAGTTATGCAATCTAAAGCCAAGTCTGTGGTTTGGGGTTGTAAATAAGACATTTCTAGTCTATATGAGCTTCCTTATGTATGTTTCCCACAACTCATGGAATTATTTAAAGTAAAATGCAATTATTTAATGTAAACTGAGGAAGATGGCCGGATAGCATTTGTTTTATTTGATAGTGTAGTTATATTTCCAAAGTAGAGAGGATATCTCATGTGTTCTGAGTAAAATGTGAACAGATGAGTGGAAAACTCTTCCTCAGAACAGAAACTACTTAGATATTCCAGCAGAGCAGAATTGAATCAAATCCTGCATATGGCAAGGATGCCTTTTTCCTTGTAAGAGAAAATTGACTGCCTGTTTTGAAAACATTTTTCTGAGCTTAAATATTCATGCATGAATGTAGGTATTTATGCATGTGCTCACCCTAGGAATGCAGTAAAAGTATATGAAAAAAGATGAAGGAGAATTGAAAAAATCATTAATGTGCTTTGTAATATTACATTTTTTTTCCTTCCTACTGTGTCGCATGAGACAGTGAAGGTAAGATTCTTTTATTATTTGCGTGCTGTACTCATGGTTTCATTGTCTGCCTCTCACTCTGTGTAGCACTGGTCACTACTGAAGCTGATACGAAGTTGAAGATATGTTTAATTAAAAATAAAACATAACAGCCTAATAGATTTTTACTATTCAACTGATATAGGATTTTGACACTGTGTTCTGTCTAGTTATTATAAGCTGTGCCAAGTGTCAGGGCACTGAGGTGCCTCTGTGACTCTGATGATGTTTGGAAAGGGCTACGTGTCTTGCTAGTTGCTTCTCTTCCATGTGATGTTGGGTGGCTGATGAGTTGCATATGTAATCAACCAGCTAAGGTCTATTTGGTTACTCTACTTTTTGAGGGGCTTTAAAAATTTCTTTGACTGTGGTGCACTGTAGATTTTGTAGTATGTTTTTTTGTTGTTGTTTTGTTTTGCCTTTTGTGCCAGGTATTTATTTTACAGAAATAAATCTAATGTTTAAAGCTAAGGTGTTTATAACAAAAATTTCATTATACACCTGTTTTTTTGAGCACACATTCATAGATAAAGCTAAGCTAAGTTTTAGGACTTTTTAAATTTCATTTGAAATTGTAATTAAACCAGTCACAGTGGTCAGAAGAAAAGCAAACACTAGCAGGCAATCTAGAAATCAGTCTTCATTTTCTGTGAGCATCTTGTTTAGAACCAAAGTAAGTATTTGAAAGAACTCTAAAGGTCATTTCAAAACATGACATCCTTTCTGTTAAGGTACCTTTTTCACTTTTTCTTCATCAAGATAGAAATCTAACAAGCTAATGAAAGGTGTTTTCATCATTTTGCACCAGTTGATCAGTTGGGAGCAGAATCTGGTCAAGCATAATGACATGAATTTTGGTTGAGCCTTACAGAGAAATGGCTTTTAGCTTAAATGCAATTTTCTGAGTTTGTGAAGAGTGAACAGATTATGAAAAAAAAAAAAAAGAAAAAAAAAAAGAAAAAAAAATCTGGTTATGTTTCTGTATATATACATATATATATATATATAAAACTCAGTATACGTGTTAGGGGCTGGGCTGGGATGCAGAAGAAAACCAACTAGCCAACTACCCCCACCTTCACATACTGGAAGGACATGGCATGCATTTCATATGATTTAGCCTTAGAAACTGACCAAAAAGCAGAATTTCTGCTTCACAAGTAAAAAAAATCATTAATATTAAATTTTATATTAGTCCCAATCAGACCAGAATGAGAAATACTCTGAATTGCCATGAAACAAGGTGTGCTCTGGTGCTTACCAGTTTCCCCGCTCATTTTCAAAAACCTTTAGTAGTCCTAACTGCCAGCAATCAGAATTTCCAAAAGTTTGACTTCTAGAAGTATGCCACCCACCTTTAGTTGTTCTTGTGTCACTGGTCTTCTTCCACTGTGGTGATGTGGAAGCTGCAACTGTTGGAGGGGAATGTCCAAGTGGAGCTGATTCCTGGAAGGATGCAGTTTGCATCCACATGCAGTTTGCTAGCAGTCTAGGCAGAGCTTCATTGAAACCCTATCTTGAAACCAGCAAAAGTTCATTGAGGTTGAAACATGTCTAGAAAGGTATTTCTGGAAAGAGGGGCTGGTGAATGCCAATGAGAAAACTAGGAAGTAGAAGAATTTCTGATCTGAAAGCACACTTGCTGCTTTGCCAAGCAGGCTATTTTTCTTCTCTTCCATTTGAATGTGACAGGTGAAACAGTCTCCATTAATCAGGCAGCATTTCTTAATCAGATAAGTACATATATTGGCACCTTGATTCAGTTATTATGATGGAAAGGTTGCCGACTGGTGCTGAGTAAAATAGATTTGAGTGCCACACTTCTGGATTCAAAGCTGTACAGGCTGCACGTGACTTGGAATTTCAAAGAAATTCCAGCAAAGTTCAAAGTAAAATCCCAACCATCATCCTTTCACAACTGATGAATGCTACTGATATCATTACTGGTGTTACATTTTAACTGTAGTTCCATGCCATTTTTTATCCTGACAGTTTAGAAATTATGTTCATAAAGTAAAACAAGTGAATCTCTATGACAGTAAACTGCTCTTGTGTTTTTTCCTCAGTCTTCGTTATGAGTGATATCTGAGCTGCATTTCTTCTCTTAGTTGCAATTGTGATTTGTTGTTTCTTTTGCAATGGCTACAATACCATATGTTTTGTGCAAATTAAGGCAACAGTTATTCATTATTCACAAGTTTGTTATTTGCATATTTCTGTTTTAGTAGAGTAGCAAAACTTCCTAAAGCTTCCTTTTAAAGTAGAATAAAATTGCTTGTTTTCCTCTTTCCCCGGCTTCATTTGTGGAAAAAAAAGCTTAACAAATATACCCTTATTTTTCAGACATGAAAAAAAGGAGAAAAAAAAATGCAGAGTTTGCATAGCTGATGTCTTAATTCTTTTTAGCTGTATTTGTTCATTAGTTGAACTTGTAACAAACACTTTCAATTCAGTTGGTTGAAATGTGACCTGTAACGTAATGGGATTTAGATTTATTTTTAGATGGTTGTTAAATATTTGTATTAAGCTTTTTTCAAAGGTTTCTCATTACATGCTGCATCATCAGAAGAAAGCTCTCAAAACACATAGTCTTGTGATCTAAAGTTACCTTGATTCCTGTAAATGTGCAAGCACGAGCAAGATATGCTTTGAAATTAATAATATTGGAAAAACAACTCAGCAGTTGTATTTGCCTTATTTAATTCCTGCAGAGATGATTATGCTTCTATTAACTGTACAATTATATTGCACAGCTTACTTCAAGTATCTTAAGCTGTAGCTTTTTTTTATTCTGACTATTTCAGCACCTCACAGAAAACTTCAAAGGTTAAAAAACTGAATAGATCTAACCAAACAATTTATATTTTTGACTTTGAATTACTTTAGGTTGTCGTATTTACTTGTAATAGGTGCCATGTTTAAATATGGTGATTTTGCATGTGAGACAAATGTAACACTATAGAATTTAAAGACATGGGAATAGCCACATGACAATTTAAGTTTTCTGTTTATTTCCTTCTGAAGCTCTAGTTTGAACAAATAGTCCAAGTTAATACGTGTTTAGGTGTCAACGTATAATCAATTCTATGTGAAAGCACAATTGTGAACAGAGTTGGTGTTTTAAAAGTGCACACAAAGAAATGGGGATTGGAAAACAAAATCTCATTAAAAGCAGGGATAATTTCTGGAAATTCTGCTTTGAAGTGTTAGCGCATTGTGCCACTGTAAAATAAGATCCCACCGATTAATTTTCAAAATAGTGAATTACTCAGACATTGTGTTTGGATTTGTGCTGACTCTAATTTTGCTGAGTGCTTTATGATGAGGAACAGTGCACTGAAGGAAGACACCTGCCTTGTGTATCAGTATCATAGTTAAGTCTCCATACCATGTGAATGTTACAGAAATACCTTTACACTTTTTTTTTTCCCTCACCAGTTGACTTCTTTTTGTGTATCTGCATTTTATTCGATACTGGACCAAAAAGACGGTTTTAAGGAAAAGGATAAAAGTACTTAAATCTCTGTCATAAGCTGTGGAAATGATTATTTTAGGAGAGCTTTCAAAAGCAACATGCAGCAGGATCAGTAAAAGTGTTTAGAATGACTTTTATGAAGTCAGTTTAGGGAGATATTACTACTCCGTGACCACAAGTGGCTAAATTGCTGTTTTTTAACTTAATATTGAGAAACTATTTTGGTGAAGCCTTATACTTCATGTTGTCTTTCATGTGATCTTAGACAGAATTACTACCCAAACAGAATAACTTTATTTGTAAAGCATCTTGAGGACATATTTTTAATAGGTGTTTCAGTGGTATTCAACAATCTGAACTGTATTCTCTTATTTTTCAAAATACACACAATTTTGCAAATGTATGTGCTGTTTCACCTTGCTCTTAGAATGCACCTTGAAATAAATAGGATTTCTCAGAAACAAGTGGCTTTAAGGAAATGTCACAGAAATAAGGTCATGATATGTAACTGAGTATTTCTATGTTGCAGTTCATATGTGTTACAGTTGGAAAGATTAGCATGGTGGAATGGCAAAAGAGGCAGACAGGGGAAGAATCTTCAGCCGTGTCCAAAGATCTAGGCTCACAGGGAAAAACTCCACAAAGGAGTGATCTCAAGAAAGAGATCCTTCCACAGTGGTAGTCAGCCCTTAAATGGGATCTCCACCCCGCTGGTGACACAGGTGAATTGCCTTCACCTGTGCTCCCAGGGCTGAGCTGGTCTTTTCCTCAGATGACCAGTCAGTGGTCCAGGCCATGACCCAACAGTTCCCATACAACATGTATTTTCAAAAATTCTTAGATCTTTCCCACAAGCTAAGTTCTACACTGCTTAGCTGCATTGCCTCTGCATATACTTTCTGACTACACAGAACATGAGCAGAGGCCATTTGGGATTTATGTCTCTGTAGCCTGTGGAAGAAACCACTGAGGTAAGTGTACTAAACTGTTACTATATATATGGTAACAACACATGTTTATTCAAGACTAAAGTGTTCAATCCCTGCAATATTGGGCAAAAAGAAAGAAGTTTCACATTTACAGTGATAGATTTAAGAGTGGATTTTTTTTCTCCCTCACTATGAAGAAAATTGAGTTATGAGTTGGGTTAAACCAACATAGCAATTAACTGTCAAAGTTCTATTTTGGTAGACCAGAGAAATTTCTGGAAGCTTGAGATTAAAAATTATCTGTTGACTCTTGTGGGCTAATATATACTCTAGTATTCTAGTACAGTACTCTATATAATCTACAGTACTCTAGTATAATCGAGCAAAAAAAGGCAGACATTTCTGCCATGACTGATTGCTTTGGTGAGAACATGAAATCAGTTCTTTTCATGTATTTTCTGTCTATGTATGGCTTAGTTTGGGTGTGCTTTTTTGCTTGTTCGGGTTATTTTGAACAGAGTAAAGTGTGTGTGGCAGAAAAACACAGCTTTTTTTTACTGCCAGTTCAGGATATCTTATCAGGACCACAACCATGAAAAATGAGTACTTTGAAACATGTTGACAGTGGAAGACTCAAAATATTTCAAATACTGTTTTGGTAACATGTGTCACACTTCTAGATCAGTCAAATCATGATTTAGAAGATAGAAGAAGGAAAATCAAGAAAATTGATAATCTTGTAGCACTTTACAGTGCAGTTTTAATGTTGCCAGAATGTGGCTTATCCTTGCTTGGGAAAAGCAACTCTAATACTGGGAAACATTTTGTAAATCAGTTAAACATTTGACCTAATTTTAAACATTGTTATGTTCAAGATAAGAACTGGATGATGACAAAGATGACAAAGCTTTATTTGAAATCAATTTATGTATTTGGAAAAGTTTGATCCTGTTTAAAAGAAAATCTAATAATAACAAAGCGCATAAGGCTACAAGGCCAAAGATCTCCGAAGAATAATTTCTTTCTCTTCAACAGTAATTTCTTTAGTCATATAAAACCAAGCTTGCCTTAGACTATGAAGTAAGCTAAGTGATTCATGCACTGACCTCCATTTATTAACTACAACCTCTACTCTCTGTGGTGATATTTTATTAGGATTGTATTGTGTGTAATGATCTTTGAATTCACACATCTGTTACTGTTCTAGTCCCTTCAGATGCACTTAGGTCTTTTTTATCTTGATTGCAGTTCTTCTTGTCCTTAAATAACAAGACTTAAAGATTATGAACAAATGCAGTTTCTCCTTATTTCTTCCTCTCTAGAGCTGTCTCGAATTAAAATATAAAGAATTACTTTTCTGTTTTCCTAATTCTTTCTTCAGCTCCTCTAATAATGAAAGAGATTCTAAAAGAAAGAAAAAAATATACCAATTTTGATGTGATTTAAGCACATAGCTATTGCTGATTTACAATGGAGCTGAATGCTTGCAGAAAAACTAGTTTGAGCAAGCATGTGTAGAAAAATAGGATGCAATTTTTGAAAAGATTAATTGCATTTTGCGAGATGATTGTTTGATAGTTTGATAGTTACAGAATTGGCAATAAAAAGAATAAAAAATCATCATATTTTTGAAACTAGGAATAAGTGTCGCAGTTTGATTAAAACCTGCATTCACACTCTGTAAGTCATTCATACTTTGCCACTTCATATATTAAGGGCCAAAGTTCTCCACTGGCTTGAAGGGTGAAGCAAGAAGACTGAAGGAAAATTGTTTGCAGTGAAACAAGAGGTTAACAGGAGCTAGGTGACGGTACCATTATACTAGGAAAAATTGGCAGTTGGATTCTTACCAAGGTATAAATAAATCTTTATATAAAGATGATGAAGCTTTGCTTAAACAGAGCTAATTTGGCAGTTGTATGCTCTGATGTTACATAGTAAGTTTTATCTAATTTCTTTCTTAATTTTCGCTCTCTTTCTTGCACAGCATTGCTTCTGTACTGGGCTACGGATTATGTCTTCCAAAGGACTATGCTACTTTTTGCAGCGTACTGTTTAATTTCTTTCCCTTTTGAATTTTAAACTAACCTTTTTCATTCCTTTGGACATAATTTGGTTCAGAATCATCTCTTATTTATTTTCCTGCCTCCTGATGTGCTTAGTGCTCCTGCCTCATTTATAAACATCTGTGACATTCATCATCATGCTGTTTCCTTTGTGTTTCAGATCACTTATATAAGCACAAGTCAAGTGTCACTGATACACTCTTGGACATAGCTTTTCACTGTTGCACTTTATTTACGTTTCTTTAATTTTTCATGCTCGTGTTTGTGTCTGATTGATTTGGAGAAATACAAAAGTCATAAACTGTGCAGTAAATTGTTTTTGTTTAATCTTTATATTCCACCATTATTAGCACCTTTTTGTTATATACTTTTTTTTCCCCCTTTTGTCACACATTTTATTTTAGGTTAATTCTAGTGGAATGGTTACCAGATTTCAAGTGCATAAAATCTAGATGTGATCACTGGAGCAAAGCTTAGTAGATTTCCTTTATATGGAGAAGTAGCTAGTTCTAGGCCATATTTCAAGTAGGCTAGATAAATGATGCCCTAGGAAGGCCTCTTTCTCTTCATCACATTGGAGCATTAATGACTAACTTGGTTCTAAAAGTCAAAAATTTGATGAAATGAGTTCTTCTGAGTATCTATTTATCGTCTTCTTCTGAGTATCTATAGTTCGTCCTGAGTATCTATTAAACAGAATCAATAGTACTTTGGGCAAAATAATATAACAGCAAACTCTTATTTTAGGATGTTTCAAGACTTGCCAGGATGTCCCTTCCTAGGCAGAAAAGTTAAGGAGAAAAAGCTGTAATAAAAAATAGTAGCATTTTGACATAACAAATTTTCCTTTGTTCTCTCGCCTCCCCCCTCTTTTTTTTTTCCCTTTAAAAACAACAATTCACAAAAAAAAAAAAAAAAAAAAAAAAATTTAAACAGCAAAATGGTTCAATTCAGTGTATATATTAGAGAGCAAGTCAAAATCACCACAGAGAGAATTGATAGCATCCTGACATCTTGTAAAGATCAGCAATTTAAAACTATTAAGTTTCTTCTCTGTTGCTTGTCTTCATACCCCACTTCTATTTACAAGTGTCTTTTTTTCTTTTTCTGCCCACTCTAATATTCCCTTCATCTATTTGTTTAAAGTTTTCTTTGTGTAATGATGAAGCTTAAAGTCTTTAAGTGGCATCTTCAAAGTGTTCTTACCATAATTCTGAGCGAAGTTATTTCTGTAAGTTTGTCTTCACTAGTACTTGCTATTATCTTTTTTTTTTTTTTTACAGTACAGTAGAATGAGAGCAATTTGTTCTTGATCTCAACTTTCTACAAGAAAATAAACTCTTAAATTTTAGATGAGCTTGAAAAATTCTCCTAATAATTTTCCCACCCTATACAACACTTTGTTAGAAGCAGCCTGCTGAAGTAGCAGTTTTTTTTTTGTTTTTTTTTGTTTTTTTTAATTAATCAGTAAAGGTAAAAAAATAAATCAATGGGTAGAAAAGCAGAGAAAGGTGCAACAGAAAATGTTGAAAAAGGAAAAGTTTGTGCAAAAAGTGGTTAGGAAATCAAAAGACATAGAAAACAGTACATTTTCAAAATTCTGTATTCAAAATGCAGAATGTTGCTTAAGGTAGGCTTGGTAAAAATGAGCTTGAGAACTGGTTAAGGTATCTTCTATCTTAGCTATATTTCACCGGAAAATCAAAGAGCCAATAAACTTAAGGGTGTTTCCACCGCCATTTATCTAAGAAGAGTCACTCCTAACAGCTCTTGCATCATTCTGAAGGGAATTTTCCTTTTTTAGTAAGATAGAGATAGCCAAATTTCTCTTCATGAGCAGTTGCCTGAAGGTATGCTGGTGAAATGAAAAAGTTAGGTGTCTGATGTAACATCTTCTGTGATGTTCATTCTCTGTTTTTATAAATTCTGTAAAATCTTATTAGTAAGTAATGGATGTTCTCAGCCCAACTCAACTGACTGTTGCTGGTCTCAATCATCTTAAAATTGAGATCTCTGCATGGAGAGATGTAACTTCAGAGACAACTTGCAGGTAATTAGATGTTTCAGACACAGATAAAAGAACTCCTTAAACATCAAATGACTTTGAGGGGAAAAAAAAAAAAAAAAAAATAGTAGTAGTAGTAGCAGTAATTTTAATTCTTTTTTTGGAGAAAGATGTGGAAACCTTTTTTTGCTGTGCAGTGTAAGAGAGAGAACACATTGGGATTATTCCCATTCAAAACAAATTCCACAAGACAAACTTCTTCATGAAAAAAAAATTCTATTTTCTGACTAGACGTTGCCAGAAATGGTTCTAGTATACTGTATATATTTGCGCAACATACAGAGAATACCATCACATTGAAATGTTAATGTGAGTTTGAAGTCCCTGGAAAAATGGGATTTAGCCTGCGTGCTTGCTCTCTATTTGAAAAATTGCTATACTCTTCAAATAAAAATGAAATGTAAAATCTGCTTATGTAGAGCAATTGAAATGTGTACAATAGGCTACAGTTCTTATTGCCCCTATTTTGAGAGGACCTGCTGTGGAATAAATGGAAGTTTACTTTCCAGTCTAAATGAATTGAAGTCAAGGCTTCTCCAGGCTATCCAGAAATCCCCTTGGTTCTCAGAAGCCCAGCAGATGACTTGCGCATATCCCGACTGTTTTCCTCTACCATAGCAGACAGCCTGCAGCTGTCTCAGTCAGGGAGAGCTAAAGTTTTGCTGTTTGTATAAAATCAGAGTAAGACTTGCTTCAAGAGGCAGGCAGAACACCGTGTCCCTTCCAAAGCCTGTTGTCTAGGTGACTGTTTGTGAAACACATTAACCTGAAGTGCTAACGTGAAAGGCTGGGAAAAGTTGGTGCATCCAGTTCAAATCATTCAAGTTTCACAATTCGTTCAAGAAACCTTTTTTTTCTTTCTTTCTTTTTCTTTCTTTCTTTTTTTTTTTTTTTTTTTTTTTTTCCCTGTTCTTTGTTGTTTCTTTTGTACCTTCAGAAGCTTGGCTTCACTGTTTAGTGCCCATCACACGTTTTCCCTTCTGCCCTTATCTCGATATGAGTAGGCCCTTAATCCTTCTGATTAGATACTTTTAGTAATAGGGATTAAATCATAGCTGTTTGATAGAAAGTTAATCCAAGGCAGTGGTGACTTTTCCATCCCTGAATGTGGGATTGTGCTGCTGGATGATTTCAGAGTCTGCTGCTGTAGTTGGTAGTCAGGGCAGGTTGGGATGCAGAGCTGACGCTTCGTCTGCGCATAGATTGGTGCTGTGCTGCAGAAGCTGTATGTTTTTGGCTCTGTGACAGAATAATTGCTTTGGCAGAGGGCTGCTGTGGCACGTATGTAGTTATATTTGAAGTGTGATTGTGACTTGCCATTTCCTGTTCACTGTAACTGTGCCTATGGAAGAGATTTGCCCTCCCTCAGCTGCTATTTTGTTCTTTTTTTTTTTCTTCTTCTTTTTTTGTTAACCCAGTACATAAATATATAAATTCTAAAGTAATTTGTTTTGTTTTGTTTTTTAATTGTTTTTAATTTAGTACAAATTCTGCATGCCAAGCATGTCCTTTCGGCAAGTAAAGTAGTGTAAAATGAGGAAATGTAAACACCTTGCCTTTACTTCCTTCTTCATCAGCCTCTAAAATGTTCTCTTACGAACTATTTTATTTCACTTTGCTTCTTAGGAGGTTGTGTCCTCTTGAGATGTTTAAGCAGCAACTCATGTCCGTCCTCACTTGTGTGTGTGCCCTTGGCAATTGCTGAGTAACAGGCATCAGAACATGAATGGCATTGTTTGGCTTTCAGGCTTTCAATGAGAATGCACAGAGAAAGTGGAGCTCCACTGGGGAAATGAGCAGCAGTATTTCATTTAGCAGTGCAGTTAGATTATGAAGCTCTGTATGTGCAAGGGTGTCTATTTCAGAAAACTCCATGGCATGGAAAGGGACTTTTGAATTTTTTCTGTTAGTATGTCAAGTGTATAGAAGCTGATTGAGAAACATATTCAAATTCTTAGATTTAGATTTCAGAGCTTTTTTTTTTTTTTTTTTTTTTTTTTTTTTAATGTTATTTGGAAAACAAACTCTGCTGGGAAAGGAAGTGACAGTATTATCAGGGTTAGGAGCATAACATCACTGAGTAGCCCAGCAGTGACTGCTGTTACCAATGCCTGGTTCAGTAAGAGTTTGCCTAATTTCATGAGCTGCGCTTGTTCAATCTGAGAAGAAGAGGCCAGTGGAGGCTTTGCTTCTGTGTACAACTTTCTGAATGGAGGCTGTTGAGATGACTGAAAAAGACTTGTCAGAAATGGACGGAGGTGGGAACGCAAGAAGTTCTGGTTTGATATAAGAATATATTTGTTCACTGGATGTGCTTTGAGCATAACATTGGATCAGGTGTGGAAGTCTTCAGCTTTCCGAGTGATCCTGTGCTTTAAATATCAGCTATTAGAATAATGGAATCATAGAATCATGAGGTTGGGAAAGGTCACTGAGATCACCTAGTTCAACTGCCAGCCCATCCCCACCATGGCCAGTAAACCATGTTCTTCAGCGCCAATCTTTATGTTTCTTAAACATCTCCAGGGACGATGACTCCACAACCTCTCTGGGCAGCCTGTGCCACTGCCTCACTGCTCTTCCTGAGAAGAAATTTTTCTAATATCCAAACTGAACTTCCCCTGGAGCAAGTTAATGCCATTGTCCTATTGGTAGTTACCTGGGAGAAGAGTTCAACCCCACCTGTGTTTCACAGATTGGACCAGACAGAGGCATTACTGGACTAGTGAGATATATCAGTAATTTGTAAAGCATTTGTAAAGAAATCTTGACCTAAGAAAGCTATAAAAGCAATTCTGGAGTTTAAGCTTGGGCCTAGGTGGCATAATTCACAGTGACAGCAGGAGATGATAACTAATTTATTCTCTATAGGAAATTAAGTCAGAGAATGTGACATTCTTACAGTATTTAAGATCTGCCTAATATATTGACTGACAAAAAAGTAGTACTCTGTCTTGTGAGTACATGCCTAAACCCCATGTTCTTTTTTAATTTTCAAGAAATTCTGAATCTAGGAAAGAAATTTGTTTCTTGATTTCTGTATATATCTGTTACTTGCCTTCTTCTATGGTGTGTAATTCATTCTTTAGTACTCACATTATTCTATTATTTTAAAATGCGTATTTCACTTTTCCTTTGATGTATTGGTTTTGACACAGAAAACTGAATCATTTTCTACTACTTTTCAACTCAAAACAATTACTACTTTTCAAAAAAATTACTACTTTTCAAAGCAATAGTTTTCTACTTCTTTTCAAGTAGCTTTCAACTACATTTGCCTGATTTCTACATGTTATCTATATCGTCTCTCTCACTGTGATTGTGATCTTCTTGTTTTTACCATGATAAGTCTTTCTTTGGGACAAGATTCATGTAGGTTTTCGTTTCTCTCCATCAAGATACTTACAAGCCGTGAAAGATCATTAATATAGTGGTTCTGCGTAGTTATCTCTGTATGCAGATCTTGAACCTGATTTTTCCTATGTAGATCAAAATGAAAATGTATGATTTCTCCAGTATAGCCTCTAAAGGAAAATTATTTAATGTTTAGTATGATCATGATTTTCTATTTTTATTTTTTACCAGAATTGCTGAAGATAGAGGGAATAAGTATATGTGTTTGGTTTTTTTTGTTTTTTTTGTTTGTTTGTTTGTTTTTTAATATGAATATGAGAGTCAGTAAATTGAATTGTTTTTTTTTACGTCAAAGTGAAAGACATGAACAGGTTTTTTTTTTCTCTCCAAAATATCTTTTCTCCAGAAAAAGAATTGAATAAGTAAATAGGTTGAGATTTAACAAAAAGTGTATCATCTCTATGTAAGAATTCATTGGTGATTTTTATTCTTTTTTTTTTTTTTTTAAAGTGGCATCTGTTACTTTAACCTGTGTTGTATTTGTTGTATTAGATCCCAAAACCATGGTAGCAGCATCTCTATTCTCACTGAAAATTAAAAAGATTAAAAGATTAAATGTACTTCTGCCCTTCTACTTCACAGGTTTTCTGTCTTTCCTGAGCTTGCCTCAGAACACCTCGAGGATTTGACACAAATGTGTACAGAGATGCTGGAGCTTCCTCAGTATTCCCTCCAGGTCCCACTTAGCCTGGTCTTGATAAAGAACAGTTAATGCTGCAGGTCTTGCACATCATTAAAGAATAACACCTGAAATTGTGTAAATTCGTAATTGAAATCTCATTATCTTTGGAACAGTGCTGACTTTTAGAGGAGCCTTAAAACCATTAAAATTTTTGTTCTGCATGAACCAATTTTCATAATGCATAATGTATGAGGCCTGTAGTTTCTGCTTCGTATTCTGTGGTTGCTCTCTTTTGAGTTTTAGTAATAGTTTATGTTGTTTTAATTAGTATCATGTCATGTTATGAAACTGATGCACCAATTATTTTTCTCCAGGCATCAAAGATTTTGCTAACAAAAAAACTGAAATGTCAGAGTTTATTTTGAGAAGAAAAAAGATTCAAAGAAGCATTTGAGACAGGAGGAATTAATGTGATGTGTAAAAAAAAAAATTGTTTTTTTGGAGAAGTTTGGAAGAGGATTTTATATATGCTTGTGTATTTGAGGAAGGGTGAAAGTATGTCTAAACTTGTAGGTGGTAAAGTCAGCGTGTCTGATGGTTATGTGCTGGTGCATTGAAACCATAGATCCTTTTCTGTGAAACGACTTCACAGTCTTATGAACAAATAGTTCTTCTCCTAGGAACAGTCATGTATAATTAGCAAATTTCAGCTATGTTTCACTATGGGTGACAGAAAAGTAGCCCTTGTCCTTTTTTCTTTCCTAATTTTTTTTCTCCAGGCTTTGAGGCAGTTGTGTTTTTCAGCCTTTCTGGCTGCTAGTTGTAAGAGAAAATCAGTATTAATTGGAAGCACTTAGATGTCAGTGGAACTAATAGAGGTAGATGCTCTCCAAATTATCCAACAGGACTTTCAGACCTCGCCTGAGTAACTGAGTGGAAGTAAATGTTCCTGCAGAGGATGGTGTTGCTTTTGTGCTACTGCTGTTTTGTCTCTGACAACTGGGGAGAGGGCAAAATTAGACATGCTGAAAGTAGCAGTATAATTATTTGGCTGCAAAAAATAATAATAACAAAAAAAGCTGAAAGCTTGACAGCATGAGTGTGCTGACAATGTACAGGTGTAATGGAATCTGACAATCACTGAATTACTAGGGTCAGGTATTTGTTGGAATAGGCTACATGCTGAAACCTAGAGAACAGCGTAAGTTTTTAATGACCCTAATGGTATTACTTTCAGAAAACTGTGTTTACAAGTACATGTGCATTAATGCCATTTCCCTCCTACTCACCCAACTTTCAAATCCAGTTTTCACAATCAGATATCTAATCCCATACTTAGATGTCTCAGTAGAGATGGCTGATTTGCTGAAGAACACTTGCAGCTCCTGCCTTAAAACAGGTGCTTTGTTTGTCTTGTATTTGTTTACTTGAAAGGTCATTAAGAACAAGCTAGGGTAGTAAAATAAACACCATATATTTAAATCATACTGCAAGTGATTCATTGCTGTGGCAACTTGGAATTTTCTCAGCTTTGCTGTAAGCTCAAACTAATCTGAAGTTTCCTTCTGATCAAGGTTTTCACTGTAGATATAAGGACAAGGTAAATAAAAAAAAACAAACAGGATAGAAGAGTGCTATTAAAGTTACTATTGCCAGAATAGTTTATATTTGTCTAATGTAATGGCAAGATTAATCAAATCCTATGTGAAACTATGCCTATAAACATAGAAAGCTTTGTATGTTGAAAGATTAATTTCTTTATCTATTTATTTGTATTTTCATTAAATGTGAATAAAAATAGTTTTATTTCAGTCTTTCAGAAGCACATGAAAAAAATCTGTAAAGTCCCATAAATCAATGAAATTATTTAACGATTTGTAATTAGTTACTGTTGAATAGAAATTAATTTCTAGAGGTCTCATAAAAATTTATTTGATTACTTCCCTTTGAACAAAGGAGAAATGCAAGACCTTGTTCTATGTCTGAAAAGCCAGTCCTGTGAAGGAGGATCTGAACAATAGAAGCTTGAGCATATGTTCAAATGACTGAGTTGTTGATCTTAAAGCTACCTAAAGCTGAAGTAGCTTGCTGTTAGTGAAATTAAGAATCCCACAGCATGTTTTCACTGTCTTTCAGCAAGACAGTCACTGTATCCTTGGCTGTGCCATTTTGCAATCACCTGAATGTTACCTAACTTGAAGGTTGTATTCCTAGTCATAATCTTTTCTGAAGACAGGGTGCAATTTGCTAATGTGAATTTTGTTCCTTTCTTATTTATGGGGCACCTAGAATTTAAAACTGTAACAGAGGTAGCTGCAGCTTATACAGATTGTCTTCTACAGGGAAATGTTATCCTTTAAGCTTCCACTCATCAACATTTGCTTCTCTGCTAGAGAACTAACTGTTACCTTTTGTTATCTTGAAAATAGTGTTGGGAACCTAGAAATGCCTTAATGATATTCATAAGCTTATCTTTCCAATAGAGAAAGACCTTTTTATCTTTCTTTTTAATCAAGTAATTAGCATGAAACATAGAGATGTAATCATACCAGACTAGAATTGGGGTCATGCCACAGGCTAGCTGAATTCAGGAGGCTTCATGGCATGATGATGTATAGCCATTTCACAACAGTGCTTTTTACTCAGTAACTCTGCCTTTTAATTACATTTTGTGTCCAATTTGAAAAGTTTTCATCATTATGGAAATTGCTCAGTAAACACTTTCATTCTAAGGCACAACCAGATTTCTGCTTCTGGTCTGTGAGTACACAGAATCACAGAATGGCTGAGGTTGGAAGGGACCTCTGTAATCCATCTGGTCCAACCCCTTGTTTAAGCAGGATCACATGGAGTATATTACATAGGATTGCAACTGAGGTCTGGGGAAGGGTTTGTTTTTTTTTTTTTAATATCTCCAGAGAGAGAGATTCCACAGCTTCTCTGGGTAACCTGTACCAATGTTCAGTCACTCTCACAGTAAAGAAGCTTTTCATCACATTTATGCAGAATTTCCTGTGTTTCAGCTTGTGCCCATTGCCTCTGATCCTGTTACTGAGCACTGCTAATAAGGGCCTCATCCTGTCCTCTTGACAACTTCCTTTCAGATATTTGCATACATTGAGAAGATCTCTCCTCAGTCTTGCCTTCTTGAGACTGAACAGTCCCAGTTCTCTCAGCCCTCTAGTAAGAGAGATGCTCCAGGCTCCTCGTTATCTTTGTAGTCTTCCACTGGACACTCTCTAGATGTTCATTTCTCTCTTTTTGCTGGGGAGCCCAGAACTGGACATGGTACTCCATATGTGACCTCACCACAGCAGAGGGAGAGGATCACCTCTCTCAAATGACTTAAAAGCTTGATGGAAGAACTGAGAGCTTCTTTGCCACTGTATTCACTTTAACAGAACTTGGTTGTGCATGCTCAGATGGTTTGTATAGTAACAGGAAAAATTATATTCATCACTGTTAAATGGTTCGGGTATAAAGTTGTTCCCAAAATTATACTTGAATTAGTTGTATTTTGATCTAAAACAAAAGAAAGAGAAAAAAAGATAACTGGTTCTTCATTTAATGGGGTTTACTCCAGTTGGACCAGTAATATTTTGCAAAGTAAAAGAAATATTTCAGTGTTTTGTTCTAGCATTAATCTAAAACATAGTTTTTTCAAACTCTTTTATTTAAAAAAAATATAATGTTTTTCCTGGTCAAATACTTTGAAAGTAATGACTAACTCACCAAAACAGATGGTCATAGAGAATAGTGCAAAATGTCTTTTGAGGACCAAAAGAAATAGATAAGTGCATCTTGCACTGTCTGCCTCTTGTATTTAAAATGTATTGGACTTACTGTGCTGTAGCCATTAATACAACATCTCCAGAACTATATCACCCCCAAAACCATTTGTCTGTCTAGCAGACAAAAGAATAAGCCCTGATCCTGAAAAAGGTCCAGAATTCATGGATTTCTTTTTTTTTTTTTTTTTTATTTTTTTTTGGTGCTTTAGGTAGAATAGGAGACCTACAGGAGTTTAAGTATGTAGTTGAGTAAAAGCAAGTAAATTGTTTAAGCTGACATCTGGTCCCTGAGGTAGCTAGACTGCACAGAGTTGGAAAATAGTCCTACAGACCGTGACTGCAGTTCTTAGATCTGTAGCAACCACATGGAGGTAAAAGACATTGAAGGGGGAACTTTTTTTGATTTTACCAGCTGGGATCCCCTGTTAGTAAAATTCAGAGGCTGTGCCAGGCCGTAAGTGCTATTTTGTCCCATCTAAGTCCAGAGAACAGATCCCTGTTCTTTATTATGTGCTCTGCTCAGCAGTATTCTTAGAAGAAAAACAAGCAAACAACAAATACTGGCTCGAAACAGTAAGTTTGTCAGATCTGCCTTCTATAGGCACCAATGAGAATAAAAAATAAAATGAGAAAGAACCCTACATTCTTGAGGTTTTTTTGAAATCACCATAAAAAGACAATAAAAATAAGGTTTTACTTAAAGTTGTATTTTAAAGAGGGGAAGAAGGAAATCATAATTTTTTATTTTTTATTTTTTTTTTGGAAAAGGACCTTAAGATCGAAGTCCAGCCATCAACTCTGCAAGTCCATTGCTACACCATGTCCCTCAGTGCCACAACCATACACTTCTTAAATACCTCTGGGGGTGATGACTCTTCCACCTCCCTGGATAGCCTGTTTGAATGCTTTACTGCCCCTTCTGTGGGAAGAATTACATGGACCTAGAATTTTCAATCCATTTTCAGTAACTTTCTCACTCTTTCAGTGCTAGTATGATAGAACCTTAGTACTATGCAGTACAGTAATTCTGAGTAATGCATAGCCACAGAGGACTGAATAGCTGATGCTTTGAGTTCATGTACGTAATTATGCAGACTGACTGTTCTGTGTTGTTTTTTTTTCCAATTACTAACAATAGAGACAAGTTTTTCCCCCTGTGCTGATTTCCTTTAATCAGATGGTACTGTCTTTAATTTTCTGAGCCGCCTTACTCAATTAATCCCATGTATGGTAACTAGAAAATGTAAAATGATTCATTGGAAATGAAAAGCACAATTCCAAGGACAGAGCTGAGTCTGTAGAGGAGGATTTAAGAGCTTTAATTTCTTTATTACATAATTAATTTTGTTTCTACCTTGTATAAAGATAAATGTTTTGTCAGCTGTGCTGCATTAATTTCCATGTCTTAGTCTGACTCTTGTATAGTCCAACCAGTGAAACTAATTCCTTCTTTCTAGAACTTCATTTTACTTTCAGCCTATCAACTCATTCTGATGTTGTGCCACAGTAATGGCATAATTATGTGCCACGTCCTTCATGTATTTTGCCAGTATACCGCATGTCAGCTACAGAGGTTTTTAACACCAATCTGCTAATTATTCCTGATAAAATATCCCCAATCTTTCTGAATTCGTTAAGGAATATCTCTGCTATGTGGAATTAGCATAGGTATTGTCAGTCTTATGTTGCTGATTGTCTTATGAGTTAATAGTTTCAATGTACATGATTTAAGATGGTCACTTTGCCATTTATGAAAACATCTTCTGACCTTTGTATAAAACTGAATTCTCTACAGAGGAATGGTAAATAGATTACTAATAGAAATACTAGATAGATTATGAATAGAAATGTTAAATAGGAGCACCAGATATTTTCTGTGCCTTACAAGAAGGTGAACAGAGATTTTTAAATGTGTGTAAGGCTGTAATATCTGATCAGCAAGGTTACTATGAACAAATCTTACGGTACACTTTATCATCTAACTCTATCATTCATCTTAATAAAAGGAAAATTTCACTCTGCAACTCTTAGGCATATCCTTTGATACGTGGGCAGTTCCTTCTAACCAGTTGAGCTCAATCCAAGGAGTGAGCTTTAAAAAAAAAAAAAAATAAAAAAAAATAAAAGGTGGATGTGGAGGTTTGAAAAAAAACTTTTTTTATTATTTAGCTTAATAATCTGTACTCATCAATGAGTTACTTAGTGTCTTTTTGTTGTTGTTGTTGGTTGTATTTTGTTTTGCTACTTACTATTTTTATGGGAATGTATTTCTACATAGCTCCAGTAGTAACCACTTCAACAAAAACAGTGTATAAAGAAATTTAAGTCCAGCAGTATCTCAGCAGAAATATAGCAGGATTGATTTTGGTCCTTTGCATTTCCTATGTGTGTTTGAATGCAATGGAAAGGATAAAATGCAGTAAATACTCTATATTTAGTCTATAATCTATGCTTCTTGGTATGATGTGTAAGTGACAGTATACTTTTGCAAATAAATAGCATCTTATAAGATGAAATACTCCTGCTTTATTATTGTCAAGAAAAAGGATCTAGTTCATATTTAACTTCTATTTTTCAAACACAGAAATTACTTATTTCAGAAAACAAATAAAAGATGTATAGATATTTTTCTTACTTGCGCTGTGCTTATCTAGGGACCAGGTGTCACGAAGAAAAGATCTGAAATGCAGAAACCAAAACAGAGTGAATGTCTCCGTTGTCTTGTTACTCTCTGAGCATGTTTCCCAGATAGCTGGGATAAACTATGTTTTGGATTATAAGATAATGTGCAGGTTAGACAGATAGTTTGGACTAAGATCTTGAATAGTGATCTTCTGATAAGAGGACCTCACATACTTAGCTAACTGTCCAGTTTGGTTTTGGTATTCAGTAGTATTCTGAAAGAAGAAGGATACAACTTGATTTCCTTTTGAGAAATATCAATGTGTGAGGAAAAAAGCATGCAGTATCTAGTCTATTAAAGAGTTTTTCTAAAGGCAGGAAAAGTGTGGAAGTGTATTAACTTTGAGTTAAAAAGTAGTATGTATGTATGATAAAGTACGAAGAAGGCATAGATTGGACAATTTCTTACTGTAAATAGTTATTGGACATATTTCATGTTGCCCTTGCTGAGGAAGAGGCAGCTTGTTTCCATTGCAACCCTACAAACTAAGGATTTTCTAGCGGTTGGTAACCCTGCCCATGGCAGGGGGTTTGGAATTTGGTGATCTTTAAGGTCTCTTCCAACCTAAGTCACTCTGATTCTGTGATTCTGTGCAACGGGTACCACACATGATAGGCACCACATATGATGACTCTTTAATTTGGCAGTCGATTTATCTGTTTTGAAATATGGGAGGACCTTAGAAGTATGCAAATATTAAAAGTGAACTATTTTACTGTGAACTTCATTCTTTCCTGTATATTGTTGTGGCTATTTACCTCCGTTTTGTGGTGCTTAACCTCAAGACTGACTTAACATATCTAAATGCATACATGAAAGGAATGAAATTTAGTAAGAGTACTCTCTTGCAAACAAATGAAATACAGAAGTTGGAATCTGAATCTATCGACATTCAGAATTGAAATACAGACAAGTTTTCAAGTGAGGGCATTCACACCTGGAATAACATACATGTTTATGTACCTTAGTAATAACATCTTTAAAAATCAGAATAGATTGCTTCTCTGAAACATATGTTTAAATTGAAACAGGAATAATTCTGGAAAATTGTTTGCCTTTATATATAAATATAAATTTATCAACTGTGCAACTCTCACCTGTTTTTCTTTAGTCCCTTGCATGTTTAAATACCTTCTGATTGTTAGCAAAATATGGGATTTTTGCCTATTCTGAAGACTATATGAATCCTTGGTCTTTCTTTTGAGGGCTCAATCTGCATTTCCCGAGTTTATAGCTATGTTACAAGTTTCCCTCTACCAATTTGAAAAAAAGAGAGAGAGAGAGAGAGAGAGAGAGAAAGGGGGAAAAAAAGTTCTGCCAGCTCTTACTTTCAATTCCCAGCCTAGGTGTCAGGTCACGTGATGAAATTTCCATTCTTAGATTAAAACTACAGTTGTCACATTTAGTTCCAGTGCTAACAAAGTTGCGTCATTTCCATGAGTGTTTAACATCAATCAAAAAATATAGTATTTATAGTAACAACTGTGTTCTGCTGAATTACTTCTGGTGTATTCCAGACTCATTCCTATTTTACTGCCAGGATGAACATAGATAAAGTAAGATAGCTGAATGAGAACTCCTATGCTGTACCACAGACATGCCTTACCCTCCTTGAAATTGTTCCAAGTATGGTGCTAGTTGTTGCTGTGCACAAAGTAGGTATCCGGCAAAGTACAGCAAATGTTGCTTGGAGCAGCAATAAGTGAACAAGGACAATCTACTTATGATTCAGTGCTGCTAAGATTGCACTTAAAATATCAAATCAAACCAATTCAATTAGGAACACATCAAGTAGGCAAGTTGTGTGCTTCCCTCCTTCAAAGTCACTCTTCTAAAGCAAATTTGAAGAAGTTTCCTTTGGGGTCTGTCTGTGATGTGACCCAGTTGGCTCTGGGTCATCCCTCAAAGGCCATCAATCATCTCACCTTTCCTACTTCATCCCCCTATGCTCTCATTTCAGGCAGCAAGAAACCACAGCCAGAGCTCCTGGTGCCCAAGCATCCCATGTAAAAATGGGATTTATTCACTTGACCAGTGCATTTTGTTACAAAATAGTATTTTTGTGCAACTGCGATTACGTATAGAGTGTGTGCATGCTTGTGTATATTTAAATTGTTATCATTATTGTTGTTCAGCTTGAAGAGCATGGTTCTGCCATTACTCTCTCTCAGTGAGTCTGTGACCTCGTGGGGCTGCAGCACACAGCGTCCGTGAGCCGCACAGCCACTGCACAAAGGCTGCATTCAGAGCGTGGGCAGGCAGGAATGCTGGTACCAGGCAGCTCTCAAAGGAATGTTCTCTTGGCAGTAACAGCCTTGCTGAAAATGAGGGGGAAAAATGAATTCAAAATGTAGAGCTGGCCTGTAGTTACAAAGTGATAAGAAGAGCTGGCTGTTCAACATGAGCTGCTGGTTGCATATTCTGGGTCCTTTCTGTTTGCAGGCCCTCCTACAGCCATGGCCCTGACTGTTTTGATGCAGCACAAAGTGGTTGTTTATTGCTATTGACTGCTGAGGTCTGTGATCTGAAATGCGTTCTGTCAACAGAATGTAAGGGAACTTGGCATTTTAAAAGCTCTGCTGCTGCAGACGCGCAGATTTCTTGGAACTGCCATGCAGCAGGAGCAGTGCTGCAGTCCTCAGCTCAAACTGAAAATGTTGCACAGGAAAACCTATCACGTGAAGGTCAGATTTACCTGGGATCCCCAGGGGTAGGTTGGTTGGTTGATTGGTTGGTTGGTTTTTCCCTTGTCAGCGCAGTAAATACGTCTTTGCTTTCTTGCCTGACAAAAGCTAGACTTTTAACATTCTTTAACATTTGTTCAGTAGGATTCATATGGAAAGAGGATCCTCTTTCAAGTCAAACATCCTTCCTGCAAAAGTGAAAGGGTGTTTACTACACAGTATTGCCACGAGAGGAATAATCATAATCTTACTGACTCTGTGTTGGACTGTGGATTTTTCCACTCTTGAGAAGTAGTAGTTTCTGTGATTCGGTATGAAATCACATGTTATTTTCTATTGCTTCTTTAGGATCTACAGGCAGAAATTGATGCACATACTGACATCTTCCACAACCTGGATGAAAACGGGCAGAAAATCCTGAGATCCCTGGAAGGCTCAGAGGATGCTGTCCTGTTGCAGAGACGTCTGGATAACATGAACTTCAGATGGAGTGAGCTTAGGAAGAAATCGCTAAACATTAGGTAGGACATGACTCTAATCAAAAGCTTACAGCTGGTGTGTTAGTCGTTCCATCTGCCTCGTGACAGTAAAAGGGTATAAACAGGTTTCTGATAGCACTGTTTCTATTTTGAAATGATTTGTGCTGATTTAACTTTGTAAGAATTACTAGGGTTTTTTTGTGTGTGTGTAAATGATAGTAGGGAATTAGGATTTGAGACATATGATGAGGTTTTGTAGTTACAGAAGGACAGATTAACATGTTTAAACACAAATTGTACTCCTAAATTGGTTGGTTATGACTTATCAATGAGTCAAGTAATTAGACAACCTATATGTATGAAAAGGTTTATTTCTGAGGCTGCCATTTCCAGTGCATAACTAAGAATGGCCTTGCAAATGGGAAGGTGTTATTTAAGATTTTTTCTTTTGTCTGAAAAGTGATCAAAATTACCAAATAAAATCCAGGCGTAGAAGGAGATTTCCAAATAGTTCTGTAAGAGGAAAATCTCCTTGCAAGAAAAAATACAATAAATGGTAATTTTACAAGTCATGACGTGGATGTATAGGCTTCAGTGGGCTGAAAATTTCCAAAGAAACTGTCCAGAAAAATTGTCTTCAGAAACGTGTCTTTCACAATAGACGGCCCAACTCCATTGCATTCAGTCTTGGACATTTTTTCAATTGCTCATTTGCTGTGTGTTGGTGGTAGTTCAGAGGGCAGCAAAAGGCAGAAGTGTTTTTCAAAGTAATTTATGAAATACTAGCTTCTTTCAGCCTGGGCCCTGAGGGAGGTCAGTCTGTGTAATGACAAAAGCCATCTTCATAACATCAATCATTAAAAAGAAATGAAGAATGTGAGGTTGAAAATATATTGGTGACTAAAGAAGGAGACACTTTTTTTTTTTTTTTTTTTTTTTTTGAGGAGCAAAAGAAACAGACAATCCTTCAGAATTTTTTCTTCAGATGTCTTTTACCCATGAATTTGCCAAAATGCAGTGATGCTTGAGAAAAAAAAAAAAAATCAACATCGAATTGGCCAAATAGCAGTCATTAAATATATGGGTGTCCTGGGATTTTCTTTCTTTCTGTTTTTACAGTTTAATGTATTGCTGTCATTAACTGTCAGACATACTAACTCTAGTTGTATGGCATTAGCTTGTTACATTACAGATTCAACGCAACAGAACTCCTTTCTAAAATAGTAAAATAAGAACCAATTTGTAATTCCTAAGACATTCAATTTAAATATTGCCCACCATCGAACTGAATGAATGGGCTGTTCTCAGTCTGACTGCTCTGTGCTATTTCTTTCCATCACACAATGTGGAATAGATTTCATCATAGTTATATTGGTGCTTACACAAAGGAGGTGTAAGAGCAGAAAGATAAAATGTTACCCAGGCATCAGTCCCATGCTTCTTCTTTTTTGGTGGATGCTTTGAACTGCTGGAACAGAACAGTCATCCTGTCCCTTGGTTAGGTGGGCGTTCTTTTCACAGTCCAGTGCATTTCAGCTAGGTAAAGTGTATGGTGGTTGTCAAGAAAAGCGAGGTTCATTTCCTTGCATTCACATGCAGTTACTGTGCGAATCTGAAGGAGATGGAAGGTTGCATTTGCTGAGGTGAGATGAGATGGAAGGCTAGAGCTAACTAACTCAGAAACTTTACTCTTTAGCTGTGTCTCCTCCAAAGGCCCACTGGCTGTTATTTACCACAGCTCCCCATGTAGTGGCCAGCGTGTCCCAGCATTGCAGTGCCTACTGTGAGGCAACACTGCCCCTCACCTCCAGCAACATTCAGCAGTAAGACCAAAGCTGAAAGTTAGAAAAGAAATGAGACAAAGAAAATCTGTCTTAGTACATGATCCTTGCAAAAATCCTTGCAAAGTGTATCATATTGTTTTACTGTCGTATAATACTGCTTTTCATTTTAGTTTCTAAAAGGAATTCTTAAGTTGCGTGGGAATGAATTAAGAATTTCTTCCCAATTAGCAAATAAACAGCATCAGCATATTCATAAATTTAGCAGGACAGACTCTTATTATCAATGATATAAACAAAATGGAAGATTTTGTCAATACAGAGATTTATCACATATTTTCTTCCAGCAAAAAGTAGTTGCCAAGAACTATTCTTAAGAGAGAGGAGCATTTACACACACTCAGAGAAAATGTTTATAAGGCTGTCTTATGGTGGAGTTGTTGTTTGTACAAAAAGTAGTATACCTTAAGTTTGCTGTTATTCAGTTAGTTTCAGTCACACCTCATTTTGTGAGGCACAGACTTTTTGTGCAGCATTGGAGGTTCCTATGTATCAGTTTCCTTTTGGGGAAGGGATGGTATTGGTTCTTTTATCTTAAAGGTGAGCAGCCACATGATTCTTGTGTGGGGTTGAATGTTTTGTGTAATGGTTTAGACAAATGCTTGCTCTTTTCTGAGTTGAAAAGTACTCCCTACCTTTTGGTTAGTACCCAGCAGTCCTGAGTGATGAAAAAATTGTTCTCTTACTAGTCCTGCATTGTATTTGTGCATGTTTAGTGAGAATGACAATTCTACATAACTCTTTTGCTTTTTCGAGCCACAGCTGTGGAATCAAAATTATACCAGTGTCTGATTCAAAGCTGATGAAGGTATTTAAATGTTGTCCAGTTAACAAAACACTCTAATCTTTATCAGTGAATAAATTTGTATTTCTTTTTTTTTTTACTTTCACTTTGTCTGAATGCATCTAATATTTAATACATGGTTTCAGATCTCATTTGGAAGCCAGTACAGACCAGTGGAAGCGTTTACATCTCTCTCTTCAGGAACTTTTGGCATGGCTGCAATTGAAGGAGGATGAATTAAAACAGCAAGCACCCATTGGTGGAGATCTTCCCACTGTGCAGAAGCAGAATGATGTTCATAGGGTATGGTTTTTTTCAAATGAGCTTTCATTAGTTGCATTTTGTTTTGCAGTTTGCTGTTGGGATATATATTGTCCATGCTGGAAAAAGTGAGATACTTTTTGAAATACATTTAAGACTTAATGAAATTTTACATAACACTAGCTAAAATTTTCAAACACAGGCTAGAAAATGAGTCTGTTGGAGAAAGGAGTATTTGCTACAGCTGCTTGGCTTTCTGAAAACGGACAATATTTTCATAGAACTGTCATAGGCAGTTTCATGTCTAGAAAAGATATTAGCAATGTTATTTGAAGATTAAATCAGTAGTTCTGATTTTATTTTTTTCTGAATCAGACATTTAAATTTCATGAGTGAATTTTTAAACCCTATTTGTTTTGCTGTTGTTTTTTGGTGAACATTAATGAAAACTGTAGCTGATACCAGTTGTAATGCACAACTGTGTACGTCATGAAACTGTTGTGGTTACTGACTGTTACTGTTACTCATACTAATTTCCTCAGGAATTCTTAGGGAAAGGAAATGGCAGAAGATCACACGGAGTCTGATCCAGACTAGGTTTCGTGGTAAAAGGGAACTTAAATCCAACACTGTGTGGGATTTTTGGAAAACTCACCAGATAAATGACCCCTTAAATAACCTAATGCTGCTCAATAATTCTTCATACAAAGATTCCTTTTTTTTTTTTTTTTTTTTTTCTAGTGGGAAATTCATGCTTTAAGTATATATTCCTATGCTTAATCAAACTCACAGCTGTCTCACACTAATTAAAGTCTGGTTTCAAGTAAGCAGCACATAATTTGCTATGCCATCTCCAGACAATATGATACTGTGAGATGAAAACGTATTCCAAACCCAGTGAACATCTTTGCAAAATGTGCTGTGCACCTATGTAAGAGCATTTCACAATGCCATTTTTGAAACTTGCCACATAAGATATTGTTATGGAAGTTTTTAAATCTGTTTTTATTACTGCATGGAAAAATCTAAAATAATTCTATAAAATGAAACCAGATCTGTAATGCCTGTATTTTCTCCCTTCATCAGATAGCTGTATTATAGATACTTCTCTAAAAGATTTTCCTTCCTAATCCCAAAGGGCACATTTGGGAGCAAACACTAAGATTGAGTTTAGAAAGGTCACGCGATGTATCTTGCTGCTTTAAGTTACTGACAATCCAGGTTTGTGAAAAGTCCACAAATCTTAAATAAAACCAGGCTTGGCTTTTGGCGCAGGCAAATAAAGCTTCTTCCATAGCAGCTGAATGATGGAGAGTAGTGGCAACACTGTCTCATTTTCTAGGTTTTCCTTCTAAAGGGGTAATCTATAGGATGGATGTTTTTCACAAAGCTTTTCTTGGGACTTCAAGCGTTATCATGAAAACAGTAAGGCTAAAATATCCATGGCTTTACCACTCTCCTTTTTTACCTTTCCCTCTCTGAAACACCTGAGGTCTGTTCTAGCCAGCTGGCTCTAGCAGCTTCCGAGACAGTTTCAAAACCACAAAAAAACAAACAGACTCTCAGGATGTAAGAAATAAAATAGATGTTGCTTTAACTGTATATTAACTGAAACCCTTTATCCAAAGGCCACATTTGAGTTAGAGCAAGACTTCGAGAAGGATTTTTGTAGAATTGTTGCAGCAAAACTTTTGTTATCTGAATAATGTTTGAGTACTTGACAACATTACCTTTCCTCCAAGAGAAACAAAATAAATTTTTCATTTTGTGAAGTTACTGCTCATAAAATTTTAATGTTGTATATTGTTCTGTAAGCTATTCCAAAGGTGTTAAGAATTCGGTGATGTACTAAGTGATTGTCACTCACAAATCAACATAAGTGGTTAAAACTATTAGGGATAAGTGTTACATAAAAGTAAGGTACTATAAATAGCTGCAAAGTGACTTTACAAACTAGGTCTCCTTTTCACTTCTCCTTTTTGATTATCTTCTCTCCCACATGCAGATACATACAGATGCAAATCTTTGGTCCTGATGTCTCAGTCATTTCTTCTTTCTATCAAAGCTAGAACATTTTAGTTCCTTTTAAAAATATCACATCTTTCCTTTTTCTGTGCTGTAGTATCTGTAGTTTAATGTGAGGCCTTTCTAGCTGTAGGTGCTCTGGTTCCCTGTGGGGAAAAAAAAAAGAACAAAATATAATCCTTGAAATTAGGTCGCCCTGTCTACTCTTCAAAGATTTCTTACAGGGAAGGAGGGAAAAACAATCAGTGCAGAACTCTTCTGACTTCAGATTGTCTTTGACGAAACCCTGTGTTTGCAGCTTTGGCTTTTTATACTCTTCTTTTTTTTTTAAACTAGACGCTATGGACTTTCTGTTACTCTAAAAGTTTTCTTTTAGACAAGTAAACGTACAAAGACTGTGCCTGAGCGAACATCTAGTCCATTTCTGAACATCAGAAAAATACTGTTAGGAAGGTTGACACCTCAAATGTAAAGGTCTCTAGCATAAAACTGGAGCACAAAAAAGCTAATTTTTCAAGAGCTGTATGCCCTTGCTAAAAAAAACTGAGCTCTCAGAGCATAAAAGTAGAGAGTAGTTGAATTTCAGACTTGAGTCAGAGAATTTACTCATGTTGTTGTCATCAGTGTCCGTCCTGGAAATGACTCTTCAGTAAACAATCTGAGTTTCTACCTGCTTTGACCAACCTTCTAAACGATCCAGACCTGTAGCTTTGGTCTTCTTGTGTCAACAAAATGTCTTTCTTTCTGTGAAAAATTGTTTTTGCCACTTAAAACCAGAAGTGAACCCAGGTAATTTGTTCATTGGAGAGAAGAAAAAGCCTCAGCAGTGTAGCTTATTACAAGCTGATTTTTTTTCTTTAGGAATGTTACTTTAAAAAAAAAAAAAAAAAAAAAAAAAAAAAGCTTATTATTTAACCTCTATCTTTTAGAAGACCGTCTGAAATACCTCAGATATTCATAGGAGAGAGAAAAAATCATTTGAATGCTCCCAGTTGCCAAGATTGGCATTAAAAATTTTAAAAGTAGGATTAAATTCAAATGAAAATTTCAAATGCTTGAAACTATGCCAGATGAGGCTTGAACTCTCAGACGTATATACTGTCAGTTTCATTGCTGCATTATAAATGTGAGGTAATTTTTAGGCAAGGCACCTTGGATTTTATCCTCAGTACTCCCACATAACTGCTTTTTGTTTGAATTTACATGTATATGCATTATTTTGATGGGTTTTTTTGCATTTGAAGAAAGATGTGTCACACCAAAGACTGTACAGGAGTTTTATTGTTTGTTTGCTTGTTCTGCATTTATTTTAAATCAGTGATCAAAAACACTCCTTTTCATCAAAGTATTGTTTCCTCATCTTGCAGTTTTCTTTGTTTGGTGAAGAGTCGTGTCAGTGTTTTAACAAAATCATGTTAATAACTATGTATATATTCTGATAATCTCTGTTTCCTGGATTGCAATTTAGGCATCCCACAGGCAGCCTGCTTTTACTGTCAGTCTATTTAGACTTGCCACATCTTTTGCGTGGGAATTGTATTAGCAGAATAAATAGCATTAATGAATACAGAAGTTTATTACTAACTGTTCTCTCCAAACTCTTTTGCATGGAATCTATAGTAAATGTGCCTGGGGAATGTGAATCCTGCTTGAACACACTAGCCTGTTCTGGTGGCACAGTTGATACCTACTTTTTGAAATGGCAGTCCAAGCCCATTTTTTACAAAGCATTCCGATTGATTTTGAATTCGTTTAACTATACTTTTTGTCCTTAAAAATCATTAAAAGCAAAATCATCTGCTTTTCTGATAACGGAGTTTAGTACTAGTTTTACTAAAACAACTCTGTTTTTTCATTGTATTTTCATCTTGCAATTTAAACAATCTGTGTTTCTCCAACCAAAGAAATTTTTAGACACCCATGAAGAGGTAGTGGAGGTCTGCGATAAGCTGATCAATATATGCATTATTAAAGCAGTGGGCAGAATACCATTACTGCTGTAGGGCTGATGACAAATAGAGATGTTTACAAATAAAGTGGTTTACTTGTTTTTTTGTCAGATCATATATTATGAATGTTCGATTTCCTCTATAGTCACCACAAAGTGAGGAAGAACCTCAGGAACTCAATGAAATTAGCCTGAAATAATTATCTGTAAATTAGACAGTCACTTAGGCTAATTCTGTTATCAGTGATGGTCTTATTTAGAGATGTGTTTGTCAGAGCTTTAGATAGATTTTTTTTTTTTAGGAATTGGAGATGTCATTTTTTTCAGATAATGATTTTTATTGGTAGAGTATATTTCACAAAAAAAAAAAAAAGAATTGGAAAAGCAGGCTTCATACAAAAAAATGTGGAATGGAATATTATGAGGTGAAAAGTCATTATTTTTAACGCTATTCAGTGCTACTGCTTCAGTCTCTTTTTTTTATATTTTTTGTTACCTCCTTTTTTAATTTCTTGTACTGAAATGTATTTTAACTCACTTGATAGAAGTGTACAGATGAAAAGTAGGGGAGGCAATGAGAACAGTAAGTTCTCACTACTACACTGCATGCTGATCTAAATCTTGGGATTTATAGATTACGGTCCTATCCCTTAAGGTAAAAGTTGGAAAGCATTTAACACATTGGCTCACTGTTTTCTATGGTAAACTCTTCCCATTTGTGATTAATTGGAAAACACACAAAGTCAGAAACTTATCACTTGATCTTCTGTATCATTTTGGGAAGGTATATGATTCCTGATCACACATCTTGTGGGATGTGGTATGCCTATCTGACTACATTGTCCGTAGTTTGTTGCACAGAATAAGATGATGGAGGAATGTGGTTATAATCCTGTTTTGGAAATATGATGCCACCACGTGTGTTTGGGTGATTTAGTCTTCAAGAAAAAGTAATATATGCTGAAAGAAGGTATTTTGTCCTTCTCACTGTTACATGCGCCTTTGCTAGGGCTGATCTGACTACAGCAACACTCTATACAGCAGTACTTCTCATCCCCAAATACAAGGCATAGAGCTGTTTCTGAGTTTTAAATATCATATCAGTTGTTGCAGTTCTGTGTTCCCTTTCCTGGAATATCTGTGTTTCCTTTCTGCTTTCCTTCTCCTTCTGTGTCTGGGGGCAGACACAGATCTTTCTGTATGTGCCTCCCATTTTACTGGTTGTACACATAAACATTTTTTAAAAATAATTTGTTTTCAGCAATCTTTATAAAGCACAATGTATCTTTTAAGTGGCATAATTGCAATAATTAAGGACCAATATGAGTATGGTGTTAGTTTTAACATTGTCAGATGAGAAGGGAGCACATAGTGTACAAAGAAACATTTTAAGTTTTGCTACCTACTGGTTAACTTGAGCTGCAGCCATCCCACATCTACTGGGAAAGGAGTTTTTTTCACTAGCACAAGGGCTGGTGAACACTGTAAATTTTCCCAGCTTAGAGGCATGGAAAAGCTTTTTAAATTTGCGCTTTCCATTGCACTGCATGTAAGAGTCATATACATATTATAAAAATTTCCAAATCTGAAATTATGTAAGAAGTTAGAACTGCTTATCCAAGGAGTAACCTGAGTTTCTGTGTAGCACAGTGTCCAATGGTGGACACTTTCTTGTTAATACACAGTACCTTTCTTAATTTGTGGAAATCAAGGTATTGATTCTTACGGGTCAACAATATTATTTATAACATTTATCACAGTTATTAACCAAACAGTAGATTCCTTAGCAGATGTAATATGTGAAAGGATCCCAGTCCCACTGATATCCATTGCACAAAATAAACATTTCGGACAGTGTCGATTCCTTCAGGAAAAGCTCACTTCGTTAAATGATTTTCACAATTCACAATTATGAATCAAAGAATAACAAAATCCCAGGGATTGAAAGGGACCACAAGAGATCATTGAATCCAACCCCCCTGCTAAAGCAAGGTTTCACAAGTAGGATTGTCCAGATATTTCTTGAACATCTCCAAAGAAGAAGACTCCACAACCTCTCTTGGCAGTCTGTTCCAGTGCATGGTCACCCTTACTGTAAAAAATGTTCTTCTGCATATTTGTGTGAAACTTTGTATGTTCCAGTTATTGGCTGTTGTTCCTTGTCCTATCACTACACACCACTGAAAAGAATCTGGCCTTGTCTGACTGCCACCTGAACTTAAAATATTTATAAACATTGATCAGATCCCCTCTTAGTCTTTTCTTCTCAAGACTGAACAGACCCATTATTTCAGCCTTTCCTAATAATTGGGATGCCCCTCATAATCTTTGTCATCCCCAGGTTGACTCCTAGGAGATCGCTGTCTTTTTTGAATTGGGAAGCCCAGAATTGGACACAGTATTTCAGATGTGGCCTCCCCAGGGCAGAGTAGAGGGGGAGACCACCTCCCATGACCTGCTCCAAACTGCTGTCCACTGGGACACCCAGGTCCTTCCCTGCAGAGGTCCTCTTCAGCAGGTCACCCCCTGACGTGTATTAATGCATGTGGTTATTCCTCCACAGGCACAAGACTCTACACCTGCTTTTGTTGAACCTCATCAATTTCCTCTCTCCCCAATTCTCCGGCCTGTCCAGGTCTCACCGAATGGCAGCGCAGCCTCTCGGTGTGTCAGCCATTCCTCTCAGTTTTGTACCATCAGCAAACTTGCTGAGAAAGTTGTGGTCAGTTCTTGACCACTCAACAGAAGGTTTATTTAAATATTCGTAGCAGAATCGCAGAATTGTAGGGGGAATTGTAGGAATTTGGGAATTGTAGGGGGAATTGTAGGAATTTGTAGGAAATTGTAGGAAGGGACCTCTAGAGATCATCGAGACCAACCCCCCTGCCAAAGCAGGTTCCCTACAGCAGGTTGCACAGGTAGGCATCCAGGCAAGACTTGAATAAGGACCTCCCTGGGCAGCCTTTTCCAGTGCTCCGTCACCCTCACTGTAAATAAATTCTTGTGCACATTTGTGCAGAACTTCCTATGCTGCAGCTTATGTCCGTTTCCCCTTGTCCTGTCTCCACGTACCACTGAAAAGAGACTGGCCTCACCACTATGGCCCCCACACCTTAGATATTTATAGACCTGGATCAGGTCCCCTCTCAGTCTTCTTTTCTCAAGGCTGAACAGACCCACTTCACTCAGCCTTTCTTCATAGGAGAGATGCTCCTGGCCCTTCACCATCTTCGTGGCCCTCCGCTGGACTCTTTCCAAGAGATCCCTGTCTTTTTTGTACTGGGGAGCCCAGAACTGGACGCAGTACTCCAGATGAGGCCTCACCAGGGCAGAGTAGAGGGGGAGGATCACCTCCCTCGACCTGCTGGCCACGCTCTTTTTAATGCACCCCAGGTTGCCATTGGCCCTCTTGGCCACAAGGGCACACTGCTGGCTCATGGCCAACCTGTCGTCCACCAGGACACCCAGGTCCCTCTCCGCAGAGCTCCCCTCCAGCAGTTCATCCCCCAGCCTGTACTGGTGCATGCAATTATTCCTCACATAATAATATAGTTATTTGCTAAAGTTTACCTTCCTGAAATGTGTTAAGAATATTTTACCTGTAACTGCTCATATGATAAACTGCAGCTATTATTCTTATTATTAGTTTTGTTAAGTATTTCTTTTACAGAGTATTTCATACTGAATGTAATTCAGAACTTTTTAATATTGAATTTATAATTTTCATTAGTCTGCATAATAACCAAAATTTTGCTTAATACTTAACTGTATTGGTGGATTTATAATGGAAAAAATATATAATTTCAGTGTCGTAAAAAGAAGTTTCTAATCTCTAGAGTCTCTTGGTGCTGGCTCTCACTTTTGCACAATTACGTTGTGTTATACTGCGCTATAACTTTCTTCATGTTTTACCTCTCTACTACTTAAACAATGTGCACTCAATATTCCTTCATAAAGAGAAAGAAATTATTGACATAAAATATTTAGATAATACAGCATTCAAAACAGCATGCAAAAGAATATATGCAATCCACAGATGAGCTATCATCTACGTTTTTAGTGCAGCAAGCATCTTGGGTTCAGGATAATAGCATTTTAATTTCTCAAAAAAAAAAAAAAAAAAAAAAAAGATTCTTCTTGAAATTGTTTCATGTCTCTGAGGTTTGTATCCTTACTGTACATAAGTGGAATGTTAAATACCAACCTTGGCAACCTTATTTATGGTCATTTTAAAGTCAGGGAATAGAAGAGAGATAGAAAAGGAGGAACTGTTGCCGGAGGAAGAAAAAGGCAAGTAGGGAGGAAAGAAAGAAGACAAAAAAGGAGACATTGCTACTTGTTCATGCCTACATTTAGGCTGGACTGTATTTCCAGATTTTAACTGTTGCCTCAATTCTACTTTTCAGAAATCTCAGGTGGTGTAACATGGGAAGAACAGAATCTACAGTGTTACTAGTAGAGAAGGCTGCAGTGCAATAATGTAATATGTAGAAATTTTTTTTAGGTTTCTTAGAATTGATTGTTAGGTGTTTGCATGACAATATCCATAGTTCTTTTTTCTCTCCTTGTGATATAACTTGCTAGCAGCTGCTGTGAATCACACTGGGTTTTCCCTCATATTCTGGGAAATCTCACATTCAGGAAGCATTAACTAAGCTGATATACTATGGAGCCAGCCAAAGCTTTGCTACTTGCAGCTAAGTTTTGATGCTGACTGTGATGTTAACCAGCAAAAAGAAGGTACTCTCTCACAGTAGGTAACTGGATGTGCATCCTTGGGTACTTTGCAACATGCTGCCAATGTTAGCTCCTTTGAATACAAGTGAATGGAATTTCAGGCTAAGTAAAGCTTCATTACGTTTTTGGCAGCTTCTTTTACGTGTGGAAGCTGATGTTTAAAATTTTGTTCTTTAATTGACCAAAAATAACAATAAAAGGGGTAGCACTTAGTATTTCATTGTATAACCATTTGCAATATTTTTGGTTTTTTTTCTCACAGACTTTCAAGAGGGAGCTGAAAACAAAAGAACCTGTCATCATGAGTGCGCTTGAGACTGTGAGACTCTTCCTGGCAGATCAGCCAGCGGAGGGACTGGAGAAGGTCTATCCAGAACCAAGAGGTAACTGAAGAGAGAGCTGTTAGAAAGATCATTAATGATCAGTGATGATTAAATAAATTCTGCCAGCCACTGTGAGAGCATTCCTTTTACACTCCAAGCTCAATCTCAGTATTCAGAAACAGAGCTAAAAATACAGATGGAAGAAACCCTTAGTGATGCTTTTGAACAGTGTGGAACTAAATAGACATTCATATTTATAAGTCGATATTGAAACTGGCTTTAAATCTTCTGGATGTATCCAGAACTGTAGTCCCATTTGAAATCTGAAAGCTACAGTTCAAACCTGAATTTAACTTACAGACTAAGTATTTCAGAACTATGTCATTTGTTTAGTGATCATGTATGAAACAAAAACAAGAGAAATCAGTACAGCAAAGCCCCCAAATCCACTCAGTTGCAGTGATTCACAGTGATTAATATTTATGTACGTGCAGGACTTCTTCATTGAATCAGGATACAGCAAGGTGTAGCTACAAGTTTAAAATGCCATTACGTAAACGTGTGGGTTTTTTATCAGTATTGGGGAAAAAATGGATTTGAGAGATTTACAAATAAAAACACATATAAAATAAATTTGATTTGTTATTGGTTTTGAATAGTTTCTAAATAAGCCTTGAATTTTTTAGGCTTACCCAGATGGCAAGTTTTTTTTTTTTTTGTATGACAGAGTACATCCTAAAATTCTCTCAACTTTTATATTTAGAGCTATCACCTGAGGAGAGGGCTCAGAATGTCACTAAAGTTCTCCGAAGGCAAGGAGATGATGTCAGAACTGAGTGGGATAAGCTAAATCTACGTTCTGCTGATTGGCAAAAGAAGATAGATGATGCTCTTGAAAGGCTGCAGGGCCTTCAGGAAGCGATGGATGAACTGGACCTGAAACTGCGCCAGGCTGAAGCTTTCAAGGGATCCTGGCAGCCAGTGGGAGATCTGCTGATTGACTCTCTGCAGGATCACTTAGAAAAAGTCAAGGTATGTGTTGTTAAATCAGCATTTTTGAATATGAAATGATTGGCTAGGTCATCAGGAATTAACTTGTATAATGAGAAGTGGATTGGTTTGTATCATAGTGATTGATTTATTTATTTATTTTAAAAGGGTTTTTCTTTTTTTTTTTTTTTTTTAATTGCTGCAATTAAAACAAAGTGGAACCAGCACTGAGAGTAGATATTGCTAATGCATATGAAAGTGCTCTGCAGGAATGTGCAAATATCCTCAGTACATTTAATTCTTAATTCAGGAAATGCATAGTTAGCACTGAAGACAACAAAATATAGTAGATAGGAGAATACATGAGGAAGGTAAACAAACTAATTCTGTTGTTTATTATAGTTTTGCAAGCATGATAAGAGCATAATTGCATCTGTTCTTATAGAGCAGAAATAATTTAAAGTATATGGTTATGTTGTTTGTTTTTTTTTTGTCATGATGGTGGCATTTGCTATCTGTCTTATTTTATAAGTAGACTCCACACCTAAGATAGTTTTAAAACAAAAAAACTGCCTGGAAAAAAAAGTATGATTCAGAAAATCACCGCTTACTGAAAAACTCATAAGGATTTGTCCTTTTTCTTCATGACTGACAGGGCCAGGCTTTATAAATACTGCTGGATTCCTTCATCTAGAGTGCAATAGAGGCGGTTGCCATTTTGATAAGAACAAAGTGCCTCTGTTCCAGTCTCATAAATGGGAATCATTCGTCATTTTGAAAGAGACCTGAGCTGACTGTTATTTTATCTTCCAGAACATTAGGATCTAAGAAAGAAGAAATAGAATGACTAATGACATGAAAAGAAATGCCTTTAAAAATCAAATGTAGTTTTCAAAAAGTAAAAAATTAGAATTATCCTTAAGTTTTAATGATATAGAAGTTTTAATGAGTATCCTGCATAAATATTGTGCAAGACAAAGGAAGTAGCTGATGGGCAGTTGGCTGAATAATTTGTTTTTCTTCAGCTAAACTCATAAATGAACAGAAGAGATCTATTTATAAATTCTCAGAATGTGCCATCTATTATACCCATAGATTCATTTTTTAATCTCTTGTATTGCTAGAAAACAAAGCAAGTTACTTAATTCTAAAGCTGCGACCATAGAGCTTCGACTTTGTAATTACAGTGCAGAATCCTACTACAGTTCAGTCCTGGAGGGCAGAATAGAATTTCAATAACAGCCATCATAAAATAGGACTCCTAAAACTTATGCAAAACTTGAGTGGACACCTCATTGTTTGCTCTGAGGTGTTAGTATTAGGCAGAAACAAAAAATTCTGCTTGAAGATTTAAAATCAGATGTTACCATCTACATTCTGGTTTCATCTCATTTGTACCGTATTTACTTAAAATATTTTTTTTGTGGGCTATTGTAAATCCATAACAACATCAGGCAAACAGTAAATGAAAAAACAGAGAATATTCATATCCTTGCAAGCTATACTTTTTTATATCATATATATGACAGAGAGTACTCAAATGGTACTGCACTTTCAACAGCTTCTAAATGATAATTAGTACTATTTAGGTAATGCAGGAACATAGTAGGGCTACAGTTGAATGATATTAACTCTGTGACTACTACAGTTATTGCTCCCCAAAGTGCTGTCTTGAATACATTCATTACTCTAATGTAATAATATAATAATTCCAAAACAGATCCTGAAGATAGATGCATATACTCACTTGGCAATGTAAGTATGTTTGTGTTAGGAAAAACCATCAAGAAGGCTACAATTGTGCCTGCCATTTAAAAACTGTCCTTTTAAATTAACAAATACATGTTTTGCATCAGTTGTTCATATTTATGACATCCTTTCTTTTTTTAGAGTGAAATCTGTTTTTGAAAAGTCATAATCAGCAGTAATAAATTATGCAACTCTAAAACAGAGTATTTAAATTATTTAAAATTTTCTAGTTTTATTTGCTACATGCAAGCTAACTAGGCAATAGAAACTTTGATCTTGGTTCTTCACATTCTTAGTGCATCTAAGTAAGGTGTACAAGTATTAAAATATACTCACAGCCATAGCCTTAATTTGTGGCTTTAATTTTTGCAAAACCTGGAGGAGAGGGTTTAGTTAAAGAGCGTGCATTACCTGTGACAGTAGCCACAGCAAGAAATGAAATTTTTTTCTATATTTGTTACACTGATTTCAGACTATTTTTATATTGACATATTTGTTAATTAAATTCATTTCTGATTTATGCCCTGTCTTGATAAGTTTAGATATTACCATTATTACTATCTCAATACCTTACTACAAAATGTAGTGGATTCTCCATAAGACTTTAAAAGCTACACAAGAAGTCAAAATTTCAATAACAGCATTACATTCATAGTTATTTGCAAGAAGAATTGTTGTTCTGAGATGAAAATCAAATTACTGAAAGAATTGTTAGTCTGATGCCTGAAAGTCTTAGTAAGATTAGGGAAGCTATATGGAAACATTCATGAAAATAGTCTGTAGAAGTGAGTCAAAGCAACAGTCAGATGAGCAACAGCGTCTGTTTTGGCTGTGCTACAGAAATGAGCTCCTAGTCTAAAGTAGAGGTATTTCAGTGAAGACTGAAGGAACAAGAGAGATTTCTGGTACAAGGACAAGTGGAAGGAGAGGGAAGTAAGCTCCAAACTGCACAGCACTGAATTGATTCCATCTTAGCTTGTTCTTTCTGACTACATACCCAGCCCTTGACTCCAAAACTCCACTAGTCTCCCAAAGCAGCATACCTGTTTAAGAATGAAAAATAAGTTAAAAACTATTGTATAATTTCTAATGTACAGTTCTAAAATGTGCTTTATTATTTGTGAGGATCACTGAGGATCACTGGGAAGCCTGCCTCAAATCTGCAGGAGATTGTAGTTGCCTTTGATATCTCCTATTTGGCCTGCACATGGGAAGCTGGATTAACACACACCTGATTACTGCTGTTTTCATCTTGATGCTTGCTTTCTTCTTAGTAATTGATTTTTGTAATGTTTAAACACTTTTGCTTTGCAAAAGTTTGGGTTAAAAAGCTGAGTTTGCTGAAGAAAACAGAGTTTATATGATCTGTTAAAGCTATTTTTAAACAAAAAAGATTTCTCATTGTAAATATTATCAGTCAAACATCAAACTAATATATATTACGTTTCTCATCTTTGCTGTTTTTTTTATGATGTGTTTTTTAAAGACAGTGACTGATGATATTACAGTGCAAGGTAAAATACCTGTTACCTGCTATACATCTAAACACCCCAAATATCTTCTGAGCAGATCTGAATATTGGTCACATAGGCTATTGTGATTGCATTTTTTGCGAATCATTCTCATGATGGAGATCACAGAAGCCTTCTTAATCCTAAACTGATAAATAGCTTCCTAGGGAATAAGTTCCCCTAGTGCCATTTGTCACTGTTCTTTTTAGTCTTAGTTGCTGGAGCTATTAAGGTCATGGTGGGATGTCAAACTCACACAGAATAACTAGTCCTTGATCAGCATTACTGCCTTATTATCACAGATCCTGGGTCTATATTAATGTAACAACTGGTATTTGGATCTAGTTCTGAGGACAGGATATCAATAGTTTGATACTTCCACACAATAATCAAAATAAATTCATAGCTCTGTACTTCTCTGTCCTCTGTTAGTCTCCTTTTTTTCTTCTCACAGATAGGTGATCTGTGGACTGAAAAACAACTTTCTTAATAACACACGTTCTTTCTCTCACTCTTCCAAGTGTATCTTCCTGTCCACTAAATTTAAATTGTCATTTGGACACCTCAAATTCAGTTCAAGCCCAGATTAATCCGTTAATTGTACCGTGATATCCATTGGCTGCTCATTTTGATTGTAGCTCATGGGTTTTTTATGGATTTTGCTTATTTCTGCTACAAATTCAACGCGTGCTTTCTTCTCACAATAAATAGCTCATTTTCTGCAGTATGCCTGTAACACTTAATTTCACATCATACCACAGCACAGATTTTATATTAAGCTTTTCCAAGTTCTGATACATGCAATTATACCTGTCTCATCCATTCAGTACCCTTTCCATTTCCAATGGCAGCAGGGCCACTTTTCCTCTCTCCCCAAAAGATGCTCCTTTCCTCTGATAACAAACAAAAGCTTGATAGCGGTTATGCTATTATTAGTGCGCAACAGTAATTACCTGCCATACCAATACCTTCTCACTGACTTATAGTCTGTAGTCAGCTGATGAGAAATACCAGCAGCAGTGAATGCTGTTGATTTTTAAGGGAACCCTGATGACATTTTGGATTTTAATACTTTCAGACTCCGAAAAATTTTCTGAAAACTCAAAGCTACTCTTTTGGGATGCTGTGCCCAGAATTTTGTGACTAAGAAGTCAATATAATTTTAGTGTTGCAGTTTGTCTCTTGCTAAAAGTAGTTCAGCTCCTCCAACATGCTTGAGAGCACAATGCAAAGTGCTTTCTCATGTCTTAGTGTTATCTGCTTCATCACTGACAGCATGGAACGTATCCAGGTCAGTTTCCTGTCATACATAATAAGTGAACAGCATAGCCTTTGGACTCTGAATTTCTTTCAACCACTTGGATGTAAACAAGATGTAGCTCCTCTTGTTCCAGGCAGAAGCGTGGTTCAAAAAGCACACCTACCAATTAAGAGCTGAATTGCATAGCCCTATTTTCAGTAACTCCGTTCTACTAGAGACCGATTTGTTCTCCTTTATTGTCAAATGAAGAGGGTGCCATGATTCAATATGGAAATTGTTAACGGTAAAAAGCAGAGCAGAATTTAGTGCTGTAGGCCTTTTATTTTCTTGTGAGCAGTTTTCATGCAAGTCTGAATCTTGCTCCTTAAGAACTGGTTGTAGTTGTTGTGGTTTCACTTCTACAGCTATGGACATAGCACCTTCACAGAAACACTAGGAACTTTGCATATGCATTATGAATTATAATATATTTAACGTAAGTGTATCCATAGAGTTTGTAAGTATTCCTTTTAATCATTCTTTCTCACAACCCATGCCACAATTTTTGCTATTTTTCTACAAAATTGTGAAACAGAAAACCATGAGAAATTCACGTGAGCACTGTATAAGTAGCTATTCTTTTCTGAAATGCATGCTGTTTATTTTAGGCTTTCTTCAGCATAATTGCCAGTTGTTGCTTCTGACTAATATTCACTGGAAAATGTCAGCCTAAAACTTCTTTCTAATTACAAACTGAACAGTTTCCGTTGATCTGCTCATCATCTACTCCAAAATGACTTTCTTTGTGCTCTCAGTCCATTTGTCCCTAGGCATCTCTTCTCCAAATGCCATCAAAAATAAAATAACCCCCAAAAATAATTAGCTAAATTTTAGTTGTGTTCCTATGTGGCCATAGAAAGAAAAGAAACAGATTTCACAAGGTTAAGATACCACTTTCTTATAACCACTCTCATAGTGAAGCAGCGACCTGAACTAGCGGACCTTGAATGATCACAGACAGTGATTCATTAAGAAGGAAAAATATTCATTCTTCATTAAGAAGGAAAAATAAATCATCTTGTATTGTTCTGTACTTCATTCTGGTACAGTTCAGATGCTGCTTTGCCAAAAAGAGGTATTTTGAGGAAGTGGACTCTTGCTAGATATTAATAGCAGCCCTAGATCCATTAAATTTTGCTCAGATTGTAAAGTGATGCCTATGTTCCTGTTAATTTTATGCCGACATAAAATTAAGTCAGCTGGTAGAGATCATGCAATCCAGTCCTTAAAGTAAAAATACGTTATTATACATGCTGCACACTTTGAGATATTTGTAATCATTTCCCTACTTTAATGCTAGATGTGATATTCTACCTTTTTTTTTTTTTTTACTTTTTTTTTTCCCCTTAACTTGCCTGATATTTTTCACAAACTCAGTTTTGTTTCATGTGACAACTTTTACATCACCCAGACAGCTTCCTGCATTTCTTCACTTTTTTTTTTTTTAATGTGCACCACTGTTGTCATTGCCGTTATAGACATTTGAAGGGAAAATCTCTGTTGAGTAGAGTTTGCAGCCAGCAAAGTAAGTCTTAAGTAAGCCCTTAAATACTGTTTCCACAATTTCAGTAGTCACAGGCCAGAATATATTTTGACTATTAAAGTATTACTCCCCACTATAGATAGACTCCCCATTATTCTTAAAAATGTCAAAATAACAAAATATCCCCTACTCAAAGTATTAGGATATGGTCTGAGGTTTGGTTAAGTATTACTAATTTGTTTGTCTATCTAGAAGATGACAGCATCCTTCGGCTAACAGCTAAATAGGAAAATACAATGCCATGCAGGAGATGAAAGTGTTAAGGTTTCCTTCAGGCTACAACTGAAGTAATAACTGTTACAGATGCTACTCATGTTTTCATTCTATGATAGAATCATGCAGTGATTATTTCTGATGTCTCTTTAGACTACTTTGAAATGCATATACTTTTTTCAGTTTAATTTGAACTCCAGCTGCCTGACACCAAAGTCTATAATCAATTGGAATTACATTGTCCTACTTGCTTTACTAAGTCTCTTAGTAAGTTCTGTGCTGGATTCTGTGATTTTTAAGAAACAGTTCATACAAAGTAGCCATTTCCTAATTCATTTGCAGCATTCCATAACTGCCCCAAATTGTCCCTGGACGGAGTAGTGATCCTCTCTACAAACAAATTTTGTAATTGTAAAATATTTGTAGATTAGAGATTTTTCTAAGTAAGTTCCTTTTAAAAGAGGAGAGATCCTATGGCATTTTAGAAGACTTCATAGTTTTAACTGTAAAATAAACAAAAACAAATTTCATGAAATATCAAAATGGCCACAAGTTGTTCCAGAGGAGTTTTAAATTAGACATAAGGAAGAACTTTTTCTCTCAGAGGGTGGTCAGGCACTGGAATGGCTGCCCAGGGAGGTGGTGCAGTTGCCATCCCTGGCAGTGTTCAAGAGGCATCTGGATGAGGATCTACAAGATGTGGTTTAGTAGCTTGTAATAGCAAGGGTAATGGGAGGACAGTTGGACTAGATGATCTTGCAGGTCATTTCCAACCTTGTAATTCTATGCTTCTATGAAAAAAATATTTTAAGGGTAATATAAAATAGAACATCAGTAGTATATATCAGAATATAATAAACTATTTTAAAATAAACTTAAATCTCGCTTATATTTGATTTAAACTCATTGGAAAACTTTGACATCCTATACATGTCACTATTTTTATTGAGGAATATTTTTGTGTATTTTAAACTTTACTGTGCTTGCTATGATGAACTTGATGTTTGTTCATTTTATTTAAAATAGAATGAACTTTCAGGATGTTGTAAAACACTGAAGACTCTTCACTTAATCACATCGCCTAATTGTCTGTACAGCCTGGTATGAAGTTTTATCTTTTTGAAGCGCAGCTTTACACAACAGAGACTTTACCAGGTTTGTTTGGTTGATGCTATTGGAGGCAAATTGAGTTTCCTAAGGTTTGTTTCAAATATGAGTTTGTGTTAAAAGCTGTGGAGTATTTTCATCAGGTAGTTGTAGCAGTTTATGTTAGTTCTGCTATAGTTCTCAGTTTGTAGGCGGTGGAAGTTAATCAACTGTGTTCTGTAGTCTTTTAGTCTTAACAGCTTGTGAATTTGTTTTCTCACATGAAAAGAAATGTAATCACAAATGGTTATTTAATATATAAAAGTCATGTTTTTGTAACTGGTACAAGTTAAATATAAATCTGTCTTATTTTGTTGCTTTGAATTCGGTCGCAAAAGATTGGAGAGTTTGCTATAGCAATAAATAAGACAGTGAACAAATAAATTCATTTTAAATGTGTAAAACAAACCATCATTCCTTCTGCAGACTCCTTTTGCAATAAAAAGTTATCCTTTTCTGATCTCTTCTGATTTCGGTGCTGCTACTTTAATTATACTGAATGTTTTATGGAAACTAAATTATATAATTTTTACCATATTGCTCTACCTATTTCAATGAGCAATATCCCAATACAATATCCTTTCTTTCTCTTTTTCTTTCCTTTTTTTCTTTTTTCTTACATAAGATAGGCATGAAAATGATGGGTCGGCAGAGAATTGAAATCTTAGAATAGCCTTATAAAATTAAGACTGTGCTTGACTATACATACCAAGAAACAGCAGCATCATTAAAGATACAAGAACATTGATGTTGCTTTGCTATAAAGAAACAAACAAAAAATGAATATTCTTTAATTACATTTTTTTGAGAATGACGAGTGTAAGCTACAGTGCCTTGGAGCTAAGGAATGTGTTAGGAAGGAACCAGCGCCTGGGCTCCAGCTGCAGCAGATTTCACTTGAGCAGTTTCACTCTTCACATGCGTACATTTGCATCTTATGCAGTCTAGCTAGAGTTGAAAACAATAACTATTCAGGAAGAACTCTTTGAAATCAAGTCTGCTGGTAATTGTGAAAGATAAGAGACTGATGTTCAGCTGAAAGGAGAATGAAAAGAAGCAGATTTACAGAGAAGCTTAAAGACAATGGTATGATGCATTTCAAATGAAGCATTTCCTATCCTTTTTTAATCGTATTTTTGCATCGTCATTTTGTGAGCATTTGTGAGAAATGCTTGTATCTGTTGGTTGATAAAAGGGGAGCTGTAATATTCCCTACAGTACAAAAGCCTTTACATAATTCGAATCTTTTTAGCATCCACACAGATTTTTCTTGCATCTTCAGATCAAACATCTATACTGGTGCTTGTGAGTATGTCTGTGTATTTGCATAATGGTGTGTGTATGCGACAGTTGAAAACCATCTTCCAAAGTTCTCCAGGTTATCACTGTACATACCTTGCCTAATCTGTCGCAGAATTAACTTCAATCTTACTGATATTTCCATGTGTTGTATCCTAATGACAAGTATCTTATTTTTTGAATGGCTTTTTCTTGCATTAGCTTGTAATAGGTATCTTAATATGTAGCTTTTTGTATGGAAAATATGAATTTTCTTATGTGAAAGGGAAGTATTATTAGATCAAAGTAAATAATATTTTGGATAAAATACATACTCCAAAATTAATGTGCATAAGTGCATCAGTCAGTGAAGTTGTTAATAGAAACAACTTCTCTTTGACTTAGGGCCCTTGGGCTAAATAATGTAAACTTTTTCCTTGATGTTAACTGTAGAAAAGATCCTGAGCTCTAAAGAAGCAAAAAGGCCACTGGTAAAAAACAGAAATCTTTTTCTACCTGCAGCCTACTTTGGTAGAACAAGCTATTATTAGCACAACAGTTTTCGTTTAGTCTCAAATTTTGCCTCGCATGAACTCTCCCTACTGATTTCACTGGGAGCTCAACGTCCACATCTGCAGGCAGAATTTGACTTTTTAAGTGTTGGTAATCTCTGATCTCGATTCCTGATAGCCCGCTGAGAGAAGTGACTAATACATGTATAAAGACTTGTCTGCCTTTTTATGCCTCTCAAGTTCAGAATCGAGGTCAGACCAGAACATTTTTAAGAGATTGCTCTTTCTCAGTTTATCAGAATAAGAATGGGACTTGATCTTTTAGAAGTAGAATTAAGCACTGATGTTCCAAACCCGAAGTGGCACAGATAACATACGCAGGACCTCTTGCGTTTATCAGAGCGTTTTATTTTATCCCATTTGCCATATAAGCACAGCACATACAGCCACTGATCTGATAATCAAGTATTAACATTTCTGGACTTGACATTAAATTGGATATGCTCTGTGATTCTATTCCAAAGCCGTTTTGTTTTGTTTTGTTTTGTTTTTGTTGTTTTGTGGTTTTTTGTTTTTTTTTTTCCCCTACAGCTTGGAAATGTAAACACTGACCAAAGAGGGGGGAAAAAGTTACAATATCAGTAACATTATTTTCTTTCTACTGAAGGACCATTTTATTTAGGCTTCCCTAACTCAGTGTGGCTCAGGGAAGTGGGTGGGTCAAGGGAGCAAAGGTATCTTCAAGCAGCAAGTGTAACAGATCTCCTGTGTCCTACTGATCAACCACATTTCATCTGCTGTGGACACATTTCCAAGTAGAGAAAAGAACATTCTAGAATGAATATAACCAGAGCCAAGCTCTGTGAGAAACGTGAGGAAAATACAGGAGTAAGGAATGCTAGAAGTGCAATTTAATGCTGTCTGCTTTCTGTGAGGAGGATTATTTTTTTTTCCCTGAAGAGGTCTGCAGCAATGTTTCTAAACAGAGCAATGTTCACTTGGTGGAAATCTTTGCTTGAAAGCATTAGTTATCCTATTCCCATCACAACTGTGGACGATAAGGATGTACTAAGGTGTTGTACCTACCAAGTATCCAGATTCTGTAATGATAATTTTACTATTACATTGGTAAATCAATGAGCAGAATAAAATCAATTTATCAAGCTCATACACTGGTACACAGTAGAAATTTAGGCACTGCTTGAAGTAGAGAATACAATGAATGTTAGATTGCCTGGAATGTTTATCAGTGACATGCAGCACTGTAATTTTCTCATTTTAATGTTTATGTATTTAAAGCCTAATAGAATTTTATTTCGTTTTTTCAACCAAGGTTAACCCATAATAAGCCCTGATAATTGCTACTTAGTGCTCCTACAGTGCTTCTCATGTTCCAGCTAGTGTGAGTTAATCTCAGCTTCTTTCTGGGACTGTAATAGTAGTATTATCCCCAATTTACAAATATGGCAATTGAATCAGTGAAACTAATTTGTCCAGACAGCAATGCAGCTCAAATTATTTTTATTCTCTTAGGCTTTTACCTGCAAATTGTTTTATTTTAGTACAGTTAAATTGTCTGGAGGATTAAGAATGACAATTTTCATCAGCTTCAGCTGGAGCCACTGTTCTCCCTGCAGATGTGGCAATGCAGCCTCCCATCCAAAAGGGTTTCAGCCTGAATGTCCAGGAAGCTGCTGCTTTAAACTCTTGGAACTATTTCTTTTCTTTCTTTGTCTTTCTTAGCATTTTATTTAAGCATTCTTTCTTCCTACATTAGCCTAAAAAGTAAATTATTCTAGCTTACACTCTACTAAAATCTAGCTTTAGAATTTAATTCCCTTCTGAGGTACTATTGAAGATGTTCTCATTAGAATAAAGAAATCCAGGAATTTCCACTTCAACATTTTGACTTGGACTTTCACCAAGTTACAACATTAATTCAAGAAATGGAAAATATAGCTTTCACCAAAGCACTTCATTCTGTCTGATCTGCACTCTTATGGAGGTTAAAGATTGAATGGACTTCTAATAACATGGTTTGGCAATAAGCTGTGTGAAACGCTTTGTGCTCCTTACTAAAAGTAGTCTATATATACTTTTTATTAGAGAAGAGGGGAAGAGGATTTGAAGCTTCTCATGTGAATTGCTTTAATGTTAGTTGTGTGTAAGAATACAGTCTGTGTCTTAGTAGTGTCTAAACTGGCTATTCTATGGCCGTGCCAGAAAGCCACGTTTTTCTTCCTGAGCTTTGCAGTACAAGGCCTGCCTACTGATGTCTAGAAGCTGGAGGTGGTTTGTAAAATCATGATACAACTGTTGTAACCTGTTATAAGCTGCTTTCTCTTTTTTCTTTTTCTTTTTTTCTGTCTCTTAAATACTATATTTACCTTTAAAATAGCATGCTGCCTTACAGCACAATAGGGATTTACTTTGTAGTAGCTGTTTTGTCAGGGCAAAGATAATTCCTATGAGCCTCTGTTGCCTGAAAGAGCTTTAGGTAAGGAACATGGGTTATTCAACCTTCTGTGTTTATTTATGTTTAATATACTCATACATTGTTTGCCAGTAAACTAGTAAAGGCTGATAAAGTGTTATTAATAGTTTAAAAGTGTGTTTGACTGAACCTCACGGATCTGAGCATATACAGCTTTTCAAGTGATTTTAGTGTTAATGATGCTGAATGAAATCATACTGTAGGAAAAAAATCCTTCGTAAAAATTCCTACATCTTTGCAGTGTTCTCCATGCAGCGTGTCTTAGACTTTCAGATTACACTTGGAAATGCTTCAGGCTTCTCACATTTCCTAGGCACTCCATCTCATGATTGCCATATTGGCTTCTTGGTCACAGAGTTACAGCATGACTGGCTTCGATTATGTGAAAAAAAATGGAGCAGAACTGTTAACAGACACTTTGCCATGTCATGGCTATAGTTTTAACAGCACAAATTATTAGCTAAACTTGCTTATTTACTTTCACTCTCCATGGTGGAAAACAATGTTTCAGAATAAATGACTACTCCTAAGCACAGATTGTCTCTGTTCGAGGATTGCAAAACTGCATATCAACTGTTGATTAAAAGATAAGAGTTTGTAGCAGCCCTGATCTTTACAAAGGGACATGTGTTTCATGATAGATCTATACATATATATTTCTTTTTATTAAATTAGATATACTGATCATATAATAAGCTACCTGAAAAATACAGCTGGAAGTGACCTTCAAAGATCATAGAATCACAGAACTGTAGGGGTAGGAAGGGACCTCTGGTGATCATCAAGACCAACTCCCTGCTAAAGTGGATTCTCTACAGTTGAGAAAGATCAACAAGTCCAACTGTGTGACCACTTTGGGGCTAAACTAAAGTATACTATTGAGGGCTTTGACCAGATGCTTTCTGAGCACTGACAGATAGAGCACCAACCACTTTGCCAGGAAGCTTTTTCCAGTGTTTTCCTTTTCACTCTCACAGTAAAGAGATCTTTCTTGATATTATTCTGAATCTCCTCTGGCTTTTTCATTTTAAAAATTTAGAGAATCAATATACAATATTTGTTATTTATTTATTATATTCAAATTTTCATATTCTTACTAAAGGGCATTTGATTTACTTTCACCCCTTCTGTGTTTTATTTCAACTGTTTTTATCCCTGAAAATCATTTATATTTTTCTCTGGTGCGTTTTTGCTTGGTCACTTCTCGGTTTATAACAACAATATATGGAAAATCAAATCAGCCAAAATCCATTTTGTTTCAACAGTGTGGGTCCCCAGGAGTGCTAGAATCAAATAAAAATACAATGTGAATTTAAAAGGAAGCTAAGTGCAGCAAATTGGACCAGCAGCTGACAATCTCAGGTTTCATTAAAATTTGAATCAGTATACACTAAACCTATCAGAAAGGAAGCTGATTCATTTTTAAATAAAAAAAAAAAAACAAACACAAAACTGTTCAACTGTCGCAGGTATGATGTGAGAGTTGTTCCACCTTTAAATGCTTTAAATACAAGCCAGAAAATGTATTCTGCTACATGGATATTTCTTTGCTTGAACCGTAATGGAGCTAAGGGAAAAAAATGTCAGTGCTGGAACCTGCTGTGGGTGAGGCATAAGAGGACTTCACCTCACTATGCTGCTCTGATTTAGCTGCAGCTGGTGTAAAACCCCCATAGACCACACGTGTATTTGACACCTGAGAACTTCTCTCCCTAAGACATCCCATATGTTCAGCACATTGCCAGATAACCTTCTCCATCTTCTCTCCTGGTTATGAAAACTGAGGATTAGCACAGACTAGTGCTAATGGGACGTACTTCTGTATGAGTGAACTCATAGAGAAACTCAGTGAAAGGGTATATTTTCTTCTTAAGTCTTGCATGTACCAGGAGGAACTGTCCTCAGGATTGTTTCTGACTTCCCCTGTTGTGCTCAGAGCAAACCTGCATAAATGTGTACATGTCTCACAGAGATTTTCCTAAACATAAGTTGATGTGTTGTTAAGGCCCTTCAATAGGCAAAAGTAACAAAAAAAAAAGTAAATCTATTCCCATAAATATTTCAGATAAGTAGGAAATTGTAGGAATAGTGGCTAGATTTGAAAATCATTGTTGAAAATCTCAATTACTTGTTTCAAACTCTGCGATTATTGAACGACTGTATAATGATTGCAAGTAAGTAATTATTAGATGGTCTATGTTTACTGAGTATAATTTTTAAAACAAATGCAGCTAAACTAAGTGCTATTGAGAATATGAGTTAGTTTGTACATGCTGTGTGTTCCTTTTATAGATATGGTGAATGTTGAGCAAGGATGATTTCTTGCTTGCAATACAGCAGCTTAGTTGCAGTCTGTTCTGACAAGGCATTGAGGTTCTCTTTTCTGGACCACATTCAAGCTTATATGATAGCCGTTGAGATCAGTAGGAAACAGTTCAGTAAGAGAAAAAAAAAATAATGAAGCATTACCAATCTATAGTAGCAAAAAATAAATGAAATCCAGCTTACATTTTACTTCAGTTTTTGTATTTGCGTGAGGAATGAGTCTTGTCCTGGGAATAACCTTCCTCTTCGGGGTGTATTTTCCAAGTGGCACAGAGGAAATTAGTCACACTATTCCCTTAACTCCAGGGGGCCAGAAGTTACAGGCTCCTGATTTAATTTTGGTTGGATTCATGACTTCTGTGTTTGGCTTGTTATCAGCTGTTGCACATGTGGCTGAGGGAGAAAGAGGTTAAAAAAATTGAAAACGTGCACTGTATAATCAATATTCCTTTCTGAATTTTCAGTTTTGATTTCTGTGATGGGAACTCCCTGATGCTAGCAAAGAATATGATATCTCTATTGTGATTGAAATGAGCTCGTTCACTGTATATTTCCTCTGCTACTCAAATGATGCATGAATTTCCTTTCATAGTTTCAAGAAACCAATTTATGAATTCTAAACAAAAACATATATTTTACATGGTCCTGACAAAAGACATCTCCAACTGATGTGGTCTTTAAGTGTAAAGATGTAGACTTTTCTATCTTTAGCTCCCTTCTGAACATTCAGCAGCTTCTGAAGAGGAAGTCGGTGCTTTTCTGTATGTTAGGGACCACTAAAATGGAAATATAATGGGAAACAAACAAACAAAAATCTCACAAAAGGACAGTATGACATGTATGGCAAGTATGGAAGGAAGGAAGGACGTTTAAAATAAAACAAAATTATATTTCAGCAAATCACCAAATCTTTGTTTGTAGAGTTGCTGTTCTAGAAAGTGTGCTGTCTGGTGACTTTTACTTCTTTTCAACAGGATATTCACAGCATAAGCAATGCAATGTGCACAAAAAATTACCTGCAAATAATGAGGAAAAAAGGGGCTACTCTGCATAATCTCAAATAAGTAAGAAACCAATCTGCTGGCTCTTAAGTTCTAAAAAGGTCTGTAAAAGGCTTCAAGAGATACATAAGCATGGAAAGCATATCACTCATTGTAATCATGTGGGGTTAAAAACACCAGAGAGAAAGAGCTAAGATGGGAGAGTGAAAAAATTTGGTTTGAAACAGAAATACAGTGTGCAGTGATCAGAACGCGAATGGAAACAAGTAAATAGGAAACTCTGTAACATCCAAGTTACAAATTACAAAGATAAGAAAGACTAGATATCTGCTATAAATGGCATAATGCTGTTTTTAAGGAAGTTAGCAATCAAATCACTTAGGTGAATTGATTGTATCAACAAATCACCTAAAATCATTTGGGATTTGAAATTCCAGCCCCAGATAGAAAATATGAAACTGAGATAATAACTGGTAAGAGATTGCAAGAAAAGTAATTATAATAAATGCCATGATAGGGCATGCTTTGTAGACTCCCCTTTTAAGTGTCAAAAATTGCTTCTTCATGGAGTAAATTCTCAAGGTGGCCACAAATTGGGAGCAAACATAGCAAACAAATTGCTTTCATAATAAGGATTGTTATGAACTAATAATCAGCATGTCTGTAGGACTAAAACAAAGCAAAATGAAAACGATCAACCATCTACCACAGTGATTTTCAGTTTTCAGAATAGGAACTACATGCAGATGAAACAAGCTTAAAAGAAATTAAAAAGAGTAAAATTTGAAGGCAGCGTGGAGACACTGCAATGGAAGCTGAAAACAAATCCATGCCTTCTAAATGAATTTGTAGAAGACCTAGAAAGGTAGGAGGGCTAACAGAATATATAAAAAGTACATAAAGAAAGATATTTGAAGAAAAAGGACCCATAGAACAAATGTTAAGTTTGAGATGGCCACATCACCAGAACCAGATACCTATCTGGTCAAGAGTACTAAAGAAATAAAAGAATGAAATAACTGTAATTACTCGTAGTATTTTCTTGCTTAAAACAATTTTATTTTGAGGAATGGAAAGTAGCAAATTTGATAAAAGTTTCTAAATAATGCATCTAGTCAGCTCTATAGGCCTGCAGACCACGGCATCTGGGAAAAAGCATATTGTAGAAGAGACAACATAGCTTTCATAAAAGTAGGTGTGCTGAGAAGGAAACAGAGAGCATATCAACAAAGGGGTGTTGGCCTTTCAGGATTCCAAAAGATTTTTAAAATGTCATCAAAGAATCTAGGTTCTGTGGGATAAGTGTGAAAATCTTGATGTGGGTTACTTATTTCCTGTTAAAGGTGGAAAATAAAAGTCATAGGTGAGCAGTTCATTTGCCTGATGAAAGAGTTTGTGCTCAGGAAGGATTACTCTGTCCAATATGCATGTAAAGGAGCTGTAAAGAGAATGGATGATGCAGTGACACATCTTGTTGATGATACAAACCTACTTAAAGTCCTTTAGGTAAGGATGGTTTGCAAACAGCTATAGAAAACTCCTAAGTATTGACTGGCAGTAAAGTGGCTGCAGTGAAAATTAGTGTTGATAAATGTCAAGCAATGCGTGAAGGAAAGGAATCCCAACTTTATATGCACAGTAATGAGTTCTCATTTAGTTCTTTTAAACATTCCTTTAAGCACTCATGAGAGAGATCTTGAAATTGTAAGCCCTGGTTCTCTGAAAACATCGCTTCAATACCCAGCACTGTTCAGAGTGCCAAATCAAATGCTAGGAATTCTTGGTAAAGCAGAAAATATCATTATACTATGATATAAGACTCTGTAGATTGTGGGCAGTGATCCAGTCCACCACTTAAAAAAAGCATAGTGAACCAAAAGTATGGAAACCTCCTGCACAAAACCAGAATAAATAGATCAGGAATGTGATATGTCTTGTGTTATTTTGTATCTGCCAGGTAGGCGTCTATGTATGAGCTAGCAGTCTGGTCTCCCAGTATAGTTTATGAAAATCTCAGGTTAGTCACTGCAATTTAGAATGTGATTCATGCTGTCTGATCGCAAAAGCTTGCGTTTCGTTCAACGCCTGTTTTAGTTTGCTGCTGAGTATAAGGGGACTATGTAGTGAGTGAAGAAAAATCTTAAGTAATAGGTTAAAAAAAAGCAGAAGGTGGTTCTTCAACCTAAAGTTTGAGCTTATAGACTATTTTGGATTCTTATATTTTGTGTTCAACAATCAAATAGATAATGTAAGAGAAATCCATCAAGATCTGATTGACAAACAAATAGAACTTCTGGCTCCAGTATCTTTGAGCATAAATTGAGCAGAACAAGGAGCAGAGAAGCTTATGCTTTCTCTTGCCAATCCTTCTTCCCCAAGTAAATATGCCAAGGTTGCTCCAAAAGTAATGCCTCCCATTTATTTCTATGTAAATTACAGCAGGTACAAAGAGCACAATAACTATAAAGCAAATTCCCAGCTACAAAACATTGTTTTTCAACATAATAGCCACCAGGAGCTATGCCTTTTCACCAGTAATGAACAAGAGCCTGCATGCTGTGCTTGTAAAAATCTGGACCAATGGAGGTGACCCACTGTCACCACTGCTGAAATGCACCACCCACCATCTCACTGTGCTCACATCCATTGTGCTCACATCCAGTGTTTGGTATCCATAAATATTCAGCAAATGGCAATGATTGTCAATGGCTGAGATTTCTTCCATGGAGGAACTGAATAACATACCTTTGCTTCATGCGCACTTCCATGGCAAATGACAATGTGTCAGACTCCCTCTGCTGCCATCTGTCATATGGCAAGAAAATGTAATGGAATATTGGTGGGAAGGTTCAACCTCTACTGACACACCATCAACATCTGCCTCTGGCATCGTGGGAGGCATTACTTTCAGAGCAGCCCCCAGGTGCTCTCAGAGATAGGACTGAGTGAGCTGACCTTGTCTACTGACTGATTATGGCCACTGTTAGGTTCTAGACTTGTGGTATTTGGCTGGTATCTGTGCTATATCTTCTACAGTTCTTGCTAATTTTCCAAAGCATTTTAAAATATTTTCTAACAGAACAGTATGGATCATTTAAAATCCAATCTACCACCTACAGCATCTCATACCATTGAAATTCTTCCTTGCATAAGGACAGTCATAATGAAAATAATTTGGGGCTGTTTTTCCTTTTGCTGTTCACACTGAGAATTCATTTACACCCTGAGCTATTTAATTCAAAATAGGTTCGAATAGGTCTCTCCTTGTGATAGTGGAACATGACTCACCATGTATATTTGTTTTTAAATTGCCAACTCTATAGTTCTGCAATTTTTTTCTGCTATAAACCTGTGGTGGGTTTAGTTTTCTTTGTGTAGAAGGAAAAAAAATAATAGAAAAGTTAATCAGTCCTACACTATGCAAACCAAATATTAAAAACATAAATATTACGGTAAAGCATTTCAATCATATTGATGAAAATCAGAATCAACTAGAAATTCCAAATTACTGCCTCTATAGCTGAAAAGTACTATACAAGATACAAAAATGATTACTATTTCTTTCTTTTTCTAAAAAGAATTCCTAGTAAATTTCAGTCTCTAACGCAGAAATAAAAACCAAGCTTGAGAATCGTGTATGTTGGCTGGTGAACTGTTTGTCCACAGGAAGGTTTGTTTAGTGTATTGCTACAGTCGTTGATTTTTTTAATCAGACAATATCACATGCTGAATCTTTGTATGGATTTTTTCTTTTCTGTCTTCAGTTTTAAATGGTAAGATTATTTGCATTGACTAACATTCACTTGTTTCTTACATTTTGATTTGTATAACTAATGAAAGTGCTAGTAAAAACTCAGGCAGAATAGCAATAGAATGCATAATGTAAATTTTAAAGATGATGAAAAAGCTTTTTCATTTTTTTTTTGTTGAAAAATTAGCATATCACTGCAAAAATCAGTATACAGCAGAAAAAAAATAAAAAGTAATTAAAAAGGAAATAACTTCTCAAATAGGGGAGGGGACAGGTTTGCATTTTTTCCGTATATTTCTGTGATTTCTGTGATTTCTTTTTGTTTTCTTATGTCTTACCTCTGTTCCTAAGCATTCCCTCTTTGTAAAGTAAGGTATAGTCACTAAAAGATGTTGACTAATCGTGACAGATCTTCTGTTTCACCTTAATTCGGATATAATGGTTGATTTACACAGTCATTTGTGTCAACCTTAGGTGATACTAGTATTTGCAAATCAACATTTCAGATTGAAATAACTGGTCTGAAATCTGCCAGATACTTCAGTACATGCTCAAAAACAAGCAGTTTTTAGGCTTAAGCCTATGTGATTTGCCTGAACAATGAAGTGTGATCCTTTTGCCATAGAAATTAATAGCAAGTGAACAAGGCTTAATGCAGGAACTGCCTTAGAATATATTGCATTGCCAGAACTGATTTTTGCAGCAGGTGCTTTCTATTTATTCTGACAGTGTTTTATTTTTATATACAATTGGGTGTTGGTAATGTTAGATAAGAGTTGCTCTCTTCATAAAGCATGAGATACTCGAGATAAGATCATAAATGCAGAAAAGTCTGCAAGGGTTTTTAGCATCTCTTTTCTTTTTTTATTCACTCAAATTGAGAAGTGTTTTTCCTCTGCTTTCATATGTTAAACAGCATTTGTCCATCCTGAGGAACACATGCTGTGCACATGTAAACAATGAGACAGAGAGAAGCATGCCCTACAGTGCACAGCCCAGTGGGTGTTCTGCTTAGGGATTTAATTTAACTAGCCAGAAATTATAGTGAAGGCTCCAAATTGCTACCAATTCCTGAAATGCTGGACCCTACCCTTTAGACCTAGAGCTCATAGCAAGTATATTAGATGACTGTTATCTCTCTGAAGGTCGGTACATGCCTTCCTTTCAGCTTGACAGGGAACTCCTTTGCCTTGTTAATCAGCTGGTAGCAGACCCCATCATTTTGGAAGTTATCACTTATCTTTTTTTATGGTATTTAATTTGTACAGGTTTATCGAGCAGAAATGGTGCCCCTTAAAGAGAAAGTGCATCAAGTCAATGAGCTGGCTCACCGGTTTGCTCCTCCTGATATTCAGCTCTCCCCATACACTCTCAGCTGTCTGGAGGACCTGAACACAAGGTGGAAAGTGCTACAGGTAGGTCTCCTGTGACTGCTTTCTTTATGCTGCATTTAATTTATTTTTCTTCTATGTGGTTGTTTTCTCCCTGGGCACTAAACGGTCACCAAAGGAATGAAAGAGGAAAGAGGTCAGTATTGGAAAAGCAGTTTCAGCAAGGCTATTCCTATAAAAAAAAAATAAAAGTGAAAAAAGCAAGGCCAAATGCAAGTTGTTGCACTCAGAGCAATCCCAGATATGTGTACAGACTCATTGAAAGCAGCTCTGTGAAAAAGGACTTGAGGGTCATGGACAATGAAAAGCTGATCATGGGCCAAGAGTGTGCTCTTGCAGCCTAGAACGTCAACAATATCCTGGGCTGCATGAGAAGAGAGATGGTCAACAGGGAGTGGAAGGGGACTGTCCCTCTCTGCTCAGCCCTCATTTGGCTCCATCTGGAGTACTGTGTCCAAGTCTGAGGCTACAGTAGAGAAGGAATGTGGAGTGGATCCGGAGGAGGGCCACAAAAGTGATCGGAGGCTGGAGCGCCTCTTTTAGGAAGAAAAGGTAAGGGAAGTGGTCTTGTTCAGCTTGTAGAAGGCTCTGGGGAGACCTCATTGTGGCCTTCCAGTACTTGAATAGAAGTTAAAAGCAGGAGAGGGACCAACTTTTTACACAGTCTGACAGTGAAAGGACAGTGGGAATGGTTTTAAACTAAAAGATGGGATATGTAGATTAATGTTAGAAGGAAATTTTTTACTCAGAGCGCAGTGAGGCACTGGCGCAGCTGCCCAGAGAAGCTGTGGTGCCCCATCCGTGGAGGTGCTCAAGGCCAGGTTGGATGGGGCCATGGGCAGCCTGAGCTGGTGGGGGGCAGCCCTGCCCATGACAGGGGTTGGGGCAGTGTGGGCTTTGTGGTAACTTCTAACCCAAGCCATTCTGTGCTTCTATGATTCTGTGAAACATGCTAATGTATTCTCTTAATTTCTGGATTCTTTTATCCAGAAGTAAAATCAGTTAAGCCAGTTTTTCAGACAGTTAGAATTTTCATATGGATAAAATACTTAGAAGTTTATTTATCTTTTAATATTAATATTTAGAAAATCTTGCTGTGAAATATGTCATGGGATAACATCTTTCAAGTGACTTATCCATGTGTTATTTAAATTTTTATGGTGTATTTGTCCTGCATATGAATAGAAGATATTGGTACTGCCAAGTCTAATAGTCAAAAAGAGATTATTATTTCTTTATTCTTCTCCAAAATGAATCTTGCATTTCTGTGACATCTCCAGTTTATCAAAGTTAATGTAAATATTAACAGCAGAATTTTTGTTTTTTTCTACTTTTTTCATAAATCAGCAGCTTGCCATGAGAGTGCTAGGTTAAGTAAAAGATAATTCTTGATCTTTGCTCATCAGTATCTGATTTATCTTACATTCTCAGGGTAGGCTTAAGGTAACATTATTAAAGCAGATGAACAGAAATCTAGAAGATAAAATAAATGTTCCTCTAATTTTTATCCACATATGTGAAAAAATTACTTGTATTTCCAAAAAACAGCAGCTAATTAGCTCAATACGCCAATTCATAGAGAAATACCTTCTTTTAGCTAACAAAATAACTAAGTTCCAGTGGTTTGCTGAAATATGCTTCATTTTCCTTTAGGAAAAGGGAAAATGGGAAGATTTTTCAGAGTGAGAGCATATAGTATGTGAAAAAGTCAAACAAATCTGAGAGGAAGTCTGATATAAGCATTTTGTTGTTATCTTTCATGAAAGCATTAGGCAGAGGGCCAACTTGACATTGTAGACTATTTTAAAGCATATGAGGGAAACCAGTTGTTCACACACATTTCATAGATAATATGCTCTTTTTCCAACAAGTGCAGGAAGCATTGTGAAGTTAGATCCTTGGAGACAGTGTGTCAGAGTGGGATGTTAGAGCTGATAGAACTGGTGGTAATTTGGAGTTTTGCAGTTTACTGTCTTCTTTCGTATTTACTTAAATGTACTCTGGAAGCTATTGGATAGCAAGGTGAAAACAATCCAGTACAACTCCAAACACATCTTGAGGGGAAAAAATGTAGGCTATTTTGAAGGATTATCATGTATAAAAGGCCAATATGTGACCCCTGGGAAGAAGAGGATCTATGTTCCTATGATTTATTTTTTCTACCTGAAAAAGGAACAGAGTTTCTGATACAGAGCTCATTTGTTTTCTGCGTATAAAGTCTAGTGGATGTTTGCATTGACAGTCACTCATGAGGGCACTTCTTAGAGTGTTACATTTTCTGTCTTAGGGTCAGGCTTAAGTATGTATGAAATAAACTTGAAATTTTGGTCCTGCAATAAGGAAATCAAAGATAGAAATGATTTTTTATGTGTCCTACAAAATTGTTCTATTTCCAAGATAGGTTTGTATTTTGTGTTTCCGGTTTTCAGTTCGATTACAACTTTTTTCTCTCTCTCCCTCTCCCTTTCCTTATTCTTCTCCATCCCCTCCTATCCATTCCCCTTCTATGTGTTCTGTTTTTGTCAACGTATACAGGAATATTCCTAGAAAAAATGTACGTTAAGGAGGGTGTAACTACAAGTGAGTGTGACGCAAGCAGAATTTTAAATTTCAAGATTGTCTCTGTTGGAGATTATTACACACTCAACAAAGGGAGAGCTGCCTTCAGGCCCCAGCTCGCTGCTAGGCAGCCCCTCAAGGCATACCAGGAGGTCACTGGTCAAAGATGGTGCAGTGAGGTTTGTAGGCAAAATCTCTGACACAAACAGAATTCCTCAGTATATCACAGGAAACCTAGCTTCAAGTTACTGAGAAAGATTATTTTAAATCTAACCACTTATGTTCTTAAAAGCAAAAAGGGAAATCCTTATTTTCCTGAAGTAAATGTGGAGTTGTGACAGTGTCAGAGTCCTGCTGGCCTCCAAATATAAAGGTCCCAACAAATACTAATGATATGTGCCTTCCAGTCTTCATTCAGATCCAGTGAATCTCCAAACAATTGAGTCATTCTGTTCCCACCCCTCACTTGACAGGTGGATGGGCACCAGGGCAAGCAAGTTATATCAAAATGTCAGTTGAAAGCAGCACTGACTTATTATAACAGAGTTTAAATTTAGGATTCTTTCTCATCTCTCTTCCATGCCTTCTCCAACCAAAAAAAAAAAAAATCCTCAAAAAAGAAGCAAAGTAGCAACCATATATACCCATAAATGAAATGTTCATTCATGACTGTCACTGTTGAAATAAGTTTTCCAGATTTTCACAGAATCATAGAATGTATCGTAGAATCATAAAGGTTGGAAAGACCAATAAAATCATCTAATCCAACCATCAACCCATGCCTGTGACCGCTTCAGACCATGTCACTCTGCAACATCTGCGCGTTTCTTGAACACTTCCAAGGGTGTTGACTCCATGACCTCCCTGGGCAGCCTGTTCCAATATATGTATGTTTAGCATGGTGATGGTCTCAAAAGATATTCTTTAGATCTAATCACGTCATTAAGGTTTGAATATGATTAAGGGTATTCTCATATCATTTTGTCCAAAAGAAACAAACAAAACCCCTCTTCTAGTTATTTATAGTTGACTTTTTGAAATTGACAGTCACTGTATGTGAATCTCATACATGAAAGTTGTAGTCATGTGCTTCTATGGAAAATCTTCCCTACTGTTCTGTGCATCTAACATTATTAAAAGGAAAGCTACTTACTCCAGACAAAGCAGCAAGTATAAACTAAGGCTATATTAAAAGTGGTTAAATAGAGTGGCAGATGAGTCAACAGTAATAAGGCAGATATTTTTTCCTCTTCAAGAGACAGAAAAAGTCACATATGTATGAAAGTTTCATATAATAAGGATTCAGATTTCTGTGTTCATTATGTTTCTATCATCTTAGCAGTTCTTCTCATTTTATTTGTTCATTTTAATAACTGATTTTCATTTGTGTGCTTTTCCTCTGTTTTTAACTGTCTTTTGATTAATGTCATTTTAAATAGTTGATGAAAGCAAGAGACAACATTTTCTGGGGCCAAAATTCAGGCTCATCTATAATTAGACTAATAAGACATTGCAATCATAGTTCTTTTCAATCTTGAAATTTGAAACTATTATTGTAGTAGTTGCAGGTTCCCTCTTCCCAGCAGAGGGAGATTTTGATCTTTTTGGGAAGTTGAGTTTTTCCATCAGACTCTTAAGTAAAAACGTTGTTTTGTATATTCCACGACAAATGGAATTTCTGCCAAACACACAGCTGTCGTGGTTCTTTCATGGCCTCTATTTAATTGGCTATTCCGCTTGGCTTTAGAAGTCATATACCCATGGTTGTTTTTTTTCATTTCTGATGGCTCAGTTTTGTCTAATGTTTGTCTGCATAAATACGCGTATGGATCCTATTTATTTATTTATATGCTAACAAGTAGAGAAAGGATAGCTATCTGTATTGGGATTCAATGTGTGTCAGAAACTGGAAAGCTTCCTTAATAAATTAGGAGGATATCATCATTGTTCTTTGTGGCATGTTTAGAGCAGTCAGTGAAAGGATGTGTCTAAAATTATAAATAGGCATGATAATCATCAACAGGCCATGCCAACTGGAAAAAAAAAAAAAAAAAAAATTAAAAAAAGGTCAAAGTTGTGATGTTCTATGTGATGAATTTCAGTTTGTTGAAACAGCAGGTGTTTTTGTTATGGGACATACATCCGTTTTAAAGTTTTGTGATTCCTTCACTTTGAAATTTTGTCCTCTTTCAAGGTTTGTTTTGAAGAACCAAGTAGACGCGCAATGATTTACCCTATTTCATATTTTCATATCCATATTCAAATTTCTTTTGGTATGTTTTTTCCTGTACATGTGTGTTTTTATATGTAATATTAAAAAAATGAACAAACATTGACATACATGGTTTGTAAGTACAAAGACAAGCACAGAAAACGTAGGAATTTCAATAAAATGTCTTACATGGACAGCCTTATTATCCTGTTGTAGAATCTTTGCATATGTCCTATATTGTGTAAGATTTCTGGTTTATCTGATTGTTGGATAAATAATAGGAAGAGAATGGGCTTAGTATTTGATATCCATTACTCTTGTTTCCCTACAAAATGAAACTTATGCAGTATACTTCCACCTGTCAGCAGTTATAGATTATGTTTGGCAGCATACATCTGTATGAGTCACACCACAATATATTTAGGGTACTGTGCAAAACTGAGGTAATGATACTGTAAAAAATGTATTAACTGAAAACCAACATACACTAGTTCTGTTGCTTGTTGGTCAAGTAGTTATAAGGAAATGATTGAGTATTTAGCTTTTTAACTTATTCACTAGTCACCATTGTAACTGTACTGAAGATGGGAATATTTTCTTCAATATTAGTGAACCATAATTTCTGAACATCTCAAAAATATTTTTTTTCTGTAAAAGTTCCTTTGACACAGAAAGTGGATGTTGCATTTGAACAATTAAAGCTCTGTGTTTACCTTAGATGTAAAAATCGCATAGACTGCTTCATTTTTTGTCAGCATAAAGAGAAGTCGGCCTGATTTTTTTTCAACACCCTTTTAGGTGTTGTGACTTGATTCCATTCAGCTATGTTCAGACTGCTTAATATGAACATTAATGTGTGGGGGGTTTGGTTTGTTTTGCTTTAAGATAAGAGCGTGTGAGCTTATTCGGGGTGAAAAGCTGAGAAGTGCGCAAAGCTAGCAGCAGTCAGAACAGTGAAAGCATACAAGGACAAAACCAGAATGAACCTTGCAATTATGTCATTCTCCGAACCTGACTTCCATATCACAGATCCTTTTCCTTGCCAAAATCTTATCAACTGTCAGCGCTCATAATTCGTCAGTTAGATTTTCAAACAGAACAGAGCAGGACAGGATTGTGTAGTGTCGGGTAGGGTAGGATTCGTTGTCAGCTTTCTGCTGACACCAGAGGGATGATGAGCCTTAACAGTCTGTGGTTGAGCTCCATAGCCTGGAGGGGATGTACTCTGCTGACACAGATAGTCTGTCCACTCAGCCCTGCTTGGTTTGAAGCAAGGTTAAAGAGGATTTACAAAGGAACATGGTTGTGGCAGATAGAGCCTTCACAGTGTTTAAGAGCTGCCATGTAAAGACCCACTCTCTAAATGTGAGCGGAAGCAGTATAAAACCACTTACATTCCAGGCTCTGGTGCCAAGGTACTGTTGAAAGATTTTAAAGAGGGAGAATGCAAAAAGTACTCCTCTTTTTCCCCATTTTTGCTTATTCTTTTCTGTGAAATGCTGTAATTTTTTAGAAAGAAAATATTATTTAAAGAGATTTAAAGTCCAAAGGTAGAGAAAAAAAATACAAAAATTTCTCATTCAAAAGGTTTATGTTAGCCAATTTTTTTCCCTCTGTTAAGTCATTTTGTGTCTTTTTGCCATATCAATTACGTATTATATTACTGCAGATATTTTTATGTTAGGCTGTCTACTTTCAGGTTATAGAAAGCTTTCACAGTCTTCAGGCTACTCAGGACTGTGTGCTATGTATTCTATGTCTTTTTGCTTTGGTAAAACTTTAAAGATATTTTTGCCATTTTAGAAAGTGCTATCAACAACAGTGGTTAAAATACTAAAAATGTCAGTAGCGTTAAGTAGTGACATGGCTTTAAACCCTGCCTTTCTTGATTGGTATGCATGTCATTCACAGAATATTTTCACAAGGTGCCCTCTGAAACTGCCATTGTAGTTTTCATCGTACCTTGAGTAAAGATGAGTGTTGTGACCTTACATGGAAAATTCTGAGCGGTCTGGAAGTCTTGTAATAAATAGTACGTTCACTGTACAGGAGAGGGCATTTTAGAATTAAAATAGCTCAATTCCTCATACGTGTTTTGTGTGCAAATGGTTTTTATAAAATGATTCCAAATTTGTACTCATGTGGGACAACACAGGTAAAAGGAGTTATTTCAGTAATCATTGCTTGCAGCAGCTCATCTGACCCATTTGATCCTTGTACTTGCTGTGACTTTATAGAAGTGTGAAAGTGTACTTAATAAAGAATAAAGTATACTTTACAACTGTTAGAAAGGTACCCCTTAGTTGAAGAACAAACAGTATAAATTATGATTCTTGACTTGAAGCATACAATTTCATTTTTATTCATAGTATTTTGTTATTTCTTTTGTACCTGTGGAATCATAGGTACATATAAATCGCATGTTGTGAAAATGAATTCTTCAGGGCATAGCGTTTTGTTTGAGAATCCTCAGGTGCCTAGACAAAATTAGCCTTTTTCTTCCATTTTCTTGCATGTTCCAAGTTGATTCTCTGCCATAGCTCAGTTTGTTAAAAAAAAAAAAACTAATGGCATGAAGAATTTGTATCGGTCAAGCTAGGACAATAAGCCTGAATCTATGTTTGCAGATAGTATTTTCATTGTGTCAGATATTGTTGCATGATCAAATGGTCCAATTCCTTATATTGGTCTCAAGTGTGGTGCTTCCTTTCCTTCCCAGTTCCCTCACATATGACTCTTTTTAATCTGTAAAATCAGTGAGTTCTGTCCTACTTATCTGACATAAAGCTAATGCTACAGCACTGTTTCAGCAGTGCAGTGCGATTTCGGGTATTCAGAGGAAACTGAAGAATGTGCCCTCTATAAAATAGCTTTGCATTTCATGTGTATCCCAGCATTCCAGTTGCTTATCTCAAAACATCACATTTCAAATCCTGAATTGACTTTGTCTGTACTTTTGCCAGCCCAAGAGCTAAGATAACTGAATTTGGTTTGCACATCAGTTGTCATAGCTGGCTGCAATATATCCCAGAATCTGGCTGGCTAGGATTACCTTTAAAGAGAAAGGGTTTACATTTTTCTCATAAAGCCTTCATAACTTTATTCAGCTGTGAATGACATGTGAATTACTATCAGACCTGTCTGGTCTGTTGCAGAAGCCATGCAGATTTTTTCTCTGAAAAAGTCAAGACCTAATCCTTCTTCATCAATGAATAGAAGGTCAGCTCCTAGCAAATGGCGTATCTGGGAGACAGAGATGAGTCTAAATTTTATCACGACCACTTTTCTCTTCAACACTGTGCCCCACACCCTCAGTCATTCCCGCAACAGATGGGATAAGCCTGTGATATCTGTCAGTGCCAGGACCAATAATTTTAGTGTGCCCAAAGTTATGATACATAATTTTACAAATTATTTTAACTACCTGATGTACACATTTTTAAATGAGTGTTCATTTATGGATCAGAAGGATTTCCTCTTCTGTGAAGCTTACGAAGTTCAATTGAACTGGAAACAACAACAACAACAACAATTGTGTTGATTTTGTGCAATTCATACCAGTCTTTTTATTTTACGACAGTTAGAACATTTGCATTTTATAAGGATCTGTCCTGTTCCATAGAAATGGGGACCAGGAAAAAATATACATCTATTTCATGCACATTTGTGCTTATAATTATTGTTATATGGGCTGAAGCCCCTGACACAAAACTAATAGTGATTTGTTGATGTAGCTGTAGTATGTGGAAGGGCTTTGGGACAGGAACTATAGTATTGTTAGGTGTGTTATTTAAAAGTGCAATTACATGTAAGGAAAATATGGATGCTGTAAAACCTATGTTGTCAGTCTGTGAACTTAAACCAGAAAACAAATGACAGACTCAAACCTACCATTTCATGCTGTCATATGTCATTCAGGAAGAGGTGTGAGGCAGACTTCAGCCTGTGGGAGCTAAGCTATGGTTTGCTGCTCACTTAGTCTACTCTGCCAGCCTTCACAACTGGGCATGCTGTTGCTTTTGCTGAGCTTGTGTAGCTCAGATTTCCCCGTGTGCCCCATGAGCAACATTTGTGCCTTTTGGTGCCAGAAGAAAAGCTCATTACAGCTGTATGGAAGAGCATCCTATGAAAAACGTAAAAGCTGAAAGAATAAAAATCCTGATTTGCTGTTTTTAGAAGGCTAATCAATCCTTACTCCTTCTGACAGCAAAATGTCATTTGTTCCTGCTCCTTCTAGCTCTTTGGAGGAACAGTTCTGAAAAGGGGTATTCACAGTTGTGCACAAAGTAGGTTTCATGAGCTCCCAGGCTGTATTATTTACATGATCAGTAGATTCACGCAGCAGTGTAACTGCTTGGAGATACTGTATTTTACTGTCTTTCTCACATTCAGACAGGCTATAGCTTGCCAGAGATATTTTATTTTGAATGAGCGTATAACTAACAGATGTTTGCTTTTGGCTCCAAGTCTACATTCTTTGAAAGCTGGAGAATTAAATTGCTGACATTCAGACAACACTAATTCACATATCCAGGGAGCCTAATTTGCCATCCCTGAGATCCTGGTGCTCATGGGTTTAGAAACCATTTCAGTGACACAATGTAAGAATAGGCTGGGGAATTTCAATAGTACGCTCCTGCTAAACATAATCACATTTTATAAACATCTGCGTCATTACTGGTGTGATTCATCTCTGAGCTGTATACAGCTGTGTTTCCAGTTTCAATTAACAGTCCCTTAATTGCATCTCCATCTCATGTTACTAATTTAGTTAATTTATTCATAATTAAGAGTATTCTATTTTCCACGAAGGTTTGTTGAGCTTCAAGCATTATTTAAAAAAATAAAAAATAAAAAATAAAAAGAAGAAGCAGGCTCGTTGCTGAGGGATTTTGATTCTTACAACAGTCACATCGGAAAAGAAACGTCATTCATGCACGTAGAGAGGAAGGCAATGTGAAATGAGAAGTCTTTGGGAGGGTTTTGCTTTGTGACTGTGCTTGTCTCCTCATTTTTGCCTTTCTCCCTTCTGCCCCACACCTAAAGTAATTACTTGTTGATTAGACTGAAACAACAGCTTCTAATATGTAAGAGGAAATGATAACGAAAAAAATCTTACAAGAGCAGTAGTATATATGAGATGTGAATCAAATCCCATTCATTTTTGCCCTCTTAGCACATTTTGGAGTGCAACGTTTTTAAAAGGACCTATATGATTAGGAACTGTGAAATAACTTTAAAAGTGTGGATTCATGTGGAAAGTTAGGAGGAAGCTTTCCATGCAGAGGGTGGTGACACTCTGGAACAGGATGCCCAAGGAGGTTGTGGATGCTCCATCCCTGGAGGTATTCAAGACCAGGCTGGATGTGGCTCTGGGCAGCCTGGTCTGGTGGTTGGTGACCCTGCACATAGCAGGGGGTTGAAACTAGGTGATCATTGTGGTCCTTTTCAACTCAGGCCATTCTATGAAAATAAGGAGTGTCTAAGCAATATTACTTACCAAAACAAGGGGTTGCTTTTTAGAAAGTATCTTTTCTGTATCAGTACAAGGATACAATTTGCAAAAACACAGAAACATGCCTTCTTACAATTGTCCATAGTCCTGTGATGTTCTTCACTTACTGTTTTTGCTGAAATGGTTACCACTGTCCGGTACTTGCTGGATACAGATACTCTCCTCTCTGTTATCTTTATTTGCCCTGCAGTGATATTCATTCTAGGAAATAAATTAAGTATTAAGGAGTTGTAAGTATAAACAGCACTACTGAAAATAACATACGTAAATTCTGGTTTCTTTGGCATGAAGAGTATTATGTACTCATATGTTACCAGTGAGAAGATGAGTAGAACATGCAAAATGCAGAATCCCTTTCTGGAGAGGAAGAGAAGAAGAAATACAGGGTAGTCACCTCTTTAAGAAACAAATATTTATTAGCTGAGATATTGTTTCTTGAATGGACATTGCTATAATTCTGTATGCAGGAACCTGTAAGTTGTGCAGAAAGATTGAAATAGTCTGATCAATACATCTCAAGCAGAGCTGCAGGTTTTTAATGACAGCTGCTGAATCCCTTCTAGCTTAAAATCAGTTCTCTGAAGCTTTTTCCTTTAATCTTCCCGTTCTCCAGTCTCCTTGATGCTCTTTTTAGTTTCTCTCATTGCTCTTTCTCCTTGAAGCTTTCTTTCTTTCTCTTCATACAAGCTTCTCCCTGTCTGTTGTACGATCTACAGTCATACTACTGCTTTTTAAAAATAGAGTGGGGAGAAAGTAATTAAACAAGCAAATGGAGTACAAAACCAGAAACATTATAATCTAACATAACGGGGAAAAAAAGGGGTGGAGAGAGGCAAAGTGGAATCTAATGTGCAGATGAGGTAGGTTTTTAGTCAGGGCAGTTTTGTGAATCACAACTTTTTGTTTTCCCCAGGGTTCTCTTAAGAGCAGAGTTAGTGACAGATGCACCATACTCAAGCAAATTTCTAAGACTTCGGAGCAGACAATATCATGGTTTTCTTTTCTTTTACTTGTCAAATATTAATGCTGGAAAGTAATCTTGTGAAGATAATAAAATTTAGAACCGTTTCAACCTTTTAGCAGCATACTCTGTGTATTTAGCGAGTAGAATGACAGTTGCAGGGCTAACCTTGCTGTATGAATTCCAGGCGGCCCCACCTCTTTTGATTAAAATGGTGATTAGGGTTAAAGGAGATTATCGCAATTTGCCAGAGTCCCGTTGTGTTGCAAGCTCAAGGTGGGGGAGAGTGATACAGAAAGATAGATTGCCAGAGCCTGATCAATCTACAAGCTTCTGTGGCTTTTTCCTACCTTTGTTATTTTCACGCATTCTCCAAATTTCACAGATTTCACTAGAAGCAAAATTGATATATATATTTTGTACACACAACACACACAAAAGTAGTTTTCCTCACCCAAGGAAGAAGGACTCTTCAAAAGGGAATACGAAGGCTTTTATATTTTAGCATGTTAATGTCATACTCTGGAGGATTGTTGTTTTCTTCTTTGTAGAAGGGCAGTTCCACTTTGTACTTCAGATGGCAGGTTTATACCCTGTGGAAGTCTATATGCATGTAAACCTATGCGAATTTGTATTTTAAAGAGCATTGCAGATGATTTATTTGTTTTAGAAAGATGCTTGAGCCATAAGTTAGAAATAAATATGATCTCCAAATCCTAAATCATCTTCCTGTTCAAATGAAGCTCCATTTGGAGTTTAGATCATTAAAACCTGACTTTATTCCTTAACCCTTAGTTTTATTACATTACACATGGCCTTCCCATCCATGTTTTTCCCAGAAACTTACTTTGTGATTCCAATATGGGAAAAAATCTGGTTTATATTTATCTTCAGCCTCCTTAATGGATGGAGAAGAAAATAAACACCTGTGGGAAAGTATTGCTACATTGTTTGTGCATTTCATTTCTGTATATTTAACCTCAGAGGTAATTTTGTTTCTGATGCTCTTAGAACTCCTGATACTCCTATAGCAGAAAACTTGCTATCATGAATTGTGTTTGAGTACAACATTACTGTGCTCATGTTGCTCCTGCTTACAGAGTAAACCGCTGAAGTGACTGGTCCTTCTTCCTTCCTTCCTTCCTTCCTTCCTTCCTTCCTTCCTTCCTTCCTTCCTTCCTTCCTTCCTTCCTTCCTTCCTTCCTTCTTCCTTCCTTCCTTCCTTCCTTCCTTCCTTCCTTCCTTCCTTCCTTCCTTCCTTCCTTCCTTCCTTCCTTCCTTCCTTCCTTCCTTCCTTCCTTCCTTCCTTCCTTCCTTCCTCCTTCCTTCCTTCCTTCCTTCCTTCTTCCTTCCTTCCTTCCTTCCTTCCTTCCTTCCTTCCTTCCTTCCTTCCTTCCTTCCTTCCTTCCTTCCTTCCTTCCTTCCTTCCTTCCTTCCTTCCTTCCTTCCTTCCTTCCTTCCTTCTCCTTCCTTCCTTCCTTCCTTCCTTCCTTCCTTTCTCTCTCTTTCTCTCTTTCTCTCTTTTTCTTGCTTGCTTTGCTTGCTTTGCTTGCTTGCTTTCTTTGCTTTTCTTTCTTCCTTTCTTCCTTTCCTTTAATTTGCAATATTCAGATGCATAGGTGAACTTCTAGAATTTTAATTATTTCTGTTTCACATGAGCTGCAGAAATCCAAAAGGGTTGGGGAAAGATTTAATTTTAGATAGCAGGTTAATTAACTGCATTTGTAAAAACTAGTGCAACTTTAATTAAATGTCTCTACATTAATTTAGTTATTTAATTGAAAATGTATTGGGATAGTCCTTACAATTTATGACTCTTCCTGCTTGAGGATTTTAAGTAACAGATCATAATAATAATGAAAGTAAAGAAAATGTTTAAGCTTTTGCTAGATTTCTACCAGTTTTTTTCAAGTACTAGTAGGGTAGCTTTTACTCCCAAACATTTTTTAGTTCTGTAGATTTTATGAAAGGGTTAGGTAACTGAAAACTCAACCTGTAGATGATGACTGAAGAAGTATTTTTCTCTTCTTGTATGTGTTGGGGCTTGTTTGTCTTTATCCCACTTGAACTTTTGTGCTTCTTACAGTGTCGTGTCAACACTAACAGTAACATTGTCTACTAAAAAGCTACCACTCACAAGTCTCTACAGGGGGCAGTTCTGTTGAGGTTCCTTGCAATGCTCAGAGAAATCTGATTGAGCACTCTGCCCTTTTGTCAGAAGTATAAGCTGTGGAGGGAGGAGGAGGTCCAGAGAGGAAGGCAGGGGCCCAACACAGTTTAATCTTTTTGTAGATTTCCAGAGGCACCCACGCATTTCCATCACAGCATGCAACTCCTCTCTGGTTCCCTGCTCTGCTATGAGAGATGTAGAGAGACAAAGAGAGGCTGGAGCTTTGCACATAATGTGGGCAGGTGTGCAGCTATTTAAATGAAATCCTGTATTGTGTAGCTACCTTCTCCCATGACCTTGCCCCATGAGAAAAGGTTAAGCATTGCTTTTCACCATTGTGCTGTGACTACCTGAAGTAGAAATATGTCATAAATGTTATGCTTAATATTTGTGTATAATTGTAGTTAAATCTGATTTACATTCCATTTCTGAACCTATACTGATGACTGCAATCTTCCAGTGACAGCACTCAGAATTTCTAGTAGTATTTGTTTTTCCCTGATTGAAATTGTTTCCACTGCCCTCCATTTCCCTTACGATTGAAAAGTGAATTACACTGATACTTTGCCAAAGAGATAGCTTATAGTAATTTTCTTTTCCTTCCCAACACCTATTGTATGCGTCAGTTGCATAAATGATAATTTGAAGCCTTTTAGCACAGCTGGATATTTTTCATTGATTCTTTTCATCTGAGCATCATTCATTAGAGTTCCTTCATCTTTTTGTCTGCAGCACACTTTATCTACAGAATACTGGGTTTTGTAGAACAAAATGGAACAAAAAGTACAAGGACTTCAAGTCCTTTCAGTGTCATATTAGTCAGGTTATAAATTTGAAACAGAGCAAATAATCTCATTTGTTTGCCTTCCTCGAGGTGCAAATTCATCTTAATTTATTCCATACTGACAAAGGAACTTTAAGAAATAATACCTGATTGTTTCAATCCGTGCCTCTTACGGTATCCATTAATACTACCATTCCAAAAGTTCTAAAGTTCTTTTATGTGTATATTTATAAAAATATAGGATCATGTTCAGGAAAGGCTCGGGTTTGTGAAAATCAAACATTTATAGTATGTTACAATATAATGCACGTTACTATCTCCGTCCCACAACTTCATCTTTTCCATGTGATAACTGTATATGTATAGCACTTCTAGTCCTCTCCTGTTCAATTTTAGTAGAAAGCAAGTTTGCCATTATAAGCAACACTACTTTGTCAGAAATGCTCTAACTAAATGTTGTGCAAGAACTGTGAAATTTTCCCTTATATAATATTAATATTCAATATAATAAATGAAAGGTAGGTGAAATTTGGTTCTCACTGGTTAGGTGTGAAAAATAAACTTTCTTGGAAGTGGTGTGGTGAAATTTTACTAGTAGTCCAACTTTCAATACGTCTTTTTTTCCGTGCATGAAAGGAATAATTTAGCAGACTTCAACAAGAATAATCCTAAAATGACCAACATCTCAGATCAGCGTTTTACATTGGCAGTATTTCTTGATTGACTTCACCTGGTTAACCAATGAGAGTACTTGGCTAAATTATAGATCTGAAGTAAATGGTGGATAGTCTTCTAATACTTCTTCATTTTCTACCACTGGAATGCTTTATTTGTGCTGCAGCATGCTGGTTTTTTAAGTGAAGTTTGATTGCTGTGTATTCTTAAATTGTTCGGGTGCACAGACAGTAAGAGTGATTTTCCGTGAGGGTGTAGTGTAATACATAAACCAGGTTTATGAATTCAAGAGCCATTTTTCTGAACTGCAGAAAGTTATACTGAATGAACCAGAATAGTTTGTTAAAGTCTGAAGAGCAGAATAGCATCATTATGATCTCAGCTTACTTGGCCAACTTATTAGATGGGTGGTACTGTTGAGATGACGGTTGCTGTAGTTTCAATGTCTCTGATAGCTGATGTAATGTCTGCAAACTGGTAAAGCTATAAAATTAGAAATCCAGAAACTGGTATTGATTGAACTCCATCTGAAAATAATATGCACCTATATTGAATGCTGCCTTTTCTAAGAAAAAGTTCATATTCAAATATTTTGTATTACCTAATTGATATAGAATGTGTCTGTTTAGTAATAATAAAAGCATCTCTTTCAGTAGTACTGCAAAGGGCTATATTTCTTTTATACCATCAATAATATTTACCCTAAGCCATATCATAGTAACTCATTAATTATTGTTGTAAAATTCATCTTTTATCTCTTCTGAAATTTTTTTTGCTTAATGCCTATACAAGTTGATTCCAGCTGTTACCACTTGTTCTTAAACAGAACAAGATGCCCAGGACATTTATTAAACTTCATTGTTAACATTTTGTTTAACTTGAGAAAGGTCAGGATTCAAGAAAGGCCTCCAATCTGCAGATTATTCTAGATTTACAGAGCACTGCCTGTGCCAAAGAACTTTGCCTTCCTGCTAAGTATGAAGAAGATGCTCGGTTGCAGTTGTGTTTCATGCTTCGTTTTACTTAAAAAAAAAATAATGTTCAAGTCAGATTATTAGTAATGTACCTTGATTATTACAAAACTAAGGTTTCATTTTGATTTGAAAAAAGATTGTCTGATCAACAGGATTTTCTTTTCTGTTTTCTGGTGCTTATTGCTATGCCATTCAATCTTTTTAATTCTCAAGGATTAATAGTAAGCACTTAACTGAATATTTATTCCCTTGTTCTATATTTCCAAGATCATAATCTGGCCAACAGTCAGACACAGTACGATTTTATGAAGAGATGTGTCTTGGTATCCTGAGGAATTTCATAGCATAAGAAACAGAGCAGGACTTCTAGTGTTCCTAGTAATGCAGGAAAATCTGTGAATGCATCACTACATCATTTGTAGATATAAACTGTAGAATTCTTAAAGATTAACATACTTTGAATATGAACTTTTATACAGATACTGTACCAAATACGAATCTATTACAGATGAAATGTTAGCTGCCAGGATAGAATTTGGGAAATGATTTCCCAATTAATATGAAAATATCACAGAATATCATTTATTTCACTCAACAATTTAAAGTGCTCATAATAGTGACAGAGATTCAGCTGACAAAATGGTTTTGCAGATATAGGAGTTAAGATTAGTAACACGTTTTCTCGAGGGATCAGTGTTTAAACTCCAAGTCCAAGATTTCATGTTAAAACTTTTAAAACTAGGGGGAAAAAAAAAAAAAGTATACATTAAAATTGCACCATTTGACAGTCTAACATAAATTTGAAGACAGTCCTCACATTTCCAGTGTTTTGATCTTGATGGTAATGCAGACATAAGTGAGGAGTATATCCTCTCTCTGGATATATCTCAAATCTGTATCTTTAGATGTTGCAGTCATGTCCGTGGACTAAAAAAAGGACATAGTCAATGCTGCTGATTGTGCATTTGATTTAAGATGGAAGAAGATATTTGTTATGGGCTTTATTAGTTCTTTGCAGATTAATTTGCTTAAGCCTCCTTGACTCAGTGTAGGAAATTTGCAGCCACATCTGAAAAAGGAAGAAATAAAAGTGACCAATTTAAGAACAATCACAAATTGTATTTTTCCTGTACCAGGTTCTGCATCCTTCACGTACTTGATCATACCAGTTGTTTTCTCATACGTGCAACATTAATAAAACAAAATCTGTATTTCTGGCTTCTCAGCTCTCTATTTCCCTTTTCTCCCTGACTTGTGATTATTTTGGCTTGGATGAGACAGATGCTAAATTACAAGACAGTGTAATGGCGTGGGTAACTGAAACACACTGATAGAGTTACTGTTCTTAGGGAAATGCCATGGAATGCTCTACAAGGATGGATATTTCAAAATCAAATGCAACATTTCTGTACTAGTAGCTATTTTTTCTAAGATATATGTAATCTGGGAAATTTGGCCCATGCGGTTTTCGTACACTTTTTACAGTCTCAGTATATACTGTTCAGTTCCATAACTAGTCTGTTGGTTTCTCATACAGTTGTTTCCAAAGTTCACTTTGAAATTTGCAGCTACCTTACAGCCTCATGTCAGCTACTGCTGGCAACCCAGAACGATACAAATTAGGTGGTCAAAAGCAATTACAGATCATCAGAGCGGAATCTGGCCTCTGCAGCCAGAAAGCAGTTGTTGACACATAACTGTAGGCCAGCATTACCATTCCAGCAGTGTGTAATCAAAGCACTTGTTTGTTCAGAGGAATGCTACTGCATGGTAGAGTTTGTGACTGAATAGGCTGTCTAAATAATGCCTTCTGTCTTAGGTTTGGTTGGCTAAGAGTGGGAAGATTATTTTTGTTGGTTTTTGTATTCCCATGACATTGTGGGAAGGCTATGGAGGTTGTGAAAGGACCTACCAGGGTACAAAAGAAAAGGCATAATAGGATCTGCAAGAGCAGAGAGAGAGAAAGTTCTAATGAGAGAAAGAGAAGAGGAAAAGAAAACCTTTTTTTAGCATGTTTGTTTTGTTTTGGTTTTTTTGGTGGTTTTTTTTTTTTTAAGATATAAATGTAAGTAGATTTTTAAAAGCACATGACATCATTTATGTGATAGTAAAAGACAAACAGAAAAAGTAAAGTAAGAATGAAGCTGGACTTAAAAAATGTCACTCATGTTCCCTTTGGGTTTCTTGCAACTGCAGTAAAATTTCGTTTGTATAGTATTAACACTGTGTGATTGATTCAAAAAAGGCAAAGAAAAGCTAGCACGCTAGACAAGGAAGGTTTCAGATTGTTCCTGGAGGTTTTCATTAAGTTAAAAAAATGAATATGGACACACAAAAAACATTGAACAGCTAAGGCTTTTTATCATCCATTTCTAAACATCTGCTTGTGACTTTGTTATTTTTAATATAAGTTACAGAAGACTCAGTGCTGCATGTAATTCCTTTGTATGCCTGTTTCAAGTGTGTAAGCTCACTGCAGTTTATCTATCAAATATGATTTTGCTTTTTACAAGTGATCTGGTTTCTTTTTTTTTCAGAAATATTTAATGAAACAAAAAGCTTGCAGAAGCTTATTTCTGTTGTATGATTTCTTTAGAAATCCCAGCCATCCTGATGTCTTAACCCTGTTTGTTGCCTAGACAATGAGGTTGCTCACCTAATTTTAATGGCATCTGTTTGATTTTGCGGTTAGATGGTCCTGCAAAGACCTTCCATAATGGGCAAGTGACCCCTTCTATTGTCATGTAGTGGTGGAGTTTTTTTTACTTCACATAATCCCTGAGAACAAATTTCAATCTCAGAAGCGTTAATGCAGTTTTATATAAAACTCTGGCATCTGATCTTGTAGAATTAAAGCAAATAGCAACCAAGTTTAAGGGCTTACTGAAAGTAAAATCAAGTCTATCTTTATTTTTAAACTATACGCATGGGTTTAAGGTGTCCTTACATAGAATTTTAAAGGAATTTTATAGAAACAATGAGAATCTTTCATAGAAACCACTCAAATTTTATGAGCTATAAGAATCGATATACTTATTTTTTCTCTGTGGAACCCTTTCTAGAACAAGTCCTTCATAATTAAGTCAGTCACAAATATATATATATACATATATATATATATATATACTTATTATTATTATTATTATTATTTTCCCAAAAGAAAGCTCATTTGTTCCCTTCATTTGCCTAGCTGGAAGGCCAAGTGACAACTTGTCACTGTGATAACTATAGCTTGTATGCTACACATTCAGAAAGGATTTCTGGCTTAGTAAATTAAAGTTTTGTAATTGCCAATTAAGCTGCCTGTCAGTATATTTTATGGGACCCACATACAGATGCTGCAAGTTCAGGTTTTGAGGCTAGCTTCAGACTGTGTAGGAAATCTTGTCTTTGCATCTTTCCTAGCGTTACTGCTTGTTTTGTAGTTTGCCTGCATTGTGCTCTTTGTCAGCTATGCTTCACCTCAGGACCCCTGTGTTCCCTAATCTTGGTTCTCCAAGATCTCTTCTATTCTTAGATTTCCCAAATGCCTGCCTTCTCAAATAACTGAGTAATAAGCTAAGGTGAAACAGAACTAAATGATTTACCTCTGAAAAAATAGTGATGATATAGAGATAACTGCGGAAGTAAAGTGGTTAACTGTGAGGTTTTCTACGGCCTTTAATAATAAACAACCAAAATGATTATCAGAATGTGATTTTTTAGAGTTTAACCTTTTCTATATAAAAGGTTATATATCTATAACCTTATCTGGAGGTTAAAGGGTATGTATTTTTCATATTTGAGGCCATGCAGATAGATGATATGTGCATTTTTAAGAACTCTACTATGACATTTATGCTCCAGGGTTTGTTATATTCATTTTTGAGCCAATATGCAAAAAAAGATCTGTTTAAGGTTTACACTAATATGTTTGAATTCTGTGAAATGTCAGTAGTCAGTTAACCCAAATGCCACTGCTTTGGCATCACCTCCTCCTGCAGGTTGCAGGCTGGGTCTCCATTATGCTGGGAAGACAGAACCCTCCTTTGTCCATGGCACGATCTATCTGTGGGGTGGGCTGAGCTGGGAAGCAGTAAAAGCTTTTCAGAAATGTTCTGATTCCTCTGGGATCCTCACAGTTTGATAGTAATAAATAAGGCATTCGGTTCGGCCAAAAGAGGAGTAAAAAAAAGGTTAAAAAAAGGAAACTGTTGATAATATTATGGAATTGAATAAAAGTTATGGCACTTATTGAGTGCACTATGTGGTAATGCTTTTTTTGCACACGTGAAGTGATGATGTTCCTGGACTCATGCATATGCTTTCACCATTCGTGCCAGTGTAACTTTCAAGCTTAACCATAAGCCATCCTATATTCTCAGCAAATATGTGGAATGTGTGTGTGTATATACACACATATTCATATATATATATATGATTATATATCATATAAAACCCTTTATTCCCAAATTGATTCAAGTGTGGAAATAGGACATTGTGTCTTCTGGTTTAAACTAGAAAATGTTCTGCATCATTAAGGCTTAGCATTGTGGCCCACGTATAACTTAAGTTTTGCTTTCATGTCACTTGAATTTAACTCACAGCTTAGAAAGCATAAATACTTAGACTTTGACCAGCTACAGGGGGCGGACAACTCTTTCACAAGTCATATTACACTATTATAGTTTTGCTGTTATCTTCAATCAGTGTAATATCAATCCTATCAGCAATTATTTCCATTTGAACTGTTATTTGCCAAGAGTCATTTTGCTGTCTTTCAGTGTACTATATATGCACATCTTGCCCAGGGAGAAAGAGAGGCTTTTGTGCAAAATCAGGAGCTTTGGTTGTATACAAAGAAGTGTCAGATAACAGAGAGCATTAAGCACTGATCATATGGATGCTCCCAAGCCTGAGCAGCTTCTAGGACATAGCTCATTCTGCAATTCATTGAGAGTGAGAGGCCATCTTCAAAAGGTTCATTGGACAAGAACAATAAATAGAAGTTTTTTTAATCCTTCCAGTCAGTAATCTCATGAAATGAAGCTTTTCCTTTCATGTTGTGTCAGCAATTGATTGAGCAAGTACTTTTAATACAGCTTGAAACAGAATATTACATTCTTGAGCTTGCCAGATTTAAGCATATGGATGAAACAGTCCAACAATGTGAATAGATCACGTTGTAATTAAACTGTCCCCACAGACATCATCTTACTGGTTTCATCCTGTGCAGCTAAAAGGGAAACCAAACACACAATGCATGTGGGGAGGTCTTGGGCAAATGCTTGGGTAAGCATTATTTACAGTGAAAAGATTTATCAGTAGTGATGTAACATGAATTCTCAAAGAGGGAAGAGTAGAAAATATGAAGGATAGGGGATATGGGATTGATAAAACTGCTGATGCACATAGAATCTTTTATTGTTTGTTGTTGTCCTATAATGTTTCCCAATAACGTTTTGTCTTATTTCCACCTTTTCAAGTATTTTCCTATATTCCTCTTCCTCCATGCATTCCCTACGTTAGTCTTCTCCTGTATATTTTTTGGCTTGGTAGTACATGTGGAATCCAATACTCAATGTGAGTAATTCTACACCTATTTATAAACATTATTAAATAAAATGAGAAATCTACTATATATATGAAAAAATGTATTTTCACTGCATTAGTAGGAAGCAACATGGATTTTGAAGTGTGAATTGAAACAATAAAGAAAAATGATGATGCTCGACCACAAATTAAGTAGACAAGACAGGAGGAAGAATGAAGCAGCTAGGAGTGAAAATTGAAGTCTTTTGAATACTGATGGAATGATAATCCCCAAGCTGTCAGAGGGCAGTGCTAGTGGAAAGGAGCTGAAGATGGTCAAAGAAAATAGTTCAAAGCTAAAATCAGCTACGAGTAGTGCTGAGTATAGACAATACTGAATGATGTCTATCTTTTTGAAGTACACTGTGTGAAGTGCAGGCCTGAGCTTTGAGCTTCTTACTTGCAGATGGGCAGTTACTCCCACAGCTAATGCTAGTAAGGGCAGAGGAGATTCACAAATCTGGGGAAAAGGGGCAATAAAACTGATAAAAGATCATTGAAAGAGACAGAATGTAACTAATGCCATAAAAGAACAGTCTTCATTAGTGATATTCAACTGATATTGGAAATTGCAGGCACGTGTTCTGGGGTAGCTATAAAATAAAACTTTTCTTTTATGACATTCTGTTCCCTAAGTCACCAAAGATACATTCCCTATGGCACAAAGATCATGTGTATTACCTGACCTTTCAGAAACAAATGGTATTTTCACTGCAACATGATTTTTTGTTGCTGTTTAATGAGAGTAAAAATAAGAAAGAGGGCAAAAAAAAAAGCACATTCAAATCTTGTTAAGAGAAAGGAGTGCTTTACCTTAAGGGTAGATTACAAATCATTAACAAGAGCATTTGCAGGATGAAGTGTAAAAAGAAGAAGGATTTTTGAATATTTGTAAAAGAAAAAGAAAACAGTAAAAAGGATAACAATGAGAAATAGCTACTTTAACATGGAATGTAAGGAAATAAAAAAGGCCACAGCAAGGTTTCATTTTTATGTCTCTACGGCTGTATATTAAAAAGGCCTAACCATAGTACATCTGATGTTACCTTCCATGTATGCCTCGAAAGTGAAGAGAGAATGTTTAAAAGAAACACATCTATCAAGAAACTCTGTTAAAATAGATAGATAGAGGCCCACAGCAACAACAGTTCAGTAATTAACATTTCAGTCTTTTCCTGTTAGAAAATGTTTTAGCAGCCATCTAGAGTAAGGATAACAGAATAATCAGATAACAGAAGCTCTACTGGAAAAATGCAAGGGATGGATGGGACAGCATCTGTACAGCACTGCAGAACTTTTCTGTGCCTCTGAGATTCCTTCACACAACTTTAAGAACCTTCACAAGAATGTAAATACATGTGTTATAATGCAGTGCACTGAAATCTAAATGTCATGCGTTTTTTCTTAAGTGATCTAAGGTGTTGGTCTGCCGGAGGGTAGGAAGGCACTACAGAGGGACCTGGATAGACCGCATCAACTGGCCAACGTAAAGTGTATGAGTTTCAATAGAGCCAAGTGTCAGGTCCTGCATTTTGGTCCCAACAACCCCAAGCAACCCTACAGGCTTAGAGAGGAGTGGCTGGAAAGCTGCCTGATGGAAAGGGACCTTGGTGTACTGATGGACAGTTGGCTCAAAATGAGCCAGCAGTGTGCCCAGGTGGCCAAGAAGGCCAATGGCATCATGGCTTGTATCAGGAATGGTGTGGTGAGCAGGACTAGGAAAGTCACCTTACCTCTGTGCTCAGCATTGGTGAGGCCTCACCTCAAGTACTGTGTTCAGTTTTGGGCACCTCAGTACAGAAAGGACATTGAGGTGCTGGAGTAGGTCCAAAGAAGGGCAACAAGGCTTGTGAAGGGCTTGGAGAACATGGCCTACGAGGGAGACTGAAGGAACTGTGGATGTTTAGTCTGGGGAAAAGGAGGCATCGTTATTCTCATCCAATATTTTACAGGAGAGCGGGGTTGGTCTCTTCTCAGTGGTCACAGGTAATAGGATGAGGGGAAGTGGCCTGATGTTGCGCCAGGGTAAGTTTAGGTTGGATATCAGGAAAAAACTTCTTTACAGAAAGGGTAGTTAGGTACTGGAATAGGCTCCCCAGGGAGGAGGTTGAGTCACCAGCCCTGGGTGTGTTTGAAAAGCATTTGGATGTGGTGCTCAGGGACATGATTTAGTGGGGGTTGTTAGGGTAGTATGGTCAGGTTGTGGTTGGACTCAGTGATCTTTAAGGTCTTTTCCAACCTCAGCAATTCTATGATTCTATTCTGTGATTCTATAATTCTGTGTTAATAACTTCAAGACATGCCCTGGAGATCAACACCCTGACTGCCCTGCTGCAAGTCACTTTTCTATAAGGATTCAGCAGAGAAAATTTAATTCCCAGCACAACTTTTGTAATGAATTATTGCTGGAGCTGATCTTTTCTATTGTTTTCTATCCCAATCCGGATGCATTTAATCAAGTGAAACTGTGACTTTTTCCATGAATAGTGTCAGTGGAATCAGAAAGACTTCCTGTGAAATAAGATACTACTTATACAAACATGACTGAAGAGAGAATAAACTCCTTGAAAGTCACTTGAGGTAGAAATGGGAGAGAAAAAATAGCAAGTTCTGCAGTTACAGAAGACATGCCGTCATTTTTGTTATTTTTGATATTTTAAAGTAGTGTATCTCACAGCTTGTTTTTTCTTTAAAGTTGCTGAAACCATCTTGGTACGTATGTAGAATGGTGAGACTAAGAGAGTGAAGGGTGGAATTGAGTTTCTATCAGATCAGTTGTGTTTCCATTGCCTTTGAGGGCGAGCACAATTGTTGCCTTGGACTTCCAGAAATGATGGGGGAAATACTTACTAGTGTAATATGCCAGTGCATTTTAAAATTCTGGAAAGACTATGAAGCAATGAATTTTATGAGTGAAATAGTACATATCTTCAGTTTTAGGAATAAGTGGCATGCCTCAGCTCACCTCCCTCCCCTAAATCTAAATTTCTGGTTTTATGAGGTAAGATTTCTTCTAAGTTTGGTGCAAAAGTAGGTTGTAGAAGAGGTGAAAAGCTGAGATTTGTACTTGAAGGAGTTCTCCCAACAGAATGCAAAAAGCATATATCTTCATAGTGTTCTACTTAGAATAGTTAACACAAATAACACAGCACATGGAGTAATTTCTTTCTTCCTTATGATGTCGTCATAATTCATAGCCCCCAAATTCTTCATGTTGAATTTTTAGCAAATTAAATCAGATACCACTAGCATAGTAGCAATTACTGTATTTCATAGTATGGAAATAGAGGACTGTAACTATCACTTCATATTCAGGCAATTTCTTTGAATAAAACTAAACTTAATAACAAAATTGTGCTCAAGGCAGAATCAGCTGTACCCAAGTCATTCCCAGCATGTGTTGTCTGACTTGTTTCCAAGGACGTCCAGAGAGAAAGATGTTCATATGGCACACTGTTCCTGTTCTTTATTATTCTTACTGCTAGATTTCTTCTTCCTCTTTTTTCTTTTTTTCTTTTTCTTTTTTTCTTTTTCTTTTTCTTTTTCTTTTTCTTTTTCTTTTTCTTTTTCTTTTTCTTTTTCTTTTTCTTTTTCTTTTTCTTTTTCTTTTTCTTTTTCTTTTCCTTTTCCTTTTCCTTTTCCTTTTCCTTTTCCTTTTCCTTTTCTTTTTCCTTTTCCTTTTCCTTTTCCTTTTCATCTTTTCCTTTTCCTTTTCCTATTTCTTTTTATCTTTTTCTTTTTTCTTTTTCTGATCAAACAAATCCTTATTGATGAAATTTAAGGTCATTGTATCTTGTCCTGTCTGCCCTAGACATGGAGAGCAGATTATTGTGGATTATCTGTTGATTTGCTGGAGGACTTGTCTCTGTTTCCTGATTTCTTAAGACTTCTCTTCATCAGTCTTAGCTGCAGTTGTTCGCTCAGCCCTTCGCTGTGGGTCACTGTCACTCTTATTCATTTCCCTAGGCTCTCTCCAATTGGGTATGAGATGATCACAGTATGCTACCTATAATTCTTACAAATGTTGAGTAATAGCGAAGGCTAGAAAGACTGTTAAAAAAAAAAAAAAAAAAGGAAAAAAAGAAATTATGTGGACACATGTCAAAGTACTGTATAGATGCCTTCATCTCAAAAGTAAGATTTGATCTTAGAAAGAATATATGCCATGATGAGCTCCGTACTAGATGGTTTTACTTACTACAGATGACATTCTTTCCCTAGTGGCAGGTCTCTTGTTCCCACTGACTTTGAAAATGTCAAATTGCATCAAAGCTAGATTCATTTTAAGATCAATAATCCTCCAGAGGCTAAGGGTAGCACATATATTCTTCTTAATGCTTTCCCCACCCTACAATACTGAGATGAGTATATAGAGTTTCAGCTTTATGCTGAAGGCAGGACAGAAATCACTGAATCTTGTAGATTTGCTCGGTCAGCTCTGAGGAGTATGTTTTATGGAGCTGTAGACAAGATACATAAAGAACAGCTTTAAACAAGGAACAATGTGGGGGAATGTTACCAGCAGGCCTGTGAGAGAGTGATGGACAGGGCTGACAAGGAAAGGTCCTGTGGTGATGTGCATGAAAGGGAACACAAAATCGATAAAGCAAGGCTTGATCTGGGTCACCTCAAGTACTGGCTTGAAAACCAGGCAGTGCCTCCAAGAAACAATTATGTGAAAATAACCAGACTTTTTTTCTGGGAAATCAGCATGCTGGCATGCCTCTTTGAAGTGCCTGTACTGTTCACAATACTGTACATGTTATGGGGAATAAATATGACGAGTTAGAGTTTTGTGTGAGATTGCAGAGCTGTTATCTCGTTGGGATTGTATCCAGGACCGGACAGCTGCAGTAGTGGGGTGCAGGTTGAGTGGGAAGTAGAAGGTGGGAAAACAAGGAGTTGGAGGGTAATTGGAATGCATGTTCCTGTGCCTGGGGATGGATGATGTGCCAGCTGAGAGCTTAAAGGGAAGGATTTAAGGGCAAAGCAGTATGGGTGGCATCGCAGTGGGTGCTGCACCTGCCCATCTTTCTGACCAGGAAGAAATAGTGAATGAGGCCTTTATAGAAAGCTAGAAATAGCCTCACACTCCCAGGTCTGGGGCCCTATGGGAAACCACCTCAATATCTGCTTTCCAGATATAACTGATTGACAGGTGGTCTACTGTCTCATACCCACTACTACCTCATACCCACAAACAAGGAAGGACTTATTGGGAAGTGGAAGGTCAAAGAAAGCAACCAGGAGATTATTAAGTTTAAGATCCTAAGAGGAGAGAGGAGGCTAAAAGCAAGACCAGATCCCTGGACTTACAGAAAAGTAGACTTTGGTATCTTCAGGGATCTGCATGGAAGAGTCCAATGAAGGGAAAAGGAGTCCAAGAAAGCTGATTTATGCTACAAGATCACTTTCTCCAAGCTCATGAGTGGTTCAGTCTAAGGAGCAGAAAGTCAGGCAGAAGTGCCAGAAGGCCAGCAAGGAGCTTTTGTCTAAGCTCAAAAATAAAAGGAGAATATAGAATATAATTATCCCCAGAATAGAATATCCCGAGTTGGAAGGGACCACAACGATCAAGTCCAACTCCTGTCACTGCTTTGATACATATTTGTAAGACACATCTTTAATTCTTAAATTCTTTGTAATTCTCTTCTGGGCATAAATTCACATTATGGCTACATAGATTTTTTGGCAGCAGTGGCAGCTTAAGTAATATTTGCTCTCAGCAGCTCATACCTGTTTCCATATTAATCCCTATTGCTCAGGCATAGTTATGCTGGTATAAAGGAATGCCTGCCTGCAGCACAGACTTTTCAGACTAACAAACTCTGCAGGCCATTGCTCCCAGTGCTGCCAGTCCCATGGCCTCTCTCGCCCCAGCCTATGCAGAAGATGGAAGCAGGAATGGGTAACCCAGAAGGGTATTTACAGACACTGTGTGTATGTGCAAAGATGTGGTTAGGAAAGCCATATCCCGCTTAGAGTGGAATTTATAAAGAGATGTCATTGGGTGTTTGTATACATGAAGCTGATATAATTCTTGATTCAAAACATTGTAGGTAGTACAGTGATTTCTTCACAGAAATAGTTCCCAAGTAAGGTTATTTTCTTTATCTACTATAATATTGTGCAAGGAATTTGGTATAAAACAGCTCATAAGACTGATTAAATTACATACAAAAGGCAATGATAAAAAAGAAATAATGGGACTGGAAAGTCAAGAATTGTGAAGTTTTACCAATAAAGTGCTGAAGAATAGAGAACTGCACAGCAATTTCTTGTAATTTTAAAAGGCTGAGTTCATCCTCATCTCGTGTCAGTTTCGTAAAACATTTTATGTAGTATGCAGAAACAAAAAGGACAGTTTCCTTGTAGAACTTCTACCAGCATCTGTGATGGCTTTTACTGGAGCAATGGTGATGTGCAATGCTAGGCCTCTCCAACAGAATATCTTATATTCAAAACAAGTGATGCGTTCTAAGAGAAAAGCTGTTTCCTGAAGATGATTGTCTGTAAGATTTCACAGTGTTTACAAGTGTTTTATTCCATCTAAATGTGAATGTGTTTGTTACTTAGACCATAATATTTAACTTTCTTTCCTCAGACATAGATGTTTATGAAGCCTGAAGTTCACTGAATTAGGATTATAAAACAAATGCCTAAGAAGATATGGCTGTTTGTTCACAGTAGACATATTATTTCAAGGAGACCATGGGTTGTCTTTTTTCCTTCCCCCCCACCCTCTTTTCTAAGGTTTTGTGCCCAGGGCTTTAAGGTGTTTCCTGAATTTTTATTACATTTTACTCCCTTGTTTCATTTGTGAATTAAAAAAAAATAAAAAAATAAAAAAATAAAAAAATCAGGCAAGATGCAATACAAATATCATGCTAGATTTTTTAAAAAAATTATTTTTATTTTTATTTTTATTTTCTGAAAGGAGAATTGCATAAAGCCAGTCAGATTTTCATCAGATGAAGCATACCTAGACCATTACCTAGAGATGTTGGCATTGGAATGTAGCCTTTGTAACAAATGTAAATCATGTGGATAATAAAATGTTTGTCATTTTTTCTACTTTCACGTGGAAAATATGCACACATAATGCTATTTTTAAACTCAGAATGTGTCAGATTACCGAACTTTTCACCAGGAAAATAGTCCTTTCCTGTGCCTTAGACTCAGTCAAGATCAAGTCTTAAGCTTCAAGTTCAACCAGTTAAGAACAGTGCCTATCAAGTGCCTTTTCTCTGACTGTTCTTCAGAAACAGTGCAAAGTGTCCTTATTTAAATCCATCCTTATCTCCTAATATATAAAAGAGCAGCGAGAAGCTGAATTGAGCAGCTACTGAAAGTACAGTAGATCAGATCTTCCTGTTTATTGATTTGTAAAGAACATACTGGTTTGGCAGCTCTGAGTCATGGAGAGAAAAGAAAGAAGCTTTTCAGCTACTGGGAGGAGAATTGCTGTGTAACATCAAAGAGGGCCTTGTAGAAGCCGGTTTCCTTTGATATGCAGTCAGATTGGATGTGACTGGAGTCAAGGTCAAGAGGCTTTGGAAATGCTATGAGAGCGGTGAGGGAATTAAAGGAGTGTTATTTTAATAAGTATTGTATTTATGCATGCTTACTAAATACAGAAAATTGTCCTTTGCTTTTCATGGGAACAGCTTTTGGTGAAGCAAATTTTAAAAAACAGTTTGTGTCATTTTGCTGCTGCACTAAATACAGCTGTAATAGATGATCAGCTTCTGCTCTCTTCCTTCTTCCCTTGACATTTCTCCTTAGAAGCCTGAGCATATTCAGCCATCTTTTTTCTTAACAGTTGTCTTCGCTCTTTAGAGGTTGTATTTTGTTAAATATTAATTTAAATTCTACTTTGTCATGTTAATAAGCAGTAAAAATTACTACTTCACCTTCATGTAACCTGCCAGCATTTGGAGCAGCCTAATTGTAGAATCGGTGTCTATATATTATGCTGTATGCACCCTTAAACATCCTTACAGAAAGGACAACACTCTGACCTCAGAAGAGATTATGCTGCGCTGTGCTTCAAATGAGCAATAATTTAAAGAAGTTAAACTCCAAGGTAAAAGTCTTCATTGAGTTGAATAGGTGAGACCTACCTGACCCCTCCGCTCTGCTATCACTGGTCTAAAACTAGAAAATGAAGTAATTTGACAACATAGAACTTAATTAAATCCATTCTCCATTTCCCATTTTAAGCTGTGTTCTTTGTGGATTAAAAGGATATTCTAAAATTGGCTTGTATTTGATATATATTGTATTCAGAAGTGAGAACAGTCAGGGGGAAAAAAGTATTTTTTCCTGCATTTTATTTTGGGATTGTAGTGCTTGACTAGCATGCTAGTAGACCTGGCGATGATGAATCAGGAAGAGGGAGAACTGAACATTTTTTTCTTTCTTATGTTATTAATAATCCCTTATCAAAATAGCACATGGTAGTATGAAGCGGAGACACTTTGATAGCATGATTTGGCTTAGAAATAGGCATAGTAAGAAGCTGCTGTTCTTTTCCAGGAACATCAGAGATAAAAAGATCTTTTTTTTTTCCTAGAAAGAATATAAGTCAGCTTCAGAACTGCAAATGTAATGAAGTGTGCAAAGAAAACACAGGAAGAAAAAAAAAGTCTTATTTAGGATTGAAAATTAAGGTACTTAGGTACTTATAAGAGATTCATCTTCTTTCTCCTCATAAGGAGTGGTGGGACAGGCTGCCCAGAGGGGTGGTGGAGTCACTGTCCCTGGAGGAGTTTCAGAATTGTGTAGATGTGATACTGAGGGACATGGTCAGTGGACCTGGTGGGGATGGGCTGTTGGTTAGATCAGGTGGTCTTAGAGCTCTTTTCCTAATGATTCCGTGATTCTAGGAATTCAATTGGGGTGAGCCTAAAGAGTATTGTACATACAATGTACATAGATGTGTGAAGTACAATTGTACAGAATTTTCATTTGCTACTTTCATTTTTTAAACTGCATATTGACTTTTCAGGTAGTGCTCTCACTGGTGCCACATGTAGAATTGTTTTTTACATGAATGCTTATAGACAATCACTCTACCGACAGAACAGGTTTTGATTCATTCCTCCTCACACTGTTTCTTCTGAAGCTTTTTAGGAGAAAACCAACAGTCCTTTCAGTTCTGGCAACAACATCACACTGCAAGTCAAAGGATGCTAATTTAAATCCCATTTCCGTAATATACTTTATTCCCTCGCTTATCAAGTGTTCTTGGAAAATAGATATGTATTACAAACATGATTGCTGTGGAAAAATCGGAACATGGAGAACATTATTAAATCTTACAATAACTGATCTTTGAAAGATGGTAATATTTTCAAGCAAAAACAGATGAGTGTATAATGCATGTTTTTAGCTAGTTCACTAGTATGGCAGCAGTTGGACTGCAATGTGCTATAGTACAGCAAAGATGCTTGTGATACAGTATCATTTGAGCAGAACTGTAGGCATTTGTTTGTGCCTTTTTTGTTCAAGAGTGCATTCACACATTTATCATTCACAGCATGAGGACCAGAAAAGCCAAGTTCAGTTGCAAGCTAGATCTCTTAGGGAGCACTGCAGGAGACTTTGAATATTTCAGAAAGGAGATACATAAGTAGTGTTTAACAGATATCTAACATTTTAGTATTTTTGTGTTATTTGTTCTCTAAGCATATGAAAGAACATTCAGAGAAGCAGGTCTGAACAGAGGCCTATGAAAGAGAAGTGAACTAGCTGATACTTCAGGTGCCTCAGTCAGAGTCTCTTTCTGGGTTGTTACCATGCTAAAGAAGGTGGAGGTGTTCGTGTAGTCACTTGTAAGATTCTCCATTTGCCTGATGTTTTCTCACAGCACTTGGTCGCCAGCTTCCTTCATTGCTGCGGATTCATTGCGGCCATTGTAAAAAATAAGACTTAGAATTCCCCAAGTGTACTGAGCACAAATAAACTGCCAGCTAACAGTCACCTTTGCTTACATGCAGCACTCAAGCCACTCATTTGCTGAGTTCATTCAGAGACAACCTGTCCAGGAGGTACCATGGAGGCAGTTTTCCCTGCTGAACTTGTTCAGTTCAAAATCATAGCTATGGGGAAAGTAGAGTGCTAGGCTTTGGCTGAGCGTTGTGCAGTGGTAGTGCTGAATTTGTACAGCCAAATATATAAGATTCACAGAACATGAGAGAGACCATTTTTACAGCTCTTTGCAGAGGGCACTCGTTATCTGCAGGCACAACATTAACAGTATTAGGATATGTGCCTCCTTCCTCCATCATGGCATTCCATGTAGCTCTGAAACTGCAGCACTACTTAATACTTACTGACTAGTACTTTTTGAGGACATAAAAGACATTGAGAAACAAAATGTTTTATTTTTCTTTTTTCTTCTTTATCTAGGCTTGTTTGATAATCTGGACATAAACACAATATAACACTTCATATCACTAAAAATGTTCAATTAAAAACCAGGAAAAAAAGCAAAAATGAGAGACTTTAGTAGTTGGCCCAAATTAAACCCAACAAATTCTTATTCTGATTTCATTAGAGCTGTTACAAAGAGTGCTTTCGGGATTAGATCCCTACATTAGATGACGTACCAAGAAACTGTTCCAAACAAATACATTACATAGCTTTGCTTATGTTATCATTATCATTTGTTTATCTGAACCTGATTATATATTCAGTTCACATGGCTGCATTCAAATGATGGGAAACAGAATGTATTTCATCAGATGTTTTTAAATTCTCCTCTCTTAGTGGAAAGGGACTTTAAATAACATGTTTTATTTGTTTGTTTAGCAGAAGCTTTTTATATTCTATGTCAATATCACTTAAAATCAGTGTGGGCTTTTTTTTATTACAATCCTCGGCTTCATGTATAGTGTTTACTGCTCTACAGTGACTGCTTCATTTGTTATGATTGAAAGAAGATAAATTTAACAGAAAACTATGGATTAAATAAATAATGGAGATTTATGTCTCTTCAAGTAACAACTGTTAGTGAAGAAAAGCAGTAATTCAAGTATCTCAATCGCAGAATATCCTAATGTTTTTAAGCTAAAATTAGATATAAAGATTTTGGTCATTTAAAATGTTCTCGTATCTTGATTCAGGTAAAGCAACAGCTGAACTTTTAGAAATGTGACTGTTTATTTTTCAGTAGCATTATCTGTGGAGAAATAGTGTAGGGAGTTATAACTAAAAGACAGCCTAATCCAGCTCATCTTGTATATTATGAACCAGTAACAGTATCTTTAAAACAGTGCCTTTTTTGTACAGTAATCTGACTGAGTTAATACTAGCAGAAATAGACTACAGAAGTCAGAAGAGATTTTGTTTTCTTTGGATATTGAGAAATGTGGTGTTGTATTGCAAAACTTCATTAACATTATATATATTTTCTTGCATATAAAGTAAGGAAAATGAATATTTCAGATGGGTTTAAAAAATTAATGTTTTCTTCATGCACAACTGCAATTTTTGCACATTTTGTTCTAAGGAAGACTGCATTGGGTTCAGTGCACAGCACAGACTACTAGATATATTTATATTGGTGGAAATATTTCATTTGCTTCCTAGGAAAATTTAAGACAAAATTTAAACTGATGAATTACCTATTGCTTGTTCTTGGTAATGAAATGGGAAGTGAAAACATTTTTTCAAGAATCACGACAAAGCTATGAAGACCCAAACCACTCTGTGATTCTCTGCCCAGTGGATACAATTCTGTTTCTCCAACTGGTTAGAGTTTAAGCCATAAAGTGAAATTCAATTTTGATTTTATTGGAAGAGGTACCCAGTCTTCGGGAATTTTAAGTAATTATTGTTTCTTCAATTTTTCCAGTAACTGTGACTTCAAATTCTGTTATTTTATCATTTACAGCTTAGTAAAATTCATTGAGAGCAATTTCAATAATATTCTTTGCTCTAACATCAACAGTGACTTCATCTTTGGGGATCTAAAAGGTTGTGTATAGTAGGTCAGTAACTGGTATTTTTTGGTAACCAAATGGAGTACCTTTGAATTCTGAAGTGATTGTTCTCAAAGAATATTCAGGATTTCCCAGTTTTTATTCATCCCTCTATTAACAAAGTTACCTCTAGACAGAGAGATTTCCTGACTCACATCTAAGGTTGTTCAGTTTGAAAGTTTGCTCTGAGGCATTTAGTTTATTTCTTTTTTTGCTGGATATGCATAGGATGTGAAAAATATTGGTGTAAGAATTTTGAGCAACTCAAATCTCTCCTGGATATTTTGTAATGATAAGTGTTATTGGCTTTGCCACTCTTAAAGAAATAGTATGGACTGTGAACTAACAGTGGTGACAAATGCCACAGGGGTCTTATAGACTATTCTGATTGCAAACTGGATGTTGTCATTCTCATCCAGGAAACCACTCCCTGCTGGCAATCCATACAGTGATCATTCTCCTTAGAAATTCTGCATGTCAGAAAGTACTTTTTCCATCTTACTGGATTTATTGGAAAGTAATTATTAAAATCAAGGAGAATTCTCATAGAATCATGGAATGACAGAATTCCTCAGGTTGGAAAAGATCTTAAAGATCATTGAGTCCAACCACAACCTGACCGTACTGCCCTAACTCTAACAACCCTCCGCTAACTCATGTCCCTGAGCACCACATCAAATGTTTTTTAAACACATCCAGGATGGTGACTCACCACCTCCCTGGGGAGCCTATTCCAGTACCTAACTACCCTTTCTGTAAAGAAGTTTTTTCCTGTTATCGAACCTAAACTTACCCTGGCGCAACATCAGGCCACTTCCCCTCATCCTATTACCTGTGACCACTGAGAAGAGACCAACCCCGCTCTCGCTGTAAGCACCTTCCAGGGATTGGAAGAGAGCAATAAGGTCTCCCCTCAGCCTCCTCTTTGCCAACCTAAACATCCCCAGTTCCTTCAGTCTCCCTCGTAGGCCATGTTCTCCAAGCCCTTCACAAGCCTTGTTGCCCTTCTTTGGACCTGCTCCAGCACCTCAATGTCCTTTCTGTACTGAGGTGCCCAAAACTGAACACAGTACTTGAGGTGAGGCCTCACCAATGCTGAGTACAAGGGTAGGATGACTTTCCTAGTCCTGCTCACCACACCATTCCTGATACAAGCCAGGATGCCATTGGCCCTCTAGGCCACCTGGGCACACTGCTGGCTCATTTTGAGCCAACTGTCCATCAGTACACCAAGATTCCTTTCCATCAGGCAACAATGACTTAATAACAAAATAAGGAAGTTGTTAGGTTTTTTTAAGAGGTCTCCAAAGAATATATATAAAGTCATGTACATTTTTTTTCAGGGTTTTTTTTTGTTTTGTTTTTATTTGAATGTTTTTGTTTTATGTACATTGAAGATTTTCTTCCTGGTCTTCTTAGTATTTCAAGGGCATTTCTGGTTTAAAAATTATTTCATATTAGTTTATGCTTTTGTAGTAAGCTAATGAAATTGCCAGAAGCAGTCATTATCACTATTGCCTATCTTTGTGCAGACTTCCCATTTTTGTATCTACATGATAAATTCAATGTGAATTGAAGCCCAAAGACAGCTACCATCCATACCACTACCAGTCATGTTTTACATCACTAAATGATGAAGCACTGCTTCACGGAACATCTGCCCATGCAATTTACTCTAGGCTTGAGTTGTTGTCACCGTAACTGTTTCAGAAGTTATCCAGAGTTCAACCTTTTCCTAGGCTTACTTTTCTCTAGCTAGCAATCATCAGTATTGAAAAGAAAAAGCAGAGCCCACCCTGAAATACAAATATTTCACTTTGAACAATTCTGCATTCAAGAACACAACAGAAATAAGAATAAGTGGCCTGTAAGAACAGAAGTCAAAGTATTACACTTGTAGCTGAGCTATGGATGGAGGTGCTGGTAAACACACACAAAAAACCAAACTGATTCTGTACATATTTAGCCAGAGAAGAAAAGGAGGTATGGAAGTGAAGAAAGCAGGAAAAGCATCCATAAAAGTAGCTTGAGGAAGCAGGAGGTTTTTTTTAGTCATAGTGTTAGTTTTGAAACTACAAGAAAAAGAAGTCTTACTGTTAAATTTCTGTTGTGTCTACAGAAAGAATATGTGAGAGTCTGGGGGTTATTTGGTAAACAAACGCATTCAAATAAAACAATAAGTCACTGGTGTCATTATTTTTTCCTTCTGATGGGATCATAACTAGTTACTGTAGAATTGTTCCTGCCTCCACCAACCAAAAAAAATTTCTGAAAGTTTAAAATGTGGATTGCTTTTTTACTCATGCATACTCTTTGTTTCCTGGTAACGTATCTCACAATCAGGACAATTAAAAAAAAAACAGACCAGTTCCTTTCTCCTTCTGCTTTGCTAACGTTGGTAAAACATTTGCTCATGGGCAGTGTTTAGGTGAATGTGCCCCCTACCAATTTTATTTAAAACATCTCTGAAATTTTATGTCATTAATTTTGAATATTTTTTCTTGATTTACCTAATCCCATATCTATGCATAATTTAATTGATAGTGTCCTTTTAGCATCTAGTCTGTAATGCCTCTGGTAGATGTCATCGGTATATAATGAAATCTTACAGCAACTGCATGCTCTTGGCTACTTGCTGTGTGTTTAACTGCACTGTAAAGATTAAAGCTATCTTAAAAGTAGTGTATCTATCTGTTTCTACGCAGTCCAACGACCCAACTCTAAACAGTAGGGATAACATTTTCTTGAAAGAACATCTTCCAAGGAAGAAAGGATGAAGGTGATAAAAAATAATAATTAAAAAAAAATAGATAAATGTTTGCACCCAGATGTGATTTGACTACCTCAATTCAGCATTCTTCTAAAATATGTTTACTGTGTCCACATTAAAATAGATTATTTTTCACATGATGATTTATAACATGTACCCTCAAGAAGTACTTATGCACTAGGTTCAGTAAAAGTATTAACAGCAAGAAATGTTTCTGACTTCAGTAATGGCAGTCAACGGTCATATTCTTTGCAAGCGCATATACTCAGGGAAATTTGCTTACCTTTATTTATCATCCTGTTTGTTTTTAACTTGTTTCAGCATCGATTTAAGTTAGGGGAAAAAAACCTCTTTTGACCTCCTTTCTTTTGAAAAAGACACATTAAATCCCACTTAATCCCTGATTTTTGCAGGAGCCTTCTTAATTTTAAACAGAATGTTCTCTAATGAAAAAAGTATCTGACTATAATTGCTACTTGTTACTTTTTTGCAGAAAGTCATGGGTTTTTTTTTCCTCTTCTCTTCACAGGTGGCCATTGATGAGCGCATCAGGCAACTGCATGAAGCTCACAGGGATTTTGGCCCTACTTCCCAGCATTTTCTTACCAGTGAGTAATTTTCCATTTTTCTTGCTCAGCTTGCACACTCAATTAACTGTAGTTGTGTGCCAACCATAGTTGCTCTGAGTTTCTGTTCTAGACCATATTAAAATGTTTTTCTTTTTTTATTGCTTTAAATAAGTTCACATAGTCCACAATAAAAGGAAAATGACTGCCAGTATCAGGTCTGTTTGCCCATGCATTTGTCATTGCCAACCTGTTCTTCATTGTTTGACAATTCCCCTTTAGGACTAATGAAATAATGAAAAATGAAATAAATGAAATTGTAACCCAGAAAGGATTAAGAAAAGAAAAGAAAAAAAAGAGAAGGAGAGAAAGTAATAATCAAATTTACTTTATCTGTTCAGGTTCAGAAGTATTCAGCTCCAAAAGGGACAAAATAAGGCAGGCAAGAAAAATACTTTGTCTGTGGGCTTAGTAGGGTTTTATCACTTAGCAGAGTAGTAAGAGGATCAAAACCATAGTGAGAATGTTGGCAGAAGGTTTGCAATTAAGTAAACATTTATAACCCTGCATAAAATATAAGTGCATTAGTTTTGCCAGTAACATTCCCACTCCACCTCCATTTGCACTCTTTCATCAAGATGTTTTGAAGTATGCTGAAAGGCAACTTGAAACACCTTCAAAGCTCTAAGGCAGCAACTAATATGAAGCTTTTCAAAGACCATGTCTTTTCTATTGTACTTCAATTAAAGAAAGTAAACAGTGAAACTTTATTTAAGAGATTATATCAGCAGAACAGAACACAGTCACGGGATAATGGTCTCCTCCATGCAGAGGGACAAGCTATCTAGACATCAGAAATGAATGTTGCTATTATTGTACAGCTACATTCACAGTGGGGAAGAGGACAAACTTTTCTACAGCTGATACTGCCTTGTAATTTTAATTGGTTAAACGTGTTTCCACCAGCCAGAGTGAGAAAGGCAATGAAGAAAAAAGAGACAGTGACAGTGGGATGAATGGCAAATTTTAAAAAAAGAGTCTATCTTGTGCCATAAAAGCACAGCGGTTCAGCCTTGTATCCTTTTTTTTTTTATGATGGGTCTGGGAAGAAAGAAGACCAATTTCTTTAGTCTCTTTTAATTTTTCAAAATTTGTTTTTATTAATTTTTAATCTCTGGTAATTATTAATTTGCCCCGTGTGCATAACTGCAAGTCAGATTTGCTAGGATGGAATGTGTGAGAGTTATAGGTGTACAACATGAATGCAATATGTAAAGAGATGCCTTTTTCTTATTTGACATACAGTTTGCTCCTCAGGAAAGAATATTCCTCAGAAATGAAAAATGTGGTGTACATTAACCAAGACTATGTTGCAATTTGCAAGAGAATAGAATGATCCAAACTATGTTATTGTACTGAACATCACAGAATTATTCTCTGTGCCATTGCTGAGTGCAGCTTGGCAACTTGAGCGACAGGTACCACTTTGCTGATAATGCAGATGAATTCAGAAGTGCACTAACCAGAGCCAGCAGACAAAATGAATATCATTCTGGTCACTTGTTGCCACTTGAGGATCGCTTTAGGAAATGGAGACAGGGAAAGCATTCTGGCCTTGGAAACGGATAAATTACTGAGGGGGAAAAAAAAAAAGGCATATACATCCTGTGTAATTATTTGCTTGTCTCCCTCTGTCTCAGCTGTTTGTGCAAGCAAGTGCAAATACATATTCATAAACGTACCTGAAAAAGTTAGATATTAGTCACTTGAGATCGTAGAATCATGGAATTGTTTGTGTTGGAAGAGACCTTTAAGGTCATCTAGTTCCAGCCCCTCTGCTATAAGCAGGGATACCTTCCATTAGGCCAGGTTGCTCAAAGCCCCATCGAGCCTGGCCTTGAAATGCTGAAAGTATCCACCAAATCCTTCCCAAGTGTATGTGTTCAGTCACTGAAAACCACCTGTGTATCTGTTGGCCTCATGTTCTGTAAGAATCAAATCCCCAAAACATAAAGTTCCTCAGTATTATGCATTATTACCATGCTCAAGGGAAGTATGCCTTTACATGCTTTCCAGACAACTCTTCTACATCCCTGCACTGACAGAAGCAGATCTATTGAAGAAGTAGCTTTTTAAGAGAGGGAGTGCCAAGGTCTTTGCCATCTGGCATTAGTCTTATTTCTGCATCGGTGCTTTTAGGGATTGCTGACCTGAATGGGGCAGGTCAAATGAAGCTGGATCAATAGTCTTTCAGTGCAGTGATGATAAACATAGTCCATTTGGATCAGACTGTCAGTGGCCATAACTGTGAAAAGATGACCTATGATAATTCTTATTGCTGGATTTATTCTGTATGCTCAACTCCCTGTTTTATATGTTCATACTCAGCATCAACTTTCCCTCTACCATACATACCATACATAGCATAGTACATGGGTGTGAGTGATGACCTTTCAGCTGTGCTTATGTAATAAAAATTGGCCTCCTTCTTGGTACCTTGCTACATTCTTGAATAGTTTTGCAAAAAGATTGGTATCATAAACAAGTTCATATTCTGTCAGTGACTTATACTCCTCTCCCACTTGGAAGAAATATTATACACACTATTAATTTGCAGTTATATTTTTTATAAATTTAAATGTAGAAATTACAACATCATTCATTTGTTTTTGCTTCAAGCTGCATAAGGCAGTTGAAAATATGGCACAGAAGTAGTGGGGAGTTGTACAGGACTTACTTATCATATCATATGCAGGCAGGGAATTGAGTGGTAGTTGCCATTTCTAAGCACTTACAGCCTGTTCTGAGAGCTGTTCCCATAACTTTTCCTTATCACTCTGCTAGCATGTGGACCTGTCCATTCCCAGGCCTCATGCACATTTTTGCTGGGCTCCTCAGGTCTCGATCTTCCAATCAGTCCTTCATGCTTCCCCAGCTCGTGCTGCGCTCCACAAGTTTCCACAGAATGCCAGCTCTTCCCCATGTCTTCTTGACTACTTTGCTGAGGACTGAGGCTCTCAGCATTAGCAGGAATAGTTGTTAAGATACAACTGGTAAATGTATTACGTGTGCAAGACATATCATGAATTTACAGTTTGTGGGTTTTGAAGGTTTTGCTGTTTAATTAGAATGATCTAAATTGGAATGTGAAAAAAATAGGAAAAAAAAATTCCTATTAAAGAGAAACTGGTAAATATTTAGCAAAGTCATTAAAAAAAAAATAAAAAAAAATCTGTGATTCCTTCATGGATGGTGGTGCTTAATTTGGAAGCTATATACAGAAACTGAAGCATGAAAAAGAATACTTACAACCCTACTTTGAGTGCAGATTTCAACAGAATGCCAACTCCAGAGTTCTTAATTACTTTTCTGGAATAATTTTACTTTTTTGACTACTGCTTTGTTTCTATCTGCGATGCTGCCTCTGGCAAAGAATGGGGTTCATTGTTTCTTGTTGGAGAACCCACCTATATTATCAAAACAATGTTTTTTGAGATTCAGTAAGTGAGAGGTACAGTTTATAACAGATGGCTTTAAATATCACTTCCCATGCTAGTCAGTCTACCATCAGTCCCTTTTGTAATGTGGTAGCTCACTCATGTGGATCATTTTTGAGCACTAAAAAATAGAAGATATTGGATCTTTTAAAGGCATAAGCAAGCCTCATAATTTACTGTCCAGTGTGAGATCACCTGTTAGCATGTGCGGTGTGTCAATGAATGGCTCCACGAGCAGTGCTCAGATATAACTGGTAGGTACCTCTGAGCTCAGCTAGCAGATCCCAGGTGCTGCTTGTACTTCCCAGGCACCTTCAGGCTTCTAAGCAATAACAGCACTGATTTCAATGTGAAGTGAAGCAGCTATAGCAGTTTTCTTTCAGAAACAGAAAGACTGGGAAAGGTGGAGTCAACAGTTTGCATGACAAGCTCATGCAGCCATTGTTTTTTTGTTTAGAAGTGAAAAATATGACCATAGGAGTGGGCTGTATAGCCTAGGACTCCTTCTCTGAATATGCAGCTCAGATCTCTATTTTTCTCTTCCACATCTGGGCCTTTGTATAATTTTTCTGTTATTTAGGCCACTCTCTTGAGAAACCCTGGATTTCTCAGAGTGCTGAGTGAGTGCTTAGATTGCTGTGCGAAGCAAAGATGAGTGAAGCTCTCTCTTGCATAGGCAACATGACTGTAAAATGGCAAGTCCTGCTAATTAAGAGATCTGACTCTAAAAATGACAGGGTTCCAGGACTCTTAAGACATTCTACCCATTCACCTGAGAGATCATTTTCCAGTGTGAACAGCAGTATCTTTGCCTTTTATTTCTCATTGCATACATTATCTTACATTGTCTTCCAAATATCACTTCTTACATGCAGACATCAAAGACCGTATCCATTCATCCATGTCTGTGGGATATATGATTTCATACTTTTAGAAATCACAGCGAATGCTTTGAATAGAAAATATTACCAAGGAATAATAAAAAGATGGAGGATAAGGTGTCTCAGAAGAATCAGCCAAACTCTGAGAACCCTCTGGAAGCACAGAGGTTTTGTAATAGCATTTGAATGTGGTCAAGCTAGCTAAAGGATCCTGACTGCTTTTTTTTTCTACTTTTGTCTAAATACAAAGTGACTGCATGTGCTTCTGTTGAGAATTTGAGTACTGACCATTCCTTATCATCTCTCAAGGTATATCTTTTATGACCCAATATCCACTATAATTCATTGGAATACAAATTTCTGAACAAAATGATAAAGTCAGTTCTCAAAAAATGATGTTCTCCCATTCTGTTCACCTGGAAGCACACATTTTTCCCTTGAAATTAATATCCTGTATTTCTGATAAAAATGCTTCTAAGAAAAAAGCACCGTAAAATGGAAACTATAGGTAATTCATTCTAAATCTTTATTTGTTGTTTTTCCTTTGCCACCACTTCAGAATACTGCATGGTATTAATTTTAAAACAATGTTTTGTTTTGTTATCTGGAAAATTCCTGATCTGTTTTTTGTAGCATCCCTATTAAGTTCTTTATTTTATTCTTAGATAGCAGATAGTTCAATATGCTGCAGTAGTAAATAATCTGCAAGTAATCCAATTTATTCTTCACTCTTAAATCAATATAAGACTCAAAAGTTGGGTAGCCTTTTGTGTACTGGATGACATACTATGTTGCTAGGGCAAAATTTCCCCTGCAACATACTTTTTCATATTTTTGGAGTAATGTTGGATCTGTGATTCCTAAAAGAAATCTTTGTATTTTATACTGACAAGTTTAACTCTGATGCATTTAGCCGTGTGCCCATGTTGTCATGAGTTGTAGGTTGTATTAAGTTTAGAGCACTCTTTCAGTCCTCAAATTCCTGGATTGTGGCACAATAGAGATTTTCTGTCTTTATGTATAGCAGATTTTTTTCTGATATATTTTGCTATATGGAGTATTTAGCAAAGATTTATTTTTGTTTTCAATGGATTCCACTTGCAGTAAAGTCACCAACAACATGATAAGCCAATTTTAAAGGTTTTGTTTTTAACAGTATTTGAGTGCAACAGCCACTGTTAATGACATGAAGTTTCTGTAACTTGGGATATGTGGATCAATGCAGACTATATTGCTCTGATGTTATTTCATGCCGTATTTCTTTATTAAACAAGTAGATGCTTGTATTTTTGTCATTTTACGGTAGTGTGGCATTTAAGAAAAAAGAGAATTAGATTTTATATTTTGCATTACAAGTGGCCTTTGGAAGCTTCTGGAAATACTGTACGTGATGTAAGGCATGCAGTATTTAGTTTGCATCATACAAAGTTGACCCTAGGCTGCAGGTAGGAAGTAAGTTGGCCACAAGGATTCCAGCAGGGAATACGGGAGGGAAAGCCTCTTTTATAAATCTTTTAAAACAAATTAATACTGTCTCTGACTTCATGATGAATGTTTTCATGACTAATAATTCCTTCTTCAAACTGATTAAATGTGTTCAGAAAATAATGTATTCCTTATATGCCTGCATGTGTGTTGCAGCAACAGCACTGCAAGCTTTGCAGGGAAGTAAGGGGTGTTCGCTTGGATTTAAGAATTGCAGAGTGCAAACTGAGAAGTAGCTGTCACTGAAATGCCTGGGAGTCATCCACGTGTGCAGTACGGCAAGCTGGAACTTAGAGCAGAATAGACCCCATGCTGTGTAGCTCTTATGAAAGGCAGGTTTTGACTGATGTTTCTGCCTTGTAACTTCTAAATTGCGCAGTCACTGCGTTCCGAGTTCAGTTTCTCAGCTATGTAGTGCAACAGCAGGTCTCAGTGCTACACAGCACAATCTGATTGTTCCCTTATTTCCCTTGGTACAATAATAAATGCACATAATTTAGAAATCAGTTCACTATACATCTGGAATAAAATAATATTTAACAGATGTATGCTGATGTTTGTTGGAAAGGATGTCAAAGAGCTCATAGATGATGCAAACCCTTGCATTATGTCATTGTCACATGGGGATACCTATTGGGCACACGTCCCCCAGTGTGTATCAGGAATTGATTATGGAGGAGAAAGATTGATTTAGTGTATGCACTCAAGAAGAGAAGCATAAGCTCTTTGAAGTCTGTAGACCACAACAGTTTACCTTTTATAATGGTCTCATTTTAAAATAATTGGGATAACATTCAATGCATCTTCTTTGAAGAAGTACCTTACACACACGAACTTCTGGTTATTAGGAAGGCAAAACCTCTGCAGACCCAAAGACTGTCTTATTGTTCTGTTGTTCCTGCCTGCCTTTATCTGAAATTGCCAATTCCATAACTAGCTGCAGTAGAAATAATGGGTACAAAAACACATTTTATGTGTAGAAATAAAACAAGCTCTTAGCTCTATGTTTGCATAAAGATCATCCCAGGTAGAAAAATAGCAGTTGCACAGGTAGAGCTAGGCTGAGGAAGCAAATTATTAGTGTTAATAAAACATGAATGTAATTAAGTACCTTGTGTTCCAGCTAGAGTGGTCACCAAGCAGGTAGCACAGGTCTTGGCTGTGAACAGATGGATGAGCTCCACTTTAAATATCATGAAAATTACATGCATATATAATTAATATAATAAATTTGTAAGAAAAAAATAATTGATAAGTTATACGTAACACTGCATGGAGTATAGGTATATGTTAGAAGTAGGTATAGTATATGGTACTAGGAAGTATGACTTCATGACTTCTGTCCTAAAATTGTTTCCCAGTGCTTTAGCGCCACAAGTGATGGCTAAGACTCAAAAGATTTTTCTCGTACTTAAAACTGAAAGTATAAAGTTGTCCCACTGTATGGTCAATAGAGCTGTGGGCTCATTGCATAAGTAAAGTCTACTGTGAGTAATTTGTAACAGTGGATATACTAAATTAACCCTTTGAATAGCTGGAGGAGGGATAGTTTACTATTAACCAACATACATGTGTTTTTTGTGATGTTTGTTGTGTTAAAGGGAAATATTAAGTGGACTAGTTTTACAATATAAACACATATTTTAGTGTTATTCTTCAATATAGTTAATATTTCATTCAGATGCCCACACAGATTAAAACACGGCTGAGGTTCCTACAGCCAGCACATTACTGTTTCATTATGCATTCTGCAAACAAACAAAGTTGTAGGCTTACCACCAAGTACCATGCTTACTTATGCTCAACAACAGGTGAAGCAAGTCTTAGAAATGAGCACACCAACAGGAAAAATAAAACTCTCAAATTAGGTAACCATTAAGATGAATAAAAATAAAATAAAGTATGGGGAAATTTACATTCACTCTTAAAATGTCTTGTATTTTGTTATAGCACTCAATTTCAGTGGACATCATTGAAAGTAGCTGGGTGTATCATAATGGATTCCTACACTGTGGAAGCTAGAACAATAAAACACTTGAATTACTCATGGCTAAGAGGAAAATGTCTGCTTCTTCAGTGCACGGATACTACAGCATCATAGAGAAAAGTGTTTGCCAGCAAGTGTGTTTAGTTGGACAAGTAAAATGCTTGTAACCAGGAATTACAGATACATGTCCATTACCTGCGCTAGCTTTGTAATGGGTACTAAATCCATACTGGTAACCAGCGATAAGAAACAGCTGCTCTCAGCTTCTGGGCTTCTGCCAAAAATGAAATGATTATTCTCTCAGCATAGCTGTGAAAAGTACCGCATATTTTGTCAACTCAAATTTAGGCAAGGCTGGAATCATCCAGGAGAGCAAAAGTGTATTATAGACAGCTTCACAGCAATCTCTTGAAGGAACACTAAATCCAATTATGCAGAACATCACAGAATTTTATTATTCCTTAGAGCACTTCGTTCTCATGAAGGCAAGTATTTGTTCCTCTTTCAAAGTATCCAGAACACTATCATATGTAAGATCTTGTGATAAGTTATGACTGCTAAGCTCTTACGCAGATTAATTCAGAAACAGAAAAAGCACACCTTCCAAAAATATATGTGGCAATCTGTTGTTTGGGTGTTTAATTAAAAAACAAAAAAAACTTAGAGTGGCAGAACTGTAGCCTGGTGATATTCACATTGTTATGAGAGAGTTATGTAAGAAATATAATGCACAGTGTACAAGCTTGGAAAAAATAAGCCAGTGTCTGTCCCAAGAAGGAATGTTTTACTATCTCTAATTGATGTGTGCATTTGTGTATTGGTATTGGAAAATGTGCAGTGCTTTTGTATGTGTGGGTTATGGCACATCAGTGGCATTAATGCACTCTTTTTCCATGGGAGCTGTCATTATAATTCACTCCGCATTCCTGATGCACTTCAAGAGTTATCTGTTTTCACGGTTCATGCCATCAAAATTTAATTTCTCCTTTCTTTCATAAAAAGTGCAGAACCATGCAAGTAATGGGAAAGCAATGCATTCAGCTGAGCTGTAGATGGTTTGTTGGGGGTTAAAGTCAATGACCACAGGACTTACTAACATGCTACAGCACGCATTTCGTAGGCCACCAATAATCTGAACCACAATCACCAAATCTGGATTTCTTCCAGACATATTCCTTCCTTGTCCTAGCTTCTCAGCATCATCTACAGTGCACACAAAAGCCACTGTCCTACTGCCCAAGCTGCACCCTGCTACCTTCTCCTTTCCAGCACATCTGAAATGGGTCCAGCTCACTTCACACTGCCTTGCTTCACCTCACCAGGGTCCTCCTTCCAGTCCTCTTCCAGAATCCACATGTATTCACATTTATCAAAATATCAGAACTTGCCAATGGAGTTACTTTTATAAGAAAGTCTCACATCTTTCCTCCAACTCCAGTCTGTCAGCTGGGGAGGAGAGTGGATTTTACTCTGCAGATTGACTCCTATGTGGTTAACAGTTCTGGTACAAATATATAAAGTGGTTCTTCTGATGTGTAGAGATTTGTTGACTTTCTTAAAGTACCTGCAGCTTGGGAGTGTCGTTATTGAAGTGTCTGCTTTGAAGGAGAAAGAAAAGATTGCACGAGGTGATCCTGAGTTGAGTGCAGGAGATGATTCTTTTCCTGCGTGAACAGCAGGGGTCACTAAAAAGAAGGATTACAGTGGAGAAAGCGAACAGCCATTTTTTTTTTCCAGCTAGATCACTTTTCATGTAAAGGAATCACTATATTGGAAAAGAAAATCTCTGGTCCTACAGTTCTTGATGGATAAAAACCTCTTAATTAAACAAACAAACAAAGAAGCAACCTAGCATTCAGACTGTGGCATAAATTATCAGATGCCCCTAACAAAATCTAATTATTTAAAACTATTTTGTCAACAATTCCTTTTATATATGACTTTGTTACAGAATATTTTCATTATATTGTAAGATGTGGACATTTAACACTGTGATAGCCAATACTGAGTAATGTTATTTCCTCTCTGTTTCTTGTGCCCACACTGTTACTTTTTTTCATTACTTGCTGTTATTGGAAGTCAATAAAGCACAGTTAGTCATGCGGAGACATAAAAATGAAGTTGTTCTGCACTTAGAACAAGTCAACAGGAGAATAAACAAAATGCTCAGAGGGTATGTCAGCTTAGCTTCACTCAGCATGAAGTGTAAACAAGTGTCTAACTTTGTTCTTAGATGGATGTAAGGAGCTAATCACACAAGAAAAGAAATTGGAGAAAACTCAGCCAAGCACACTGGCAGAAGGAAGCCTATAGGAGAGCACACCACAGAGATAGGTCACCTGCTCTGCTTTATATCTGTTCTTGAACTTTAGTAGCCAAGGAGTTTTTTGTATTTATCTTTGCAGCTGAATGAGTTCAATTTCACTCAGATTAGCCCAGAAATTTCAGAACAGCGGGTTAATCCTTCCTGCCTTCATGGGCAACTGAGCAAACAGACCAATATCAGTGTGGCCAAGTGTAAAATTGTAATTCTAGAGATTAATGTTGTCTTTCCTGTTTGCTTTGAACTTGACCCCCATGTTTCTCTTCTAGGTATGTTTGTATGTATGTATGTATGTATGTGTGTATGCAGTTATTTATTTATTTGTTTCTTTGTTGGTTAACAGCTTCTGTCCAAGGCCCCTGGGAGAGGGCAATCTCGCCAAACAAAGTGCCCTATTACATCAAGTGAGTATAAAGAATAATTAATTCTAGCTATTTACATTTGGTGTTAAGAGGAACGTTGGACATTTTCTTATACTATCATGAACTGCTCCTATGTTGTCTAAGTGGGAAGAAAAAAGTGTGCAATCAATTTCACAGAAATATGCCAGTTATTTAAAAATACTGTAGGATGTGCTGATTTATTTGTTGCTTGGTGTTATGCCTCCATAAGTTACCTGCAAAATAGGTAAAGCTTTAGGATATCTGGATTATATTTGAGTTTGTTCCATTGTGCACTGAAAAATATGTATGGCAGGTTTTGGCAAAGCAAACAAAACAACAACAAAAAAATCAGAGTTGCAGTTGTGAATGTGATGCACTATCTTTTTAATCTTGCAATGCAAATACTTTATACAATGAATTCTTAAAAGGGGAGTGTTTAGTTGAATCTGTTGCTGAGGGACAAAAATAGTCCCTATAAGCTGTTCTTCCTGAGTTTAGTTTCCACCTTCAGACAGTTTGTTGTATGAGGTATGTATATATAAAGAATGAGAGAAAACTTTTAAAGTCCAACTGCTTGGACATCCTGTTTCTAGTGCCATACAGCCCCATTTCACAGCAAATACAAAAATGCTTTTAATGCATTTTCCTTCTTTCTTCAGTTGCTTATTATTTGCAATATGTGCGTTGAAATATTTATGCATAGCTTCTGGAGGAAATGGGTGATGGAATGTCTGTGATAAAGACTGTAGAACAAGTGACTGAAACATGTATGTCATTTAATAGCATGTTTACATGCTTCCTCATTGCCTTCCCAGTACACTTCGGCTTCAAGTTCAAAGAAGGTTGATTTAGGTTAGATATAAGGTGAGAATGGTGAGGCACTGGAACAAATTGACCAGAATTGCAGTTGATGTCCTGTCCCTGGAGACTCTCAAGGCCAGGCTGGATCAGGCCCTCGGCAACCTGATCCAGCTGTAGTGTCCCTGTTCACTGTAGGGGAGTTGGACTAGATGACCTTCAGAGGTCCCTTCCAACTCTAAGGATCCTGTGATTCTATTCTATGATTTTATACTTTCAAAGCTCAGCCAGTGTCACTCAACTATTTGGCTGCTGTGGTCCTTCGGTCACTCCAGCAGCTTCAGAAATAACCTTTATATGTGAAGAACCCCAAGTCTGTTGTGCAATGCAGTGTTGTACCTAGTTGTACCTTGTTCAGGTTGGTTTACTATTGCTGTGTGATTTCCCTGATGTACTTGGAAATGGAACACTGTGATGTTATTTGGCTACAAATAATGGAACAGGTGCAAGGAAACTGAAAGCTCTGTCAAAATGAGGAGAGAGGATAGTCAATGGGGGGAAAGTGCTGAAAAGCAGTAGGAGTTTCTGGCAAACAGGAGTCAGTTCGTGGCACCACAATGAAGGAAAAGATCCTCCTTTTCTCTGTCCCGAGACATGACTTGCCATTACTGTGCGATATGCCCTGGCAATTCTTAAGTGTAGGCATAACATATGTTTCATGCTGCTCTTCCCACCTCTTTATGTGCTACTCGCATCCAGCAGCCATGAGTAACTGGGCTGGGTTGACTGTTCATGATAAAATGATCATTGATGATTACTCCTTAGTAGTTTTTCTCTGTCAAGTTTCCATTTCATCTTCTGTTCCAGGCTATTTACAAGTTCAAAGGAAAATGTTTATTTCGTTCACTTTAGAAAATGTCTTATTAGCCATGAGTTGTAGCACTACTATTTTAAATTTGGCTACAACTTTATAGAAATACTGTTGTTGAGATGAGAAATAAGTTGGTCAAGTTTTAATGAATCTTAGTTAGTTGTTACACCTATTCCCTTCTCCAGTTGACCTTAATCATCCATTCTCATCACTCATCACTTTATGATTGAACACAACTACACAAATTCACATGTACCAATGTATCCAATGTCCTAATGTACCATAAAATTGTACATTCCCATGTACCATTTTAGCTATTAAACTTAGCATATTCTTTTTTTATTCTTTGAACTACTACTTCTCTACTGTGAACCCTCTAGCAGCTTCCATGAAGATGGAGCAGCTATGGATAGCATTCTCTTAATGCTTATATAATCTTCTTTCTGTCATCAGTGTAAAAGAATGGTGATACACATTTCATTATTTTTCATTTTATGTTTTTCCCTTGATGCTTAACTGTTTTATCTCATCATTTTCACATTTGCAATGACACAGCCTTTGCTAAGTCAGGCAGTACTTAATGTTAAAATCCTCAGCAGCGATATTTGCTTACTGCTTGGTGTGTTCAGGCTTTTCAATTTCCCTCGTTAAAATTTAATTTTTATACAGCTGATTAATCTTTCCTCTAAAGCTATTATTTCAAAAATTCCTTCGTAAGATTATTCACACCGGTATTTCTTCTCTAAATCATATTGGTGTAGGCATCATTGCCATTGCAAATATAATTATCAACAATGTACAACCTGTTTCAGGTATTCCGAGTCTTTTCATAGTTTCTTGGCCTACTGTCAGACTCATGAAAATTGCAGCAGAGTGTTGCAACAGCTGTTGCGTTCTTCCACCTTTTTCATGTGGTTTGGTCCCAGTGGGAATGATGAGCCAGGACAGCAAATCTACTTCACCCCTTTCTTCCTCAGTGTTCTGAGAAACGAAACTTCTTCATTCAAGGACAGCAGAGGTATCTTGGCCTCCAGAATACCAAGTGGACATTCCTGTCTAGAATGTCTGGTGCTGCTGAGGAGATAATCCTCCCTTTTGCCTCTGAATTAAAACACGCAAAATTTCTCTAAAACATGTTTTATCAAATGCTTTTCTTCATGTGTTTGCTTTTTGTTTTTATTTTATTTTATTTTTTTCTTCAATATATTCCTTATGTCTAGTGCAGTGTTTAAAGATTTTATGAGCTTGAAAAAGGAGAGGAAGATAAAAATATCAGTTCTGTTCTTTGAGGCCTTGGTCCTATCCTTATTTGAGGGTGACTTGGAAAATGGGAAAGCAGAAGTAGGCAGAGTCATGTCTGTGCTCTTTAGCGATGTTTTAGTTATTCATTAAAATTTCTAAATTTAAGGTTTTAGGAGACAAAATATGCAATTACTGTTCATCAAAAATTTGAAAAGCAAGTGAAACAAATGTGCAGAACAAAGACTACTGCATGTAGTACCAAAAGATTTAAAAAAAAAAAAAAAGCTTGAATTCTAAAAAAAGGATGATAATGAAGGTAGGAAGACTGCAGATTTTAATTTCAGAATTTGGGAAAAATCATATCTTAGAAGAGCTACCCTTTGATCGAAATATGTTATCCTCCAGACAAACATGGAGGAACAGCTGCAAAACAGATAGATAGCAGAACCAAATGCTTGCTTTGGATTTTGCAACAGAAGCAGTTGCTCATGCTGCACGACCCAATTCTTCTCTAGTGACCATCCTCTTGGGGCACAAGGGGACATAAAATTCAGCTATACTCTGAATTTTGTTTTGCCTTGTGTATGGTTTAGCCCCGCTAAGTAAATAATGTAGCCATGATGCAGTCCTAAGAGACCTCTGTTGCCTTGGAGTGGGGAGGAGTGGTTGGACTGAAGTCTGCATTGACTTTATTTCCCCCCAAAACTCAGTATTCCTGCTGTCATGATCTGTTGAAATTTAGTAGTTGTTGACTTCTTTATTTGTACTAATCTTTGACATTATTCTTCCACTGTATAGCTGACTTCCAGTTAATAGTGTCTGTCTTCTCTGCCCCTTGCTGTGCCCATTCTTTTGAAGGATTTAAAACGCTTCTGCAAAAATACAGTAGTCTTTCATCTCTGTACTTTTTCACAAAGGAAGCCTTCCAAGTTATTTCCCAGCCAAGCTTATTTTCTTACACAGATTATAGCAGTTCACTGAACTCTGTCCTGCTGAGGACAAAGCTGGATTCTCAGGAGCACAGATTTGGCTCCTTGAGAAGATCCACATGAGACTATCCATATAAACTTGCTATGCAGTGTACTAACTCTAAGACCAACACGTCGCCACTTTCTGATCCTCTTCATGCTACATTTTCCTATGCGAGTATTTTATTTGCCTTAAATGTATCAGTTCATGACATATATTTTTGTTAGTTTTAAGTTCTGCAGTCTTACCGTACTCCACACGGGAGATGCAACAGGCCAGTTCTATAAACATGCTTCTTTATTGTCTTGCTTCTTAATCTCCCTTTTAATTGTTGTGTAACCATGCGGAGTTTCAGCACAGAAAAAAAAAAAAAAAAAAAAAAAAAAAAAAAAAGCCAAGAGCCCAGAGTTTTCATTGTAAAAGCAGATTAAAGGCAAGATTCTTTCACTTTTTTTTTTTTTCTTCAACTTAGACACAGCACAAATGAATCTATCTGAATTAAATTCCACTAAGATAAAATAAAGCAAAGAGCTGCTGTAAAATCACTTGGGTTAATTGTTTCTCCTGCAGAATGTAGATAAGTACGACACAAAAGCAAGTAGGAAATGTCTGTCAGACAAAGCAGAGAGAGACATAGAACACTATCAATAAATAATGTATATTTACGTGTATGTAGAGAGTGAAGCTGCGCACAATCTATGCAAGCCAGGCATATGACTGACAGTTAACCTACCTAGCAAGTACCAAAAAATGTAATACTTTGACTTCTTAAAAACACAGCTATTCTGATCTTTTCATGTCTTTCAGTTCTGAACTCTCAATTGCAAAATTGTAGCTATTGTGATGAAAAGAAACTGTCTCATACTTTCCAGTCTGTCTTAAAATTATCATGCTGTCTAGCATAAAACCGTCAGTTAAATATCTGTTGTTTCCTAGACACTTGTTCAAATGAAGCCTTCTTTTGTCATCTTTTGGACTGTGGGGCCTTGGCTCCAAACCTTGTCATGAAGTTTGAAACTGGGCTGTGAGTGAATGCAAAACCCCGAGCTTGTAGCCAAAGCCAAAGTGGAGGAGCTTCCTGTGGCACTTTTACAGCAATCAGAGACTGTGGTCTTGCTAATCTTACAGTGCTCATGCTGAAGTGGAAAGTAAAGTGCTTAAGATTTATTATCAGATGCATTCGGTATAAATTATTATGACTGTTTATACTGTTGAGCATTACAGAGAAGAAGAAGAAAGTAAGGTTAATTTTTGTGCAGGTTAAATCTTAAAACGCCTTGTGAAGATAACACTGTTACTCTCCAGGAATGAATTTGAATTTTCTGGCTTGTTTGCTCAATTTAGGAATGAGCTGGGTAAGAGAATTTTGGATGGCATCTGGCTTTCCAACTTAATTAAAAGGAAAACATCAACATTTTAAATCCATTACATCCAGCTATTCATTTCTTTCCAGCTCTGATGCTAAGAGAGCAATAAATGAACTATTTTTATAGGTGCTAAGATGAAAAGTAAACTTTTCTTACTGTACAAGGAGTATCTTTATAGAGTAATACAATATAATTACATAATAGTGAAGGTATCATAGCTGAAATTGTTGCATTTATTGTAAGCTGAATGTGATTTTTTGCTTGTATTTTACTTTTTACTTCATTTTTCTTTGCTCCATTTTATTTCAGTTATTAAATACCGTTTCACTGTGTTATCCGTCATCAAGAATAAAAAATTAACATAGCCCATATAATTTTGAAAGTGTTGAATGACATATATACAATATGGGCCTATTTTATACAGTACATGGCCCATCTTCCATAAAAAATAGATTTTACAGCTTCTCCTGATGGCTGAAATTTATTGTCATATACTTCAAGCCCATGTTTTAAACATTGTGTTCTTAATGAGCAGAATTCAAAAATAGGAATTATGTTTGATTTCCACTGGAATGCTTTGAACTTGAAAAGATTAGACATATTAAGGGAAAAAAATAGAAAGATTTGCCTTTCAGACTTTTCTTTTTTAAAGATCAATTACATACTTAATTTAGATGACAGACAAAGAGAAGACAGCTTCTGACAACTGTCCAATGAAATCTTCAAGGGAACGGGGAACAATATCTCAGATTTTTTACACATTCTTGTTATACTGAGAAGTTTCATAAGTCCTTTGTTGATTGTCAGTTTCTCCCCAATAGCACTTGCCATGTCTGTTGTTTGTATTGCCCTTGGTTCAGTCTCTCCTGATGCACAATGAACAGACTAAGTATTTCCTCATTCCACATGAGAAAAAATAGCATACCTGTAAGAGAGTCAGCAGTAAGTTGTTCCCTCTTTACTTGTAGTGCTTTTTTGTCTTCTTCATGATCTCATCATTCTAATATATGGCAGGACTGTCATTAACATTTGTACATCCTATGTTTCAATACCAGTGTATTGTTATAAATACAATTGATGCATACAACATGCGTCTTTAATTGTACCTGCTGTGGATTCATGGCTCTGGCGGGCTGTTTGATGTTCTAGTGTTGGCATGCAGGGCAAAGCAAAAGTCTAGCAAAGACCAAGCGCTGTATCCAAGCGCTATATCCTCCTGCTTTTCCTGTGGCTATATCAGGAAGAGGTCAGATTTTTTTCCTGGTTTGATTTCTTTTTGAGGATGAACTCAATGAAGCTGCTAAATCTCTCATGTGATTGCTCCTTCTCTGACTGTCTGAGATGCCAGTTCTCCTATACACTGCAATAAGCTCCTGTATTTCAGAATATTCTCTGTCTCAACATATTTCTTGTCCCGGGTGACCTGTGTGGTCTTTACGTACTGAACCATGACAATGGATTAATGAACCTGTTTTCTCTCTATAGGACCCCTTTCAAGACTTTTTTTTGGTCAGATAATGGCAGCAATACTCTTACACATCCATTTTGTGATATCCACATCTTTAGATCTTCAATCTTGAGAAGTACTTTATGTATCTATTAAGCTTAAAGATTAAGGATGCTAAGGGAAAACATAAATTTTATTAACTGGGTACTTTATAAATGTTGGTAAGATAGGATCTTAAGTGAAGATTCTTCATTAAGTAAAGAATATTAAGTAAAGAGTCTAACCAAAGTTAGAAGTAATCAAATAATCTATATTCATTTTCTTGCTTCTCATTTTCTGATTAAAAATTTGAACCTTCTGAGATAAATTACAATTTCAAATATGATCTGTAGGCTTGGCAGCCTTTTGCACGCTTCATATTTGCTTTGAATTTCAATTATTCATCAGATACATTTTTATATTAGAAAATCTGTGGCTAGATAACTTAAGGAAAACTAACCATAAAAAAAAAGTGTATCACAACATCTCTGAATAAATTGTTTTTCTTAGAAGTAGTTTTGACAAACATTCATTCTCTTTCCATGGAAATTGCACCATAATCTCATTTATAAGTGCAACACAACAGAGAACCATTATCAAGCAGCACTCTCTGTACCTAGCATAATCACCAAATGGTGTCAACAGTCTACTGAGTAATATGGAGAGGACAAAGTTTGCTGCCTAGCAGCTATTCAGTTTGTGTATCTGTCTTCCTTTTTTCTTTTCCAGAAGGGCCAAAATTTGCATAAACGTTGTTTGTAAAAGTCAGGTTGGGGACTTTGAGGGGGTGCAAGCTGATTTAACACAGCACTAAATTGCTATGAAGGAGGGTTGCTGCAAACCTTTGAGAAGTCTTTTGTTTACAATTTATTCTTCACTTCCATGTTTCATACTTTATAATGTGAACAGATAAATTATTATGTTAATGAAGTGGATGTGGAGGGATTAACATTCACATTAGAATTTTTGTGAAGAAAAAAATGCAAGTATCTAGAACCACAGTAATTTGGTCACATTTGGGTATTCTGAATTTAGATGTTTGCTAGATAACTTTATATTATTTTAACGTGCAAGTTGAAAAAGTGGCTTTAAATAGTTAGCCCACTGCTGCAGAGTAGAGATGGCACAGGAGCAGAGAGGAGCAAAGATGTATCTTAACTTGCTTTGCTCTAATTACATTTGCCTGCATTTTTGTTTAAAAGCTGTACTGCTGAAGAAAATGTTATGAACTTAATTCTTGAGAATCAACATCCTGTGTGAAGCATGGAAAAATGCTAGAGACATGAAGAGAAAGCATAAATGGTTGAAAATCTACTGTGTTTGGCTTGGGAACAGATGATTTCACAGTAGCATCATGACTATAACACAAATGTAAAACACCATGGTTGTATTTATAATTTTAATCACGCACCAGAGAACGTCTGGTTGGGCCATGGGTGTAATACTTCATTCATCATTAAGGTTTAAAATTGTAAGAAAATACTGAAACACTAAAATAAGCTTTCATTCTAGCCAGTATTTTCTAATCTGATATCTGCCATCCTGGTGGTGCTATAAAGTGATATGTATAAACTAATGCATATTTTAACATTATAGAGAATGTGACATGCATGTTGAAACACAGGATAGCTGCACCTTCATTAGAAAATCAGAAGCTTTATATGTCCTCCCAGATCGGAGATTTTTATCTATTATTTCATCTTCAATTTAAGCCTGCTTAATTGCATTTATTGTTAGGGCTTTATCGATGGAAACTTTGTTGGCTGACCTTACCTACCCATCTTTTATAAAACACTCAAAAAGTTAGAGCAAGTGCGGCTGCTGCTAGGTACTAACAACAGCAACAGCAGCAGTAAAGGGACTGCAGCCAGAGAGAGGACTATAAATGTATCTCGGGAACCTTGTATATAATTCAGTTTCAGCTATAACCATATAAATAATAACAATATGGAGCAAACTCATAGGCAGATTTTTCATCAACTAAAACTTGATTAGAGGTTTAAAAATGAAAATTTTTTAGGAATCTTAAAGGTTAAAATAATATATTATATGCACATATATGCATCCTTAGCCTACCTCTGCCCAATCAGTTAAGGAACAATCTGAAAAGTGTTGAAAGTAAGATTTGTATCAACTAAGGGTTTTTTAACAATGTTTGCTAGGAATGCCTGGACTCTATAAATCATGCCTTGACTTTGATAAGTATGATTAAACAGATAAACTTTTAAAAGTTCTGAAATACGCAAGCCTACACTTATTATAGGCTCTCTTACATCTTCATTATGTTTTTGGATGTCATTAATTTGCATTTCATTTAGTTTTGTTACCATTTGATCACCAGCTGCAGTCATGTTGCAGTATCCAGTATCACTGAAAAGAAATTTCATTAGAAAATGAGAAACTTAAGTTCTAATGTGAAACATTTTTCCATGTATTTATCAGCTTTAAGCTATAGCAACCATGTTCAATTATTTTTATTGTCATGTTTTGCAGAATCTTGACTATAAAAAAGTAATCATTAGAAGTTTGCTTTCACAAGGCAGGACTGATACTCAGTTGTAAGAATTCAAGTTCATTAAAAATTCATTCTGAAATTAAACACATTAAAAAGAAAAACCTGAAGTCCACAATAACATTCTTGATCAGTTGAGAGCTTGCATTTATATTTTATATTTTGTAAATAAAAACTTGGTGATTTTAATAATTTTCTTTGATGTGAAGCACACACACTCACAAAAGCAGGCTCTAAGTGACAGTCATATTCAGTACTTTCAGAGCTGATGGAAAAGCACATTAGCGAGCTCCATGCTTTGTTGTTTCAATATCTTTATACTATAACTTTATCTTAAGCTATATCTTTATCCTGAAGTACTCCTGAACTAAATTTCTATCAGCCTATCCAGCTGAATGATCTTCAAATTCATTGTTGTTTTATTTTCTATTTAGAGATTAGCAAAAGGAAAATGATATTAAAAGAAAAAAGAAAAAAGAAAAAGAGAATGTCGAACCAATGATGGTTGAACATATGGCCTGTCCACAACAAAGGAAAACATGTTTGTCAAATTTACTATTGTACAGTAGTAAAAACTCAGGGCTATGGACTTGTACCAGTGAGGGAAATAAGGTTTAAAATCATTGCTTGGTTGAAAGAGAAGATTCTTGCGTAAAAGAGGTCATAGCAAGTTTCTTGATCATTTATAGGCAGTATATTTCAAAAAAAGAAATTGGAAGAAATGACAGTTCAGACATCAAAAATCTGAGTGTTAGAGAACAAGTCTATTTGCTTAATGTTTACAGCCCTTTAGACACCAGAAGAATGTAAAAATATCTTACGACTTCTTATTTTTATTTTTTTTAATATTTTCTTTGAAGTTTATCTGCTGCTTCTTTATTTACATGAAAATCTGTAGCACTGTCCTTGATAAAACTAATCTCTCTTCTGATACTGTTCAACATGCAGAACATTGCCCTCTTTTTTCCCAGAATTTGTGTCTATTGCTAGTCCATGTTTTTCTTCCTGCCCAGTCTTTTCTAGCTTCTGTAGTCCTTTTTTTCCATTAAAACAGCTTTTTACGAGGTCACTAACAGTTTCCTGTTGCCTAGCTCCAAGAATCTCTTCAGTGTTCACATTCTTCTAGGTCATTCCACCACTATGAGCAAACCATCTTCCCACTGTCCTTTTTGTTTTCTCTTGGCTTGTTTTCAGGATTTCCCTTGTAATAATTTACCCTTTACTTTTTCTGCATCTTTCTCTTGCCTTCTAATGAACTCTTTTCAGAGTCTGTCCTCCCACTGGTTGTCTGCCTCCAGCCCATCACCCTCTTTATCTTACTTTCTCTTAGCACTGTTTTCAGTCTTCAGTACTTGTGCACATCTTAATAGCAACCCTGTTTCATTTCATGTCATTTCATTTCATTTAGTTGTGCTGGTAACTTCTACAGGCAACTCATTAATTACTGGCTTTTTGTTTGTTTGTTTGTTTTGTTTCTTTTATGGCATGCCCCATTGAATAGCTAACCTCAAAAAGACCAAACTAGATGAGTTTTCTTAAATATCTAGGCTTCTCTGTAGAAGTTTCTTTTAGTTATTTTACACAATGTTTTACTTTCTCTGTCAGCTATCCTTTAGGCCCCCTAGGTGCATTTTATGCCTACTTAGACATTTAGTGTTGCTTACCCTTTAAATATTTTATTTTCTTTTCTGGCACCAAATAAGTGTATTTTTTCTGATTTCTGTTTGAAATGGACATACTCCTCAAAAAGATTTTTATCTGTTACTCAGACACTCAGATGAGCAGTCATCTACTCCAGACTCAGCCATTACTTACTCCTTTAAAATCACTATGTTCACTGGATTAACAATGCTCATAAAATGAATTAGAATAGCCCAGAGTATTTTGCTGCTTATATGACAAGATATGGAATACAGACTGTGACATTTTTTGTGGCACTGTTTCCCTCTCCATCACCTAACCTTGGAGCGTGCTTTGGAGTATCCACTTTGCTAAACCTCTGCACAAAAGGCAGGCACTTTCCACATTCTGTCTGTTCACCTGGATTAACAGAGAAGTGTAAACAGCATCAGAAATACTTCTTTCTTTCCCAGATGTCTATCCCGTCTTGAGGGAGACTGATGTAGTCTAGATCACCAACACTGTCAAGCTTGATTATCTTAAAGTCGTTTCAATTCTTTGCACGTCAGTGCTGGAGGGACTGACATTGCCAGAAACATCTCTCTTGTCTTCCTAAGAATGGTTAGTAGCCATTTTATGGGAGACATTTGTCTCAGATGCTTTTCTCTATTTCAGATAAATTCCATTAAGCTAAAGCTTTGTAGCCTCACAGTACTGGGAAGCTGCCCAACTTAGTTTACAGTGTCAGTTTGTTAACACACACTGGTTTCCTCTTTGTTAAATGCTGTTTGCTTCTGGCTCCCTCCAAATTCCAGCTAGTGCTACAGCATTTCCTGAGTAGAATAGGGTGTTTCTGTCCCTTCTTGTTCTGAAATAACATACTGTTGGACAAGGTGTTGCAGAAATACAAATCAGGCTTGAGCCCATCAACTCAAAAATAGTTGGAGGCGTTATGGCTGTCCAGCACATTACGTATGGTTGTACACCAAGCATATTGGTGAATATCAGCAAAAATTATAACCAGTTGTGGACATTCACATTTCCAACATAATGCCCCATTGAGACAAGTGCTGGATGCTTGCGGAAGGTCTTTGATGAGAATGCTCTTCAGTACCTGTCCAGTTATTCCTCTGAGCAGCAAGAGGAGAACAAGTCCTGACTAAATGCACTCCTAGCAAGAAAGCTTACGCTTGAGAACAGATTCAGTAGACACATCCATTCTCAGCAAACTCTGTATTTTTTCTTGTACTTCTCTTCTGAGTAACACAAACAAATTTGAGCATACCTGAGTACTTAATTGTATGCAGGATCAGTAGCTTTTATGATAGCCAAAAAATCAATGGCAGAACTGACCAATTCATTTTAAACCAGAGCTAAAGAGCATCGGTAAACTGAGAGTGAGTTCCATACCAATGCTGCCAGAAGAAAGTTTTTGATTATTCACTGAAACAGAAGCTGTCAGAAATGGGAATTTAGATAACTATTTTAGCAGCTATTTCTTATCACACCAGCCCCATTCCCAGCAGTCTAGCACTGAAACTGGGCCTTAGCCTAAAGGTGAAGCTCTTCACGGCTCTGTTCTTCACAAAAGAAAGTTTTCTTTATATTCATACAGCATGCAATACAATGGATCTCAACTCTAAATTCAGTTCTCTAGGCAGTGCTACGTACAATGGAGATATTTAATAATAACAATTAGTTTGAATAACGTAGTCTCAGCAGCTGCCTGTGATGATTTTCATTGCAGTACGCTTTCCTCATTGCAGTCAGTCCTACTGAAATGCCCTCATCAACATAGTAACTACTTTACATTCTCAGACATTTCCCCAGAAACAGAAATGGTAGTTGCAGCTTTTTTCCTCTCTCACGAGAAGTGTATGCTCATGATTTGGGCATGACAAAAGGGATTACCACTGTTGTGTATGTTTTTTTTTCCTAAACATAATCTGTTTGGCACAGCACTTGGCAATGAGCAAGTTACCACAATAACCCACCAACACAAATCAGAATCATACTGTAGCACACATGCATTTACTTGTCCTCAACTTGTACTTTTAAACTCTCTAAAAATCCAAACTCCATTTTCCAAATCCTGACTGGTTTTGAGAACAGGTACTTCTCTGAAAAATACTTTATTTTTCCCAGGAGCATTGGCACTTGTTCCCATTACTGAAAAGAGTGCTTGCTTACTGGTTTGGCTCAGTCACAATTCTAAGCTGTGCCGTACCCTTTTTGTATCCTATTGGTCTTGCAAACTTCTTTTTTCCACCTTGATATTAAAAGGAAAGCCTGCTTTCATTTCCAAGTCAAGCTATGCTTGTCTTATTCTAAAGCTTCCTTCAGGAGAAAAAAAAAAAGAAAAAGAATAAAATCCTCATCAGCGGTAATTAATTTTGACAGTGTGGGCTTTGTAGCAATTCACAAACCTGTACTTTGTGCATCAGCATTCCTTATTATTCTAATTAAAGTGGAACATTGTGCCCTCGCCAGTCATTAATGGGTTTTCATTTTGTAAATGACATTTGCAAAAGTTAAAACGGGCAGTTCATATGAAGTCCACAGGCAAGAGCGTTAAAATTAGCATCACCATAGCAACAGTCTTCCATCATTAGTATTCAGGGCAACAGCAAATGTTTTGTTGTGCTTTTGTTTCCAAAAAAAGATTTTTCTTTACTTGTCATTCATAAATAGCAAAAGCACTCAAAACTCACATATTTCAGGTAAAATTTTTATATTCATTTGAAGGTCCCTTGTCTAGAATTTCCCAGTTTTTTGAGGTATTTATTTTGCACAACAGAAGCTGAATTTCATGATCTCTACAGCTGTGTATGTCTAGCCTCCCGAGCAACATTTATTCATTGCCAGCCTGCTGCTGAACAGGGCAGTTTTATATGAAGTCTGTCATTTCTACTCAAGAATCTGTACTAAGAAACAGATTCTTCTGAGAATCTGTAAAAGATGCATGCACAGTGAAACATGGGCAGTGCCCCATTCAGTGGAGTGTGCATCTGCTCTGTGCTGCTTTGGTGTTTAAACTGTGCTGTTTCTATATCTTTTTTTCTTTCCTCACAGGAACTGAAATGTAAGTATATACATCACCCCTAGTGAACCAGCATTCCAGTATGAACTTGTCTCACACAGTTTAGAAGGGGAGAGAAAGGTTCTCCCCTTAAGGGAGACCAGGATAGGTCATGAGTGTACTCTGATGTCCTCTGTGGTCTGAGGCCATGTCTGTTAGCCTGCTGCGGCAGTATTTTGCACTTTGAGAAACTGGTTAGTGCCACGTCTCCTCAGTGTTCCCTGAGGCATTCTGTTGTCATACGTCTTGTTTAAGGAAGAGCACTGCAATCCCTACAGGAGAAACAACAGTTGGACTATAGAAACAAATATTTTGTGGATAGAGAGAAAGGAGTCAGAAAAGAGAAGCAAGGGAAAGACATTAAAGAAAGTAGACGATGAACAGGGTGAGGTCAGTAGAAGAACTGCTGTTTTAATTTGCTGCATCTTGGCTCATCAGTAACAAGCACAGATTAGAAGTAACTAAATGTTCTCTAGCATTATGTCTCTGGGTTTTAATTTGGCACAGGAAGGTTTTTTCTTTTTTCTTCTTAAAGAACTTCCTTTTGCAGATTTTTGCAGAGAACAGTCTTTAACAAGTAAACACACTTCTCTGCACTGCAAAAGCTAGGGGGTATAATCCATTCCATTTAAAATATTCCTTCATTTTAGTAAAATGGGACACATTTTCATACAGTGATTGGTTTGCTAATATCTGCCCTTGTAGCCTTGTCAGCTTGTGGGACCTGCAGAAATGGAACACCTTTAAAAGTGGTGAATACACCTGAGGAAAACTGCTCGCAGGGTAACTACTAGCTGCCCATGGTGGGTTAACCAAGGATGTTCAGTGTTTGGTACTCAGAGGGCTTTATGTAGAAGGGGGTTGCCATACTCAGACATCCTGAAACATACATACAGCTTCATTTGCTCCACTACTTACTGTTTTTCTTTTACACAAGCACCTTCTTGCTAGGTCAAGTTAATTTTTCACCTTTGCCGATTCTCTCTACTTTTTTCCTTCTTCACTACTTGTCAGATGCTTTCTGGGAGATCAGAAAGTTCATTTCCTCTCTTAAATTTCCATGTCCTATTGCAGTGAAGATATATACTTACTGAACTGTAATATTTTGCAAAATTTTGCCATTTAGTCTTAGATACGTTCAGTGGTGAAGTGGAGCATTGTAAAAACTGAATAATTTTCACTGAACCTACGATTCAGTCTTCATTTAGAGCTCAGTGTTCTCTCTAAGCAAGCTTCTTTATAAATCTGGCTGAGTTAGATAAGTTCAGTCATAGTTTCTTGCAATGCTGAATCTTTTAACCATCAAACAAGTAACCTACATTTTAAAAAATCATCTTGGGAGATCTTTTTAAATTATTACCTCTTTGCAAACACTCAACTATAATGTCATTAGAAAGATTGACCTGAAGTGCAAGGATTTTACAGCCTTGTTTATTGTAATAATTACAGGCAGAAAGAGACCATGTCTGGGAATGATCAGTGACAGATTACTATATTTCATTCTAGACTACTTTCATTCAGAGTCAGACTCTTGTGTGGTGTTGTGGCAAATGAGAGGAAATTGGCAGTTTCTTGCTTATAAAAATGAGTAAACTGTGTTTCTGAAAATATAGGCATGTATCTTCTATTTACCTAAGTGCATCCTTGAAAAAGCTACTGAAGCTGCTCTTCATTAAAGATATTTCTAATTTTGCTCTACATAACGAGATCACAGAATCATGACAGAATCATAGATACTGTTCCATGAGTATGGATTTCAGATATGCTATATTATCCATGGATGCCCCTTCTAAACACTGAACTCTGGAAGCATAAATAAGCAAATATTCTCAGTTTTCTGTTTCACATATTAATCTTCAAAATCATACTCAGCTTCAACTTCTGGAAATCCTGGAGAATGGAAGTAAGTAGTTTGTGGCTGTTTTCCTGAGCATAACGTGAATTTGTAGTAGAAACTGGAAACATCAATGACTGTAGGAATAAAAACCAACCAAACAAAAACAAGTTCTGGAATAAAGGTATCTTGAAATCTTACTGCAGTTTTTAGAAGGAAATTTCATTCTAATTACTGCCATTGAGAGCATTTTAGTCAGTTGAACCCAGTTGTCAAAGAGCATATTTCATCCCTATACTTCAGCTTAGTGAAGTGGCACCTGAAATTGAAAGGTTAAAAATCTGACTCCCAAAAGTCTTTTATGCATGATCTCACCACAATTTTAAATGCTGATTTGAACTTCTGCCTTTTGAGCTGAGGTATTTTGACATAAACCATCACTGTAGGCATAAATGAGATTGTAGGCACCAAGAGATTGTCTTTTTGGACATAGGTGCACTCAACTTCATTTTTTCTTTTAATTGCTGCCTGTTAGTGGAAGTGCTTATTCTTTTAATACTGCTGTAATATTACCACACAATGTAAAACACTTAGCAGATATTAATTGGAGACAGTACTCCATCTCTTCATATTTGACCATTTGACCTGCACATTACTGGTTCATCTGCTTTTGCGCTATTTTAACTCTGCTATGACACAAAAGTAATGAAAACCATACCGTTAGGGCCACAGCATATTAGAGTTTGCTTACAGATGCTATGATTTCTTCTCTTGATTACAATTGGAGGAAGAAACAAACATTTATTTGCACTCTAGCAACCTGAAATGAGCAGAAGAACGTGCTGAGTTATGGTGGAGTCTTATTAAGCTCCTGTCAGACTTAAGTGTGAGAAGTTTGGAAATCAAGTTTAAGTTCCACGCCAAAAGCACCTTGCTTGAATTGAAAGATATGCCCATTGATTTCAGCAGTTACCTCTTACTCTTAGAAGCATAAAAGAGATCAGAATCTGGCTCTCAGCATTTCCTCTTGCGTATCATAGTTTCTCACATCACTGCCCAAAGTACTGTAGAATAAATATTCGCTGCTGGCAAAACGTAAATCTGTATCTGTACAGTTTTCTCTTGAGTAAATCAAGTGCAGTAGTCTTATCAGTATTTTGCTCTGGGGCATTTGTCCACTGTTCTAGAAATAAGGAGTGGAAAAGAGCCTGTCGGTGTGAATCCCTTATTAAGCTCGCCTATGGTATGCACACATTATGTAGTCCCCCAGTAGTCATCGTGTTTGGAAGGAGTCAGACAGTGCATTTCCCTTCTCCTATATGGGTCCCTAACATTAGCTTTGGTCAGTGTATTTGGTGCATGTATTTATAACACCCAGAGACCTACCAAACTATTCTCCTTTGGCATATGTGATTCTAAAGTACTTACCAACTTTTTCCAGGTATTATAAAGCCAAATTAAATTTCTGCTGAATTTTTATATGGGAATTTCTAAATCTTTGCTCACTCCTCCTTTTTCTTTCGATTGTATGTAAGTTTATTTCCTCCCAGTATTCACTTAAAGTCCTGAGATCCTAGTGTTGCCCTGGCCTCTCCATGCAAGTTTTGTGCATCCGTCTTGTCAGTTCTGCAGCAAGTTGTAAGGACGCTGACACAGATCATTGCTGCCTTGCCTTTTCTTGTCTTGTTGCATCTTGCATTGTTTCAGCTTTCCTGAGTTCTCTCTGCTGGATTCTCTCAGTAATGATTATACATTAACACCGACACACTTTTCTTAAATCGCAGCTTTCCTTTTTTAGATAAGTTAAACAAAAGAGGAAAAAAAAAATCTAAAATATTTCAAAAAGCTGCTTCCTGCCCTGCTTTCCAAATTTTATTTCCCTAGATAATTTGCTTGCCACAGTCTCTCCTCTCTGAGTTCAGCCTGCTGCAAGGCTCAGCATTCTCTCCAAAACCACAGTGGAAATGTACTTTAATTTTACACTCTTCAGGTCTTTTTGTCACTGTGTCAAAGAAGTAGGTGATGTGTCTCAGTGAGAGAATTCACCTTTAGTTTCTGACACTTGGTTCAGAAACTTTCCTGAATTAAAAAGAATTTCTGTTTTTGTATTTGTTAAAAAAATATCATTTCCATTGGTGAATAATAAGTAAATCTGCCCAGCAAAATAAGAATAATCTTGGTGTTTTAATGTAAGCTATTCATAAGTGTCACCCACAGTGCCAATCTTTAATACAGCTTCACCTAACAGACTTCCATTGCAAGTGAGACCAAACAGGTGGCAACATCTAGTCACTGCCTTGTTGTCACTGCAAAGCTTTGATCTACCTAATGTATAATAAATAAGATTCTGCATTTTAATCATATTGCACCTTTCATATCACTTGTGTTGCAAAGTCTGATTTCATTTCCAAAATCATCCTGACTTTGTTGACCTTTTTTTTTAATAAGATTATTTTTTGATCATTTATTTATTTCAACATATCCAGCAGTAGACAGATGATATGCCAGGTGGAAGTATTACACTGTGTACCCACTGCCTCCGTATACACCTTTATCCTATTCATGTGCCAGCAAAAGTTGTAGCAATTCTTTATTCATTTACTTTTTCTACTTTACAGCGCGTAAGAGACTGACCAAGTGATCCTTTGGGTTATGACACTGACTGATGGAAAATGCAGCTAGGGTTAATTATTCTGTATGTAGTTTTGAATTACCCACTTAATTGCAAATTACACAGAAATGCAGGACAGAAATACAATTTCAGCATTATGACTGAAATTAAGTAAACAAGAACTGTCTCTTTAAATGTTGAGATTGGTGATTGGAATTAATTAATATAAACCATGCCCACCTAGGAACAACAAAATCCATGAAATTAAAAATACACCCAATTGTTTAAGGCAGAGAATGGTATAGTCTGGCAGTGTCAGAACAACCTTTACCTACTGTGGAATTTAGCCAAATTTTGTTTAGAGGTAAAATTCAGCTCAGTATGTACTAAGAGATATACTAAAAGGCCTTACAGGATTGTTAATGCACGCTATTATCTTTTGCAGTTCGCATAGGTGGTGAAATGCTTTACTCTATACACAGGTCCAAAAGAGCAAGCGAGTATTCTTTCTGTGTCCTACCTTTTGCCAGTTTCTTTTATAAAAGTTCTACAGAGAGCATTCATTTGTATAAAATGAAAGTTTCAGAAAGAAATGCAATCAGAGTCCAGATTCTCTGCTGTTGTGTGCTGGCAGTGCTTCTTGAATTCAGTAAACTCTGTCAACAAATGCACCAGCTTACAAAGTTTTGGAATGAAAATAACAGTTGTTTTTTGTTTTTCCTTAAACAGTTTGACTGCTTCAAACGTTGGAAATTGCACATAGATCATGCAGCAGTCTTAAAAAGGGAACACGATTTCATAATCGTAATTGACCTCATTGACCATGAGTCAGTTGTTTAGTCAAGTGATTTCTGGATAGAAGTGAATACCTAAAGATAATTAATTTGCTTACCACCTGATTGCTGTGGTGGGGTCATCATGAAAACTAGGGCATCTGGACCAACAAAATTCTCATGCCTATGTTGTGCTGCATGGCATTAAAATCACATGGGTTTGTTCTAGAACCCTCCTGGCTCTCCCAGTGGAAGGAGATATTTTTGGCCATTGAACATGATGAATTTATTCTGCAGGAACAAGTCAGACTAGTTTCATAAAGTTACTGCTCTTTCAGGCCACAACTACTACTACAGCGAGTGAAACCATTTGAGAAGAATATATCATGCCTTAGGTCCACAGCAGTACTAACCAGGAAGCAGAGCACTACCATGGCTACTTGGCTTGGGAGTGGTCCAGCTTTCAGCAAAAAAAAGAGCCCGTGTGTGAAATTCAGACATGGACTTGACTGTTACTCTCATGGCAGACATACATTGATCTACATGCAGTGTAGATGTAAAAGAATGTGCCACCAGAAAGTCTACATAACCAAATTACTGTCAGATTTAGAGAGCAGATCATTCTCGCCTGTTTCATAGACTTAATCATTCGATTAAATGACAGTGTAAACGTAGTGCCACTGGCTTTATTTTTCTCCAAATTACTAGCAAGCATCATGAACAAAGTTAACATGGAAACAGCTATCAAAACAAATCACTTTCTTCATCCTTACCAAATGGAGTGCACTATCATCACCAAATGATTGATTTCATTGCATTTAATCCCTGTTAACGTTTTAAATTAAATGCTAGCTTCCAGTAAAATGTAATGTTTACTAGAGAACTTACCAGAAAAAAAAAAAAAAAAAAAACAATATTGCACAGAGTCAAAAAAATGTTATTTAGTTGTATTTAGTTGTGTAAGGTTAGAAGCCTTTTAGTGATGATATCTTAATCACAAGAACAAGAAATTTGTCTTCTCTTTGACTACAAATAGTAATTCTTAGAATAAAGCCAAATGAATAAGCAGTATGGCAAGCTGCTAAAAATAAAAGTCTCCAAAGATTTTAGTTCAGTATTAAATACAATGATTTGATAAACCAGTGGATTAGATAGGGTCTAATCCTTTGCTCTCTGCTTGGGCTCCATTTGGCAAAGTTCTTAGGCTATCATCCTCAATAAATCTTTGCAAAATTATTTTTACCCTTAATAAATTATTTGCTCTGTTAGTTACCCTAAAAACAGAACAAATTGAAGGAACTGGGTGGAAGGATTATAATTTGAGAAATAATGAACACAGAATTTCAAGAATGAGAAATAAGACCAACTGCAGCAACAAAACTATGGAAAAGTAACAAGGGATTCATTTTTGATTACTGATAAAAAAGTGCAATATTTGTAAGAAAAAATAACTTTCATTACTACAGTTCAAGATATCTAGACATCACACTTTCATGTGTTTATGTAGAAGATAAAGTGAACATCTTTGTTTTACTTTCCCTGATCTGATGCATTTTAATGTGAAGACATTAACTAAGTGGTGATAATTGCTAGCAAAATCACATTTCGTTGTAAAGCTGACAACCACGAGCTAGAGCTGTTGATACTAACTAAAGGGAAATGATTTACTTCAAGATAACAATGATGATTAAAAACCAAAACAAAACAAAAGAACAAAAAACATAATACTTCCTTAATATGACAGAGTGATTTTGTTATCCAGAGGAAGGCCACTAAGATGATCAGAGGGCTGGAGCACCTCTCCTGTGAGGAAAGGTTGAAGGAACTGTCCTTGTTTAGATAGGAGAAGGCTCCAGGGAGAGATCATTGTGGCCTTCCAGTACTTGAAGGGAGTGTATAAAAGGGAGGGGGAATGGCTTTTTACGGGGGGATACTGACAGGACAAGGGAGAATGGTTTTAAACTAAGACAGGGGAGGTTTAGGTTAGATATCAGGAGGAAGTTTTTCACACAGATGGTGGTGATGCACTGGAACAGGTTGCCCAAGGAGGTTGTGGATGCCCCATCCCTGGAGGCATTCAAGGCCAGGCTGGATGTGGCTCTGGGCAGCCTGGTCTAGAAGTTGGCGACCCTGCCTGTGGCTGTGGGGTAAAACTAGATGATCACTGTGGTCCTTTTCAACCCAAGGCCATTCTGTTATTCTATGATCATGAATGAATTAAGAATGAATGTTCAAACAGTTGTAATGTTTTCTACGACAGGAAGTGTGAATTCAGGTGATCCTTCTTTCTGACCTGAAGACATTCAGAAGATTGCCTTCTATGCAGTGTGTTGTGTTATGTATGCTAGCATAATTATAATTAATGCTAGCATAAAGAATAGCAGTAGTCCAGGCAGACAGTATGAAATAAACCAATGGTTTAGATTTTCTCCATATATAGACATGGAAAATTTTTAGCTAAGTGTAATATATTATTTTACTTGAGATGGAAGTAAGAAAAACTGTTGTGAGTTTCTGACAGAGGTATGAAGTTAAGTAATCTGAACTTTTACAGTAATCTGGCATTGTGTAATAAGTGGTGAAGAAGATGATGAAGACAGACTACTGAGCTTAGGCCTAGCAAAAAAGGTTTTTATTTAAGTCTGGACTATTTTAGAAAAAACTGAAGATGATATGGTGGAATTATAGGTTGACTTATTCAAGGGATAGTTCCCTTAAGTTTAGCTACAGGGGTCTAAGCATGTTAATACAGATCATAAAGAAGGTTTTTCTTCTTCATATTTTATGACTGTACAAAATATTCAGGATTTAGATGGCACTTTTGTTTCTTAAAGAGAAGAAAATAGTTCCAAATCCATATTACTAATTTGTTTAATTGGCTCAATGAGGATAATGTTCAATACAGAGAGAATTAATGTATTTTGGCTGATTTTGAGCTCCACGAAGTCAGTGTTCTCTTTGACTTGATAGTAGATTACTGTAGATCCTGAAGCTCATCTGTGTTCCTTTGGTCATATGGATCAAGGCTCTTTCATTTGTGTAGACAAGGTATCTCTGATTGTTAATGCAAGTCTTTCCATGGCTAATTTGGCTTCTTTGCTTGAAAAGGAATCTTTCTTTTGCAGGCTTATTTGTTCACTAAGAGACTCCAATTTGTATTTGATAACAGAGATCAGAGAAAGGCATGAAGGTATGCTGATGAAATCACAGTTTATCGGAAGCCTTTTGAGAAGTTTTTCTGAATTCAAACTTAAAAAACACTTAAGTATACAAAGTCATTGAGTTGTATTAAATGCATTCTTAGCATTAAACATCTAGTTTGAACTGTGAAATACAGTCAAGCAAGACTTATATCCTATCATCAGATAGCAGCCACAGGATTGTGTCCTGCTTTAACTGCCAACTCACATGTTGTAATGAGCTACACAAAGATACCTATGTACAAAAGCTGAGAGGACTAAAACTTTTCTTACTCTTAGCTAAGGAATATCTAACCCTCCATGTCAGGGCAGTTGGAACTAGATGACCTATAAGGCCTCTCCCAGTCCAAACCATTCTAGAATTCTATGAAAAAATCTTTATCTTACTTGAAAATTTCTCTGTATCTGTCTTTACTGTAGTATTTAAGTGCTAACATACATTTAGATTCAATTAGGATAAGCAAATGTCTGTGACCTAGGACATGGCTCCACAGTGGCTGATGCTCAGTCATCTGTCTCTGAAGTACTTGCTGACAGAGGTCTGTATATGCATGCTTGTTTCAAATGAGCATATATAGAGACATTAATTTTCACTCTTTGGCATGGACAAGATGAGAGTATTGCTAGCTGCCATTAGAGAGAGCATACACTGTCAGAGCTGTATGAACAATTGCCTCATGTTGCAGTCAAACTGAATTAAATAGAAGTACATTTTGTCACAGATTATTGTTTTGGGAAGAAATTTAAAAGTTTTCATTACAAAAATGTCAGATGAGAAGCTTTTACTTTTCTGCTGCTTGAAAGTTAGACTCAGTTTGTGAGTAGTTGCACAACTTTAATCTGAAGCTGCATTTCTATGCAGATAAACCCTGTGAAGCATCACCTGGATCAGATGAAGAAGTAGGTCTGGATGGATTTACTGGTGAGGCTTGTTAGATGGATCTGCTCTCACCTTCCATCAGCTTCTGTAGGTTAGCTTTTCCTCCAGTGCAGTGCTATGCTTTCCCTTGATTTCTTAACCCACACTGGACTTCTAGGAATAGAGAGCAAAGCAGTCATGCCATTCAGGAAAAGTGAGCTTTGCTTATGTAGTACAGAAGGTAAAACCTTTCTGGTCTGGAAACAAAATCAACCCAAGTTTGATTAACAAGGAGAGAGAGTTGTCCCTTTCTCACATCGGGGCTCTGTGTGGTCCCTAGGAAAAAGTTAGGAACAGCTCTTGACCTTCTTGTATCTGCTAAGGTCAGCAACATCAACATGCTTAGGAAGATGCTGGAAAAGCCTAGTGTGTATGTAAAAGATAGGCAGTGCCTCTTGTTGTTAGAATAATACATTAAAATGTTATGTATATTACATTATGATCATTGAGTAAACGACATGGTAGTTATGACAGGTTCAAAGTATATTTTAAAGCAACAGATGTTACACGATGTATGAGAATGCTGCAAAACATCTAAAGCTGAAATACAGACACAAAAAAATCCATGCAGTAATTCAAAGCTGTAATGTTTGCCTGGTTAGTGGTCTGATTGGAAACTTGCCTGCTTGCAGCTGTCATAAAATGCAATAGATTTTCACTGTCCTCTTTGCATACTTAAGTGCAGTTTTACCATTGCATTATCCCAGTAGGTAATCTCTTAGTGTGATCTACATGGCTTTTTTTTTTTTTTTTTTTTTTCACAAAATGAATGTTTTCTCTCCAAGATGATATTTACATAGGACCTTTATGGAAAAATGTCATGAATGAAGGAAAAACTTTTTTGTTTGTATGATTTTAGTTATAAAAACAGACCCGATGATAATGTCAAAAATAAATATTTTATGGAATGCAAGCAAAAAGTAAATTAGTGTAAAAGGAATGCAGGCCTCTCCTTTGCTGTCTGAGGGCGACTTTGAATGAGGGAGCTGCTAGCGAGCAGTCCTGTCATGAGGAATGCATGGTGATCTGTATCACATCACATTTTCTGGTCTCTGTGTGATGGAGCCCAGTAAGATGGAAAGCTTTTCGCAACTGAAGTCTATACATTGACAGGAAACAGGAAAGTTCATTATCTGGGAAGCCAGCTTCTGTGTTCACAACACAGAATTTTATGTGTGGAAAGAAAGATTTGGAGGAGAAAAGAGACTTAATGAGAAAGAGAGTTTATGAAATCCTGCTTATTTTAATCCCCCAGGATGCAAGACAGTCATTTATTTCTAACTGAGAACGCAAAGGAAAGTAAGAAATTTGCCTTCATCCTTTTGTTTAATTTATCCTTATTAGTTTTCATTTGTTCACAACTGAACTGAAATGATAGGCATCCACTTTGTCAATACAGGTTCCTCAAACCAGTGACTTAAAAAGGTATAATTATTATTTCTGAAGTCTTATTTGTGGATGGTCAAGATTAGCATGTCATTCTGCTTTGTTTTTCTGGTTAACTTTTCAGTAAGTTTCAGAGGATTTTTTTTAATACTTTCATTTATCTAATATTTTGCCAGCATTTTGCTTCTTCATCTTCCCATTCTTGTGACTCTCCACATTCCAGTTCATTTCCATCCCAGAAGAGCAGGAGTTGTACTGCTTTCTTCATTTTCTTGGAATCATCATAGAATCATAGAATGGCCTGGGTTGAAAAGGACTACAATGATCATCTAGTTTCAACCCCCCTGCATGGACACAGTTGACAGCCACTAGACCAGGATGCCCAGAGCCACATCCAGCCTGGATGTGATGGGGAGAGAAGAGATATGTCCAAGTGCTTACCTGAGAAGCTCATAACACTGGTGGGATTAGGATGTACTGCCACCTGCATCCAACAGTGCACATAACCTTACCTGGGTACTACACCTGGCACTGGACTGAACAAATGCTCTGCTACTGCAAGCTGCCTACGTTGCCACTTCCAGCTAAAAAGCAATTTTACCCTCTCCCAGTTAACCTTTCCAAGATTTCAATAATATAAATTTTGTATGTGTATTCATTATACCTAAAATGATAGGTGTCATATCATTCATGTTCTGTCAACAGCCTGGTATAACATAAGCCACACACACACTGCTCCCAAGGCTCTGCGACACTAATCTTGCAGGGTGATGGGAACTTCTGTTTTAATCGGGTGTCTTTACTACACTAAAAGCAATCTCAGACCAAAGGAGATTTGTGAAGGAGGGCAGAGGTACATGCCATCCTATTACACATTCTGTGCAATAGTACTTTCCATATTGTGCATCAAATTGTTACAAGCTCTGCAACTTTTACTGCAGAAATATACGTATACATATTTACGAACATTTTTCCTACTCTGTCTGATGCAAGAATATCCCAGCCATCAAGCTTTGAAATCCAATTGTTCCTTGGGTAGAAATGTAAATGAGCAATTTGGACATGGTAGACTAGGAGTGACATAAATTTGATTAATTTCCACAATATAAATCACAGGCCTTGTAACCTAATGTAGGGAACTTGCAGGGGAGTTGGACCAGATGATCTGCAGAAGTCACTTCCAAACCCTAAGGTTCTGGAATTCTGTGATTACACAGCTGCTTTATGGTGCTATGGAGAATCTCTGTTGAAGAAGAAGCACCTGCTCATCTCCATTTATGCAAGACACAAACTGGGCTTCCCCCTGATTGGGAAATGGCAAGCTCCCTCCTCAGCTCTTACATGGTGCAAATAACTGGTTATACATAGCAATGAATGTCCTAGTATTTAATTTATAATGTAGCATTGGGGAAAATGAATGCAGAACTTCAAAACTATTTTCTGCATTGCATTTGCAGTATTTTAATGTGCTTTCAGAAGTAATGTTCAAGCAGACAAAAGAAGAAAGAAAAAAAAAGCATTAACCAAAACAGTATTCTCTTCTTGGCTTGTCTGAGAGGGCTATCGGTGAACACAGAAGAAATCCTGGAGGTTTCAGCCCTTGGAGCATATTTAAGACAGATGATCCAGGAAAGTGTCATTGTGCCATCCCAAGTGATTCTTAGTATTTATTTATACCAAGAAAAAGAAAATAGGCTCAAAGAGCATAGCGGATTAGCAGGCCCAATGCAGGGCACCACAATGTCTTCTTATACGCAAGGCTAGTGTGTGCTAATCCACTGCACAGATAACTGAGAAATAGTAGAGCCATGCTTACAAGGAGCCCTGCACACAGAATGACAGGAACAAAACTTAGTTAATAGGAAAATGTTCTATCTTTACTTTCAGTGACAGTAGAACTAAAGAAATATCTTTAGTTTGGTGACTCGTTAAGCGTCAACCTTACTAGCAAACTTAGGTTTGCCCTCCTAACCAGTTCTGGGCAACAGAGAAATGAGTTCTCCTACTCATTTCTGCCTTTGTTTTCTTATCTTTCTGTAACATGGGGTACTAATGCTGATCTCCTTCATAAAACCGGAGAAGATTTACGCTCAAGCAATAGCATTTGGGAATTATTTTATGCTTGTATTACTATTTTTAAAGTTTTTTTTTTTTTTTTTTTTTTTTTTTGTGTGTGTGTGTGTGTGTGTGTCTTTTGCTCTTTCCTCATATAAAAGTGACAAAATTTTGAGAATAATGCATTAGGATGGGAAAACGAGAATTTTCAGACATGGAGATGCCATTAGCATTTGGACAGCAAGCAGTGCATTGATACTACTTGAAAATCCTGACTTTTCAGGTGCTCAGCTGGTATTTAATTATGAATAAGACACTGTTAGTGAAAGCAGATCACCCCTCTTTTATTAGGGGGCTGTGATTTCCCCTGAAGCACCCGGAACTGATAAATATTAAAGAGAAAGACACCTTGATCAGTCCTGCATTAAGTATAAGAAATAAACACTGTTCTTCTGATTAAGTTGTCTGTGTAGGTGCCCAAATTGACTAAATGGTCCTCGGATAAGAAAAGCAACATGGGGAATTCAAATTGTGCTAGTTCTGTAATCTTGTTTTATTTTCTGCAGAAGAAGACTGTTTTTTTAATCAGATAAGTGGTTTAAAATTAAATATGGCATATAGACTTGCTTCAGTTAAAAATTCAAAGACAGTAAGCATTTACACTGCAAACAAATTATATTTCATAATAAATTATTAATAGTTTAAAAACAATTTGGAATAAGAGTGGTATTACTTGCATTGTACAGCAAAAAACATAATCTCGAGGTCAAAAGTTGCTAAAATCTCTTATGAATTTGGAGACAGCAAGCAGAATTAAATAGGTATTTTTTTAATAAAATCAAATTATAAAGTAAATAGGCCTTAATCCTTTAATCTTTCAACACTCATGTTTTCCTCTGGATGTTCTTGAGTGGGTAATAGTTTGATTTGGGAGATCAAAGGGTTAATTTGCTTTTGAATTGAGGAATGACTCAGAGTTCCCCCTTATTGTTCAAGGAAAAAAAAAGTGGTGTGTGGGTGTAAGGTAGGGAAAAAAAAGCCAAGAAAATGGATTCACTAATTGGGGTTTTCACCTGCTGTGAGTCTAATTGAATACAATACCTTATTTGTAACTCAAGGAGAAAGAAGATCATGCAAAGTATGAGAATTTCAGACTGGTTTTTAAATTCTTATTACTTGGCACTATTGTATGGGAAAGAAGACAAACGTGGTAATAGCAGCATAGAGCTTGACCAGGATACACTAGAAACAGTAAGAAATTGAAGGAATGTGTATCTTGAGGATCAGGACTAGAGATTTCTTGAAATAAAGCAAAATACTTTCTCTGTGAAACTGCAGACTTCCAGCCGCAATGAGTCCTGCGACATTAAGCAGTCTGCTCTGCCACTGTTGTAATGGATCGTGAAGTCCCTCCCAATTAATGCGCTAAAGATTACACTTTAAAGCTAAGAGAGAGATCTCTTGTTTCTTAAAACTTAGCGGGAGATGAAAGAAGAAATGTTTGTTGATTGGAACAACTGACAGCCTTCAGCCAGTTCATTTGCTTCAAAGCTGACATATGTATGTAGCCCAGGGAGCCTTAACGTGGTACTGTGTCTGCCCACACTGAGATGAATCCTCTTTCTCTTGCTTTGTCGGGGCAGTGTTGGAGATGCAAGATAAACAAAAGCTGTGACATTGACCTTTTGAAGCACATTAGGTTGTTTAGAAACTATGAGAAGTTAACATTTCGCTCTGCTGGGTTTCATTCCTGCCTTTGGCGGTTGCTGGGGTTGATCCCTGAGCATACTGCACTTGCAAAGTTTCTACAAAAATACATGACGGCTTCTCCTGAACCCTGCTGGGCTTTTATTAAAGCCAGGTACATGCTTATTGAGCAGTCTGTGGGCAGTGATGTGGTAAGGCTGCGAACAAGGGTGAGGTGAATTTTCCACATGTCCAGGCCTACATCTTCCCCATGCTAAGGCTTTCTGTAGGTTTTAATGGCACCCTTTTGGGCGCCTGTACCATGAGAGAACCAAATGTAAACCTGAAAAACTGCCCAGCTGTGGGTAGGACCTGCTCCTCACCCAGCACTGCTGCCGTGTGAGTGAAGGATGTGGTGAGGCGAGGTGGCGGGCCAAATGGATAGGAGACGTTTGTGATGCCAAGAGAAGGTCTTTGGCTTTCATTTGCGCATCCAGCGTGAAGCAGAATTCACACTGGGAAACGTGGCACCCGTTTCCGCGCTCAGGACACAGAACCGGCCCTCTTCTCGGCGGGAAGGAGCGACCCCAACTCTGCAGCAGCCCCCGGTGAAGGAGAGCAGGAAACCACCGCGACCGTATCCGCGTCCGCCTCAGCCCCGCGGGACCCCTCCGCCGCGGGGGCGGGCCGGGGCGGTGCAGCGCGGCTCAGCGCGGGGAGCGCCGCCCTCTCCCTCTTTCCCTCCCGCCTGCTCGCCGGCGGGGCGGCCGCAGTGGTGCTGGGCGGCGGGGCCGGGTGGCAGCGCTGTGTCTGGCTCCGCGGCGCCGCCGAGCAGCTGCCGCCATGAGGGAGCAACGCAGAGGGTGAGGAGCGGAGGGGGGCGCGGCGGCAGGTGCCAGGCTGGGTTCGGCTCGTGGCGGGGCTGCGGGCGGGATGATGGAGCCGGGAGCAGCGCGGTAGCCGCGGCCATCCCAGAGCACGGCTGCAACGTGGAGGTAGCGCGTTCGTCTCCTCGGAAGACCGTAGGGGAAGCGATTTGTTTCTCCAAAAAGGTCAACTTTCCGCTCCGTCCCTTCAGGGCAGTTGGGAATGGAGGCCGTAGACCCGCGCCGTGTGTCCGGTTGGGACGTGCAGGATGCGGGGCTGCGCCGGGCTGGGAGTGCGCGCTGCGCTGGGTCGTAAAGGGTAGCCGGAGGAGTGTAGAGCGTTACCTGTGCAGTGCCTAACTTGGTGCGGGAGCGAACTTCCCTAGAACACTTCAACGGGTACTACTTTCATGGAGTCCTTTCGTGTTAGCAGTCACCTTTCCCATGACTGGGCAGGGCCGGGAGGGGTTCCTTGGGGCTGTGCACTAGGTGATCTTAATGGTATTTTCCGACCTCAACAATTCTGTCGTCTGATTCTTTGACCCTTACCTCTCCGTGTCCCTGCTCAGAGCCCACAGGTGCGTGGCTGTGAGGTCTGATGCCCCGCAGTGAAGTGGCTTTGGTAGGAGCAGAACGGCTGGGCTTTGCCGAGTGAATAGCTGGGTGGGCAGGTAGCAGCTGTAGGGCAGAGCCCCGCTGCCAAGCCGTCATCTTTGCCCGAGATGTAGCATGTAAAATAAATGTTTAACATCGCGAGCGGTGAAAAAGAGTTACTTTACAGTTCTCGGCAGTTGGTATTTGCCTTTCTCTGACTGCTCGTTTCCAGTGTCAGTGAGAAACTTAAATATGTATCGGTGCTTCCCTTCAGCAGCGCGATAAATCTGGCAAAAGCCAATAAAACATGCTGCAGTCAAATTCTTCCTGGAAAGATGCCTGATCCTTGGCTTAAATGGGAATAATCTCCATGCGCAGATCAGTAGTCTCTGGATTTATAGATGAAAACAGTAGTCCTTTGTACGGCACATAGGAGTGCCACCTTCTCACACCGCTAATACTTTCCATCGCAGTGCCGTGCTGTAGCCAGGGAATTAATGAAACCCTGTAAAAAAAGACAGCTGTTAAGTCTTCTGGCAATCGCTGTCATCTGCTGCTGAAAACATTTCTGATTTTCAATGAGCAGCAGTGTCTGTGCATGCAAACACTTTGAAACGCATTTATGTTAGGTTAGTGAAAGCCAAGCAACTGTATCGTGTTTATTTTGGCTTTTTGACAGCAGTCATACGGTGGTTGTAATAACCTTTTATTCATCTTAAAGCCAAAAGGTGAGAGGTATTACAGACTGCAGTGTTTGAGACTGGATTATTCATTGCTTTATAAGACAGTACTTAATAAGCAGCTTGTTATTAAGTGTATGTAAGTATCTGTTTATTGCCACCTGATGAAACTTCTTATTCTGTGCACATCTGCATACTTGCATATCTTGTTTATGTTCTGCTTTCAAATAAATATGTGAGAAACAGAAGAAGCACAGCAGGAGTTTAGAAAGGGCTGCGCAGTTCAGTCTGAAGTTCTGGACTCTGGAACTTCACAATGAATACACCTGAATCTTACATATATGCAAAAAAATAGAAAGAGTGCAATCAGGATGAGTTAAAGAGATCTTGAATGGCTACAACCTGTGTGAGGATGTTTTAGCGATTGTGCAACATTGTTCTCTACTCCCCCCGCTGCTGGTGTTGCTCAGTGGGAAGAGAGAATAACCATGTTTTATCTAAACTGATGAAGTTGTAGCAAGAGAACTATAATTCAATTTGTGTGCTGTTTGGACTATCATCTCTCAGTTTCAGGTTTGCAGTCCTGTGTGCTGTTAGCTCTTCCAACAGTGACGAGAGGTGAATGTCTGTGCTTTTTACAAGAACAGAGAGGTTACATAGGCACAGTGTGACAGAATTGCCCACGTAAAAATTATCCTTGCTAATATGATGTAATTATCCTTTAATGAAGTGGCCCTGCTGCTCCCAAAGGATGTGTTAAGTGAGGACCGTGCTTTCATCCCCCTGACTTATTGGTGTATTTAGTGTGCTAGTCACACCAGCACCTAGGTGTCACCATTATCCAGCGTGCTCCTCTCATTTTCAGGCTCACTTTTAATTTCCTTTTCACCTTTGCAACTTTGCAAGGCAGGTTTAGGAAAAGGAAAACAAGCCCCATGAGCCCTTACTTGGGCACGTCTCACCAGGCTCCAGCTGCTGCTGGTCAGAGGGCTCGTGCTCCCCCTGTCCCTCTGCATCCTCCTGACTCGCAGGCTGCAAAGGGCTCTGCTCACTGGAGTTTGAAACTCTGGCAGACCTTGTGCTGCAGCTCTATTAAGGATGCTACAGCGTTCCCAGGCATGGTGGAGACTGCGGGAACTGCTGAGTTGGCGCTTCAGGAAGGCAGAGTCTCCCCCTGCCTGGCCCCCAGCTCGTGGTCAGATGGCCTTTGGAAGCAGTGGAGAGGCTTGCAAAGAGCAGGTGAGCTGCAGTCTCAGCTTCCTACTGTTTCTTGTGGGAACGAAGTAGCTGCAGCCCTCTTGTTTCCCATGTGTCTGGGGCATTGCCCTGCCTCCTCACCTGCTCCAGCGCCAGGCCTCAGTTCTTTTTTGGGAAGAGCACCAGGATGAGGGGAGGGAGCTCTGGAGAAAGACACCCACCCCACCAGCTCAGCCCTTGGGACGTGTGGGTGAAGTGAGTGAGACCGTTCATTGCAAAATGGGCATCCCTGGGCAAATTATTTTAGGCAGCCATGATGTAAGAGCATTCTGTGTAGTCATTTGAGGTATCTGGCAGTAAAAATGTATGAAAACAGTCCAACATTTATTTGGCAATGGAAATTTTATTTACAGTGTCTTAGGAAGATTGGTTATGTATTTTCTGGATGGTTAATAGGTGACATAATCTTACACTGTGCACATTAAATTCACTGATATCTGATTAAGCTTTATCATAAAAACAAAAATACCCCCAAAAAATAATTGTCCGCATGGTGTTGATGAGTGATTAACCATAACAGTTTTCTGAATCTTAAATGACTCCCTTGTTCTTCTATTCAACACAGGCAGTAAGATTCCGGGTGCTGTATAGGTACATCATTGCCATGTGCTCAGTGGCTTTAAAATACTGTAATTGGGAATCAGTGCCTTTGAAAGCTCCCAGACCAAAAGCTATGGATCCCCAAATGGCCTAGTTCGTCCACAGAACAATCTGGAGCTGCCAAACTAAATTCACAGGGAAAATTAGGCAATTAGTTTCAGAGCTTTCTTGCGACTGCATACCTAAGTTCTTACTTTGCTCTTTGCTACATGCTTTGGCACAGAAGCCAAGGATACACTTGCTACTTGGATACCTCAGAAGCACTGCGCATGGCATTTGAGATAAAAAGGAGGTGTGGAAAACCACCATCCCCAAAGTCCCTCGGTTGTTACCCTGTGCTGACACGAGGAGTGCCTGTGTGCAGCTCTGAGCTCAGTCCTGCGCCGCTCCCCGGCTGGGCCCGCCGGGCTGCTGCCAGGGAACCACTGGTCTGGAACGAACAGTGAGGACTAGCAAACAGCAGGCACAGCTCTGCAGGCCCGACTGTTGGTCTGCTGCTGCTGCCCGCTTACCTGAATCGTTAGGTCTCTCTGTCAACAGAGTAATTTGGCAGTGAATATGTTCCCTTGTTCTTTTTCATTGGGCTGCTATTGTACAAGGAGGGGGCAAATGGTAACCAAATTTGGGGGGGGATTCAGTGTGTAAATGAAACTTTTTCTTAAAAAATGCATTTTACTGTGCACAATACACAGTAAGCTCCTAGCAGTGCAGAACTTCCTTGTGCCAGACATCTTAGAAAATTTGGGAACTTGGGTGCAGTGTTCTCTTGTAAGCAACTCTGTGTCTGTGGTCATCAAAGTCTAAGCTTAGATGGTTGAAGGTGATTGCAGCCACCTCTCTTTGCAACATTCATATTTTCCCAGAGCAAAGACCAGGACAGCTGCTGCAGCTCTGATGTCCTCTCCCTTTTCTTATTACCTTCAGCCACTGCAGGAATTAGGAAGGAGGGGGATGCTGAGGCTGATGAGTTGAGGCTCCTTTAACATCTTGTGCTCAGCTCAGATGCCATTCCTGCATTTTTGCTTATGGTTACTCCTTTTGTTCTTCTTTGTAATTACATACAGTATATATATATATATATATATATATATATATATATACACATACATACATATATATACAGTAAGCTAGTGAGTACACAGACGTTGCTGGGCCAGCGAAGTATTCACATGGATCAAGTAAATAGCCTGTCTTCTAAGGCCAAAATGAAATCCTGCTAAGAAAACACTTCACTATTCTCTTTCCCTGCAGCAGTGGTGGTGCTGAAGTGTTGCATGGAGAGCTGCACCCCTAAGGCATGCCTGTGGAGGTGCGCTTGGGATCACCATTTGCCCCCCTGTTACATTCGCTTTACATGCGCTGTTTGCTGTACAGGGGCACTCAGTTTGCTTGCTGCGTCGCAGTTTGGAGCTGAAAGGTGTGTGCTTCCAGAACAACAAAGCACTGCGGATCAGACCTCACTCTTCTGTGCCTTTTCTTCCCAATGCTATATGTACATTGGACCCAGGATGTCTGTTCTTTAAGTACAGGGACTGCAAATGTGGTTGCTAGCAATCGTACATTTCAGAATTTTCTTTAAGTGTAGTTCATGGGTTGCCTTTCAGCAGAGCTGAATTCTGTGTGACCAAGACTTCACTGGCTCTAGAATAGATAAGGAGAATTTTCTTTCAAGTTTCCCATGTTAATGGAAACGAGATCATATTAGCTACGCTGTCATTAAAAAAAATCTTAAAATGTGTAGCCTAGTGAGTTGCTACTGCACTCACTAACACTTCACGTACTTGGCTCTCTCACACTGCATGTCTTCTGGCAGCAGTCTGCTGCAAAGCTGAAGGCTGTGAGCTTCTGTGCAGAAGATGGTCCCATTTACATTCTAGTCATAGTGCAGGGTTTTGTAAACCCATTTGGTTTTTTCCTGGCTTCCATAAAGCTCTGCCTCTTGAAAATTCACAGAGACCCTAGGATAAGGGAGACAGCCCAGAACACTACGTTGTCTGAATGCTCACTGTATTTGTAATATTAGCAGAACTTTTAATTTTGCTTCCTGAGCCCATGCTTCAATACAGCAGTCCAGATGGACATCTGGTTGAAAGAAGACATGCCTGCTGCTAGTTAGATTCCCTCCTGCAAGAGCTCAGGCTGCTGGCAGTGTTCTGGCACAGCACTGGGATGCACACTGTGCAAGGGAACAGAAAGAGAAATTCCATTTTATTAACTTTTATGTTTTTTATTGTAGCCATGAGACGCAGACAACCTGCTGGGATCATCCTAAGATGACTGAGCTCTACCAGTCTTTAGGTAAGACACCTCTACCAGTTGTTGCTGTTTTTTCCCAATCAGAGAATTGTTAAGACAAAGATTTCAAGAAGTAGTGAACCAAAATCGATTTAAAGCGAGAAGCTGTGATTTTATTGAGATTAAATTTTCTGCCAACAAGTGTGTAAGGCATAATGATTTATTTCAAACATCGAGTGGAAAAATTAATTTATCAGCGTGGTTGGAATGTGCGTATTTACTAAGTAATTTTGCTGCATTGTTGCAAACTTACTTAAAGACTGCAATAGAAATGGAAAAAGAAAAAGAAAAAAGAAATGGTGAATCTTTTCACTGTTTTACAAAAGGCAGATGAAAAATCAAACCAAACTGCTGTTAATGTTGACTTTTGGGTGGTAGAAAGCCAATGGAAGCAATTTGACAAACTGCATTGCCACTGCTTTATTTTTAAAGCACTCAATGCTCAGAACGCATGGCAGCTGTCATGATGTCATTTTGAATACTGAAATTGCACACTTATTATGACTTCAGATGTGCCTCCCTGGTGAGCTTTTGTGTTGGGTTTTTCCATTTGTTTTTTAAGATTTTTTAGCAGCTTTGGATTTTAGTAACAGAAGCACATCTATGGGATACAGTAGGTCAATCTACGCTCTAGTATAGGCTGCTTGGCAGACCATTTAATAGCTAACTATTTGCTTTTAATGGTCCTGTTAATAAGTAATAGAGGATATAATAAAAATTAAGCTATTTCTCTAAAAGAAATATCAATCAATATGCTGCATTCAAGGAGGAGGTTATGTCTGTATAGTGCAAGTACATAAACTGGCTTTTCGACAAGCCAGCTTTAGTACTAAGGCCTTCAAGCCTAGCATTCAGTGCAGGCTTATTTACTATGGTGAAAAATAGCTTAAATTATCTTCTGCTTGAGTCTGTGCTGGCATAATTAGACTGTTTTCAGTAGATAAACTGGTATATTTCAAGCTAACTCATGTATCTCTGCAGTGCCCTGATGTAAAAGTATACCCAAGCTATTTTAGAAACACAATATGATGAAGTGGAATGAAAGTGTGAATGTTTTTTCCTTGTAGTATTAACACTATGGCAGCAATTTGTTTAAAAATTAACTGAAAGACAGCTCTGTATATCAAAAAGGAATAGGAGACATGTAAGTTCAGCCTAACAAAATGCAAAAGCAGGCAAGTGTTGACTTGCTATTTAATTATATTGCCCAGTTTGCCTCTTTTATTATTCTGCTCTGAAAGTGAGGGGTTTAAAGGATTCAGGACAAATAGCAGTTGTGCATGCTGACATCTCTTTAATACAGGTAGATCCTCAAAGAGAGTTGCCTGTTAATTGCACCGCACTCCAACTGTAGCTCACTTTGATCCAGAGATAACATGTTACCTCTGATACTGTTGCTGGTGAGACCTGAAGTCCTGTTGAAACTGCTTTTCTTCTGGGATTTCTTTCTGGTATTTCAGCTACAGCAGTCTGGAATAATCAAGAAGTCAAGAGGTAGCTCTACGCGAGGGGAAAAAGTCTCCTGGTGGGTTCAGGTCAACAGTTCAAATGATGTGTGACTGTTGAAGTCAGGTTGCATTTAGTTTAACTGAGATTTTATCACTGTAAGCATCACCTGGATGTCAAGATTTGAAGACATTCTCATTGCTGATTGCACAAAGAAGGGACATGTTTAGGCAGATTTTCTCTTTTTTTTTTTTTCTTCTGTTTCGAAGAGAAAGTAATGTCCATTGGGGCAATAATTCTTTGTGGCTAATCATATTTCTTTTTTTGAGCTGGGACCAAATGCTCGTTAGCATGGAAGCAACACTGATTTTAGCATAGTATGTGTAATAGGTGTTCTTATTACTAAACTTAGGTGTTTGTACATGTGTACAAAACAGGTTAAACAAACTGATTCTTTGTGCACTGCCACATAGGATAAATCTTTGAAAAAAGTGCGACTGAATAACCTCCCATTTTATTTTATTTTATTTTTGAATTGGGTATATTCATCATTGCCTAACTCTCATATAAATTGCATAATACAAGCATAACCCGTTTAGTCTTGAATGGAAGCCTTGATGTGTTTTCAGTGCTTTTCTTTGCCTCAGGTCAAAACGGTAATAATGGGATGTTTCAAGTCTTTTCAGACTGTTCAGTAATACTTTATCTGAAAAGATATTATTAAAGTCGATTTTGTATTGCATACTCATTAGATCCTATTATTTTTCCCCACTGTAGGATCCAAATTTTGCTTCTTATTCATGTGAAGAAGCTAGTAAGGAGCTTAGTATGTATGCATTTTAAAAATTTGGTAGAAAACATGAATTGTACAATCCAGGTAAATGCAAAAAGTGAGACCGACGACATCAATGCTGTCAAGAATGTTTATTTCCATTTTCCAGCCCTTACACTTAGCCTGTAGGGAGCAATTGAGCGATGAGATGGAGCTTTCTGTACATCCCAGGTACTGACAGATGTGCTGGCTTTCTGTAAATTCACCACACTTTAATTGATTCCAGTGTATTGTAATTTGGTAGGGAATCTTTGTGTCTAATTTAAATTCTTCCAAATTGCTGAAAGCTTAATTTTTTTTGTAAGTGAATGAGGAAGACGCAACTAGGAGCAAGACAAGACTTTTTGTAAAAGGAGAAGTAACGTTAGTTTTATTCTTCACATATCCACCTCACACACCTACAAATTGCCACAGCACATTTTGCTGAAATGGATGAATTCCAAGCTTCAAACTTATTTTCCTCGTCTTTGTTTTTAGGGGTGTTTGGGTGTTTGTTAAAATGAAGGTAAATTGCTGTATCTGATCGGGTTGTCAGTCCAGCAGTCCTGTATCCTGTCTTCGGTACGGACTGCATCAGAGAACAGTCTGCAGGAAGAAATTATAAAATAACCTGCCCACAAAGGAAGGTTTCTCAGATTCTCTTCATGCTCATTTGCTGAAAGAAAGATACTTTTAATAACTGTAAAATACTTCATTTGAAAATTAGTGTGCGTTTCAGAAATTTGTAACTGGTTGTTTTTTCAACATAAGCTTTTCCTTTTAAGAAGCTGAAATGCTTTCTCTGGACTGCTTCTCTTTATTATTTCAACAGCGTAGCAATTTTGTCGGTTTTAATGAAGCATCTATTGCTGACTCAAGTTTGGCAATTTCACTCTTCATTTAAAGTTATGCTTACTTAAAGTTACATAACGAACCGTCAATATTAAATGACATAATTGTTGTTTAATGGTCAAACGGAATTGGCGATAGGTAATTGCAGTGATGACCTTAGCTGTATCATTTAATTTATCTACCAGATGTTGATACAGATTGATTAGTTATGTAAATGAAGAACATGGTGAAAAAACAAATGCTGAAATAGGAGAGGTGGTAAAAATCAGTGATGTGTGAGTCTCCGAGGTTCAGCTCCTGATAGTTCCCCCCCAGTTTGTGCAGTGCTGTTATGAACCACTCCCCTTTTCTCTTCTAACTTCCTTCTGGAAGTCTTCAAAGTACCCAGGACTGCTCCAGTTGCTTTTCTCTCCAAGAGCAGTTCCCCCGCAGCAAGTCTTCTTTCAACACTGTTCTTTTACAGCCCCCTTACAAATTTTCTCGTCCTTCGTGATGGCTCCAGGGCATCGCTGAAATGAGAATTTGCATTGTTTTGTTGTTCTGGAGAATTCAAGGACCTTTGAGACGAGAAGAACAGAAATCAAAGTAGACTGTGATTGCTTTTTTTTATTCTTTTTGAGTTTATCTTCTGAGAGTGATGATTTAATTGCAGACAGCTTAGCTGTGGATGATAGCTTTTTGCCTTTAAGCTGAAAATGGCTCTAACCTTTGTAGCAGTGGCCCAGGAGAGCTTGGTCTGCTATACCATACTGATAGTGTCCCCTTCCTCCAGCCTTCCTATGGGATGACAGGATGAGTTTCCTCACCATCTCTGCAAACAGTAATTGCAATAGCAGGATGCAGTCAGGATGCATCTGTTTCTCTCCTAATTCCCCAAGGTAAGACAAGAGGGTGGAAAAAAATCCACCCACACCCTTGCAGACTCCAGTGCACTGCAGCTAGTGACAGCTTTCCATTTAATTTGGAGTGTGAGGGAGGCTGTTCTCCATGGTGTATTTGGAAGAAGTGTCTCGTTTGCTTAATGCAGGGTGAGAGAATGCTGGGAGGTGCTTCTGAACCTCCAGATGAATTTCAGCAGGAGCAGCTGTGTTGATCTTGTGACTGGCTGCTCCATAAAGCAGGGTGAGCTACTAGCAATCAGTGACCAAGGAGGATAAACGTTACTGCCCTTTTCAGATTGTGCATTTTGACTTGTGCTGCTGAAGAGCTGCCTGAAGAGGTTAAACTTCTCTTTGCCATTTAAAAAAATCCTCCACTTATTTACCACAGAGCTATTACACTGTGTTGCTTTTCTCTTTTTTATTCATATTCAACTAATTGATTTACATGTTTGTATATTAAAGAGACATGCATGTCTCAAATCAATTACGTGATTTTACTGAAATTCAAAGAGATGGTACATACAGTCTTCTTTAAAACGCTGTTTATCCACTGATACCACTGATAATTAGAATCTGCATAATAATTGTTTTCTTTTGGGAAAACAGGGTTCCTTGGGCTCTAACACCCCTGGGTAGTTGTCAGACCTAGAGTATGTCATCTTTGTAAAGTATGTGACTGCATTGTTGGCAAACATGCAGTCAGTACACGTAGCTATGGCAGAGAAGCCATAATTTGCTGATGCGCTACCAGTGGTAGGGATCATTGTGTTTCAAGGACCTCGTGTCTCTTGACAATTAAGCCATAGGTATATTAGCAGTGAAGGAAGAAATGAGAGTGAGCAAAGTAATGTTCTGTTCTGGAACAGTTAGCCATATGTGAATGTTTTGCTCAAGAGTATTACCTTCTTGGCTTGCAAATGAGTAACATTCCTTAATAATTTTGAAGTTGGTTGTTTGCTGTTTATTTATTTCACTATTTCATTAAGACTACATCTCAGCTAGTATACAGGAAGAATTGCTGACCTGACTGCAAACTGACTACATCCCAACTCCCTAATGGGATATAACCAGATGAACATTATATCCTTCCTTACAGTTTTGATGAAGAAAAACCATGACAAAATAAAAGAGAATTTCCCAAGGCCATGTCATCTGATCATGTAACTGAAAGGCTGACACATGCTGTGATGTTCATCCACTACTTGGTGTAGATGCAGTCAATACCACTTCAGTGCCCTGAGTGCCTTCCACTTATTAATTAATTTGCAGACGAATTGTCAGATGTTCTACTTTGTGGAGGTTTTTTTTAACACATCCTGCCCTGTGACTTTGTGGACAGTGATTAAGCTGTGTGTCTGCATATATAACAGTACTGCTTACTGTTATTTATCCTCAAAGCAATGTAAGTGATAGCATTAATTATTGTTATCGTGAGTCAATGGCTAGAACTAAAATGATACTAAGCAGTGTTTCTTTGATTAATTTCTTTCCTTTATCCATTTGTCTTGCCTACATCTTTAAATCACAATTCCTACAGAGGCGATATATGTCACTGTAAGCATCACTATAAGATTTATATAGGGGTTTTGGGCAGCAGGAAGATAACCAGCACTCTAATCAGCTGGTCAGGCAATCACAGCTATATTGAATTGGTGTAAGATGAAACTTCCTGGGAAGTCAGGGTGCTATTACATACAGTCTGATGAAAAATCTTTAGATTTAATGGCTGGTAGTGGGATTATAATTCATTAAGGATTGCACTGTAGACTTTTTTAAGTTTGCTAGGTATGCATTGTCAGAGGCAACAATGATGTGTCATTAATTCCCAAAATATTTTATCTAGTGCTAGCATTTTATTTATAAACATCTATTTGAGTCACAAGCTATGGTGAAAAACTTCTTTCAGATTTTGAAGTGTATTGACATAGGTTCATATTTTTTTTTTCCTTGCAAACATGTGAGATCAAAACAAAAACCCTGTAAATCTTGCCAAATTAAGATTAGGATTTGATGAGCATGGCCAAATGAGGATATGACTTGATGAGATCTAATTTATTTCAGCGAAATTAGTTTTGAACTTGACAAATTTAACTGTTGAGATGGTAGTTATCACCTGAAGCATCTAACTACTCTTTTCAGTTTGGTGACATCCAGGAAGTGAAAAACTCGCTGTCCATAAAATCAAGAGAAATGACTGTGCTGTTCAGTTAGAAATCAATAAAAAGTGATTGTAATAATGTTCACAGTAATGTAGAAAAGTGATCCATAAACTAAAAAGAAGGTGGTGTCCAGGTAGGAAGGATTTCAGAGATGCCGTGTGTGTGAGATCAGGACATAGTCTGGCCTATCCCAGAGTTTTTAAACATTCAGTCAGATTAGCTGTGTTAGAGGGCAGTACGTGGTCCAATGGAACATCCCAGTCATTCAGCACTAATGGCAGCTGGAACTACTGTAATGTGATTAGATGTATAATAATCAAAGCAAATATCCTTCCAAACTGGACACCACATCCCTTATTAAATATGGTCTTTTTAAAAAACTCATTGTTCTTCAATTTTTTTTTTATTACTTTTAAATGCTTGCTGTCTTACTTCACGTGATAAAAGGATCCTGAACATGAGGCTTTGTTTTTACTGTTAATGCTATATTCATATCCCAGTGTAGAATCTGGAATTTAGCATGGTGAATTAAAAACAAGATTCTGCAACTTCTTATTTGTTGATACTGTGTCAGTAGCAAGTGGGATGCTCCGGCAGGTGGTTTAAATTTATGATGCAAATCATGGACCACTTCTCAACTGAGTGATTTTTACTTGATTAGCCACTGTCAAAAGGTTCTGCTGTACGTAATTACTGCTGTTTCTCAATTCTGTAGAAATACAGCCTTGAAAAATGTGTTGATGGTGCTGTTTTAGCTCTTTTGAGGAAAAGCGTAGCCTTTACATTTTGAGATTTCTCTCAACTTGCAGAATTATACAGAAGAGGTTAATTGGATAAGATTAATTGGATTTAATTGTCTGATTGTTTTTCAACAATTGTTCTGATTTTAGTTCTTCCTATCAGCAATTTGAAGTCTTTTTCCTTAAAGCTACTTGTGTAAGGAGCACTAGTTCCTGTGGAGTAACTCAAGGCATTTCATGGTGCCTGATGGAGCAGAACAGTTTTCTAGATACCTTTCTTCCCACAGCATTAGATGCTGCGAAATAGGTGGGGGAGCTTAACCTGTCTATAATGAGCAGAAGAAAGCAGCAAAAGAAGATTTCCTAATTTCAAGGGTCGTTTATACTTTAACTCTTGGAGCCCTTTCAGAGAAGTGAGAGGGGTGTGTTAGGAGCTGAGAAAGATCTTGGGATGAACTTACTACTGTGTAGATGAGAATTGTTCATTGCTGCTAAAGCCTCAGCATCTGCCTTGTCTTACAGGTCTTCTGTAGCATAATCCTCTGTCTTCTCCCCCATAAGCATTTATGTACTCCCTTGAACAGAGAGTTCATTCACGGCTGAGTGGTGGAGAGCCACTCTTCCTCACCCCTCCTGGGCATAAGTACTAGTGTCACCAAATACTGCAGTGCGACCTTTTCCTTGGTCTGTTTGTTTCTAGGGGGCAGGTGACCTTTTCCACTATGTGATTATTTCGGAATGCAAAAGCACATTATGCTCTTGAGCATCTACGTTTTTTTTATGTGTGAAAGTTACCTTTCAAGCAGTGAGCACTAGGACTGGAGTTGCAGTATTGTAAAAAACCTGCAAAGGTCTCGTGTGCTCCCAAGGCTTTTTAGACCTCTGATCACCTCATTTGGAATATGAGACTGTGCACATTCCCTAGGTTTTGGAGGAAAGGCTGGAAAAAAGCATATTTGGTATAATTAGCTATTCTACCTGCTCGGAGGTGGCAAAAGATTGGTGGATTCAACACTTCGTGGCTCCAAACTTTTTGCTAGTCTGTTTGGGAGTGGAAAGCATCCAATTTTTTTTTTCCCTCAGGACTCAAGAAGGAAAAAAACACAGGAAAGGATGAGCTGCTAATGTTTTTATAAAACCTTGGAAGATTGCTGCTGCTTGTGCCTCATTCCTCCCTCCTCCACACGTTCCCAGTAGTTATATCTGGCTGGCAGCCAAGCAGTGCCTTATGCTGCCTTACTCTAGGTTTCCTTCACTGCTGTTAATGGTGACGTTACGACTAACGATAGCAAGCAGAGCTACCAAGCCTCATTGCTTGGCAGTCTTATGTTGTACATTTCATTTAACTGGAGTCATACACGAGCAAGTAAAGCATATTGATCCTGATTAGAGGAGAGCTGGGTTTCCCCTCTCTGTTCTGTGAAGCAGTGCATTCTTCCCAGCAGTAGCTTGGGTGTAGAAAAAGTACTACCAGCAGTTTCATAGGAATACAGTTTTAAAAAAAAACTAATTATAAAGTTCAGGAGACAAAGGAGAAAGGTATCAAAATAAGGGAGTTCAGAGCAAGGTACATATGGAGTTCCTTAAGCAAAGAATCACAGAGTGACGTATTGACTTAGGTTGGAAAGGGTCTTAAAAACCATCTAATTCCAATCTCCTGCTCTGGGCAGGGATACCTTCCACTAGTTCAGCCTGCCTAAAACCCCGTCCAAACTGGCCTTCAGCACTTCAACGATGGGCATCCACAGGTTCTTCTTTGCAACCTGTTCCAGTGCTCCACAAGCCTCATCATGAACTAGTATTCTCCTAGAAGAACTAGTAGTTCTTCTCCTCAGGGCAGCTGTCAGTTTGTTCTCCAACCAGTCTGTTTGCACTTGGGATTGCCCTGACTTGGGAACAAGACACTAGACTTAGCCCTATTGAACTTCTTGAGGTTCATTGTTAGGTGCTGGCCCCTCCTCACTATCAGGACTAGCCACCTCTGCCTTGATTGATCACCAAGATGATGAAGGGACTGGAGCATCTCTCCTGTAAGGAGAGCCTTAATGAGCTGGGACTGTTCAGCCTGCAGGAGGCTCAGGAGTGATATTAGGAATGTGAGTAAATAGCTGAAGGGACAGAGCAATAAAGACAAAAAAAAGCTCTCTTTGGTGGTGTCCATTGCCAGGACAAGACTCCATCTGAACATCAGAAAGTACTTCTGCGCTATACAGGTGATGGAGCACCAGCACAGGTTGCCCAGAGATGTTGTGCAGTCTCCTCCTTGGAGATCTGCAGAAACCACCTGAATGTGTTGCCGGGCAGCCTGCTTTGGATGGCCGTACTGAAGCAAGGATTGGACCAGGTGACCTCCAGAGGTCCCTTCCAACCCCAGCCATGCTGTGATTCTGTGACCATTCACTGTATTGCCCTCTCCAATGATCAGTCTTCCTTCATTTGCAGATGAAGTCAGAATTCAAATTCTTGTCTTATAGATATAAAATGCTGTTGTCTTTCATGAGCCATAAAACCACTTATTATTGGCCTTTTTTTTTTTTTTTTTTTTTTTTTTTTAATTTAACATAGTTTAGAATGTAATATTTGTTGTTGAAGTGGAATAAGGGGCAGATGAAAGGTACAAACACAACTGGGTTGAGAGTGAGGTCAGAGAAGGCATTTAAAGGACTCCCAGATTTTAAATGAAAGTGCTAAAATTCAAGGCAAAGATGTGATATGGTGTGGCAGTGTTGTAGCAAAAGGCTGTCCGCACGTGATCGGAGAGCCATCCAGGTGGTTGTGGCTAACAAGGACAGAAAGTGGACAGTTGACATCAGAACTAAAACTGGGCATAGATTAATGCTGGTAAGAGAAGGTGTGAGCAGAAGCACCCTGCAGCTACGTGGCCTCAGAATTTAAAACTAAGTGATAACATTGCTACTGCTTTCCTAGACCCTGCCATGAGGCCTATGAAAATAGCCCTTGCTATTGCTTCTTGGTCATTTACAGCAGATACTTCTTGGCAGAATTGTCATTATGGTCGATAAGAAATTCAGAGTGTGTTAAATATACGAAAAAATATATGTAAACTACAGCATTTTGAAGATTAAATGTCCTCATGGATAGCACCTTCTGCCTTGATTAAGGTCTGCAGGGTATGTTTATATTTGCTAGTACTTCAAAAAATGTAAGTAATAAGCAGAGAAGGTTTTTCAGAATACACAATTAAAATTTAGGGAAGATTTGTTCATTTTGCCATAATCTAGTATATATGAGCTTCCAATCCAACTATTTTTGACTAGTCTTACTTTTAACAAATGAAATTGCTACAATTTTTATTTCTTTTCCAGAATGCAAGTGTAGACTTACAACAAGAGTACAAAATGTAACTGAAGGCACAGTGTGTTTGCAAGGGACTGCTTTATTAATTTCCCTTAAAGACAAATTAAGTTGCTTTATTTTAATTGCATGCTTTATTCCACACATTAAGGCTTCTGGACCTGTCAGGGTAATTGTGAGAGGGCGAGCTGGCAGGAACAGTGCCCAGGAGAACTGCCCATTAAAAAGGTGTATGGAAATGTGCAAAGAAAAAGAAATGCTGCACAAAGCTGAAAGTTCCCCTTCTACTATAAGGCGTGTTTTAGAAGCACTTCCCAGCCTTTATTAAGGTATTAAATATTACTGAATTATCAGACTTCAAATTACTCATTTGGAATAGCTTAATTAAAATTTGTGTAATTGAGACTATATTCCCTTTGCTGCCTATACCTGCACAGCATTGTAAACAATGCTGGGATAGTTATACCCAAACTACCCAATTGCAAACACCTTTACAGCACCTCAGTGCCATTCTTGTATTTGCTCTGCTTTTTGTAATATTGTCTCTCAAACAGCCTGCAAGGCTTGGAGATATCTTAGTGATTAGGCCAAGTGGACCTCTGTTCTGAGCCAGCGTCATTGCTTTTTGTGTTCTTTTTGTATTTGTAGAGGAGTTTACATTTTCAGAATGCTGCCTAATCATTAACTCCGTAGGCCCACAGGTTTCATCAGCAGTTGTAAACTAAACCCATTCAGCAGCGTTGCTGGGTGCTGAAACCTGTCAGCACACAGGGCCCATGTTGGCTTGCATAGGCTGTTAAGTGTCACGATGGTTGCACTGGGAGCAGCCTGGAGTGCTCGTGAGCTGGGTGGCTGTGCAGGGGGCTGCTAACCCTGGGGGTGCTCTTGACTGCCTTGAGTGAAGTTACCAGCTTGTAGCTGTATTTGCTTTAAGTATCTGTTGATCTGTTCTCCTGAACAAAAGCCTTTTGCTGGAGTGGGGCACTTGTTTCCGCACCTTGGGCTTGCTTCTGAATTGTGCAAGCAGTGGCCTACCTGCAGAGTGGTTCTGGTGTGCCGGGCTTACTTGTAACTGAGCTGGCTGTGGCACTGGCAGGAATGCAGCTGTGCTAGCTCTGACCTCACTCTTAGTAAATTTATTTTGTTCTTGTTTTAAATGGGTTTACCCATTTAAAGCTGCTTTCAGCAGAAGCCGGGGACTAGATCAGAGTACACACATCATCTTCAGTCTGGTTCCACAGGCAGATGGAAGAGAAAGATGCAAATCCACTTTCCTGGTCGGATTAGGTCCAAGACACATTCTGTTTAAAATCTCTCCTTTCTTTTCAGTCTTGTCTAGCATTTACTTCTTAGGCTGCTGAGTGGTTGCTGTATCTTGCTGGGGGCAAGTATTAAGCAATGTTCACGTAGCCTTGACCAAGCCTGCCCTGTGCCAGGAGATTTATCTGCTCAGCATACTGCTGGTTGAGTACATGGCCGCCTTCTCTCTGCAGTGTCCTGAGAACCCATGGGCACAAAGCTCCTTTTGAAGCAAGGGCTCTTGCTGATGATGTGGTTTTGTGAGCCACGTGAGGAGGTTGCAGTGAAACTGGACCTAGGTCGCTTGTGTTCTTCAACCTGCTCTCTGCAGTTTCCAAGAGGGTCATAGAAGTTTACCTTGCTGGCTCCCTGCTGGGAGCAGTGTTCCTCTCAGGACATGCTGGTGTCTGTTTAGGTTGGGAAGCACAAATGTTTCATTGCTGTTTTTTTTTTGTAATCTCAGCCATAGCTGAGAGTTGCCTGCATTTTTCTGTGCATGGCTCTTTGCTTCTGGCTGCCTGCAAACAATCTGGCCATGTGCCTCAGACAGGGAAGGAGGCAGGAGATCTGGAGCCTTATCTCTTAAAGTACCTACACTAAAAAGGCTGTGGTGTTTTTCAGACAACCCTGCTGCAGTTGCTGGTTGTGTCCTTTCAAGTACTCTTTTAAGTTCAGCACCTTTGAAAGAACGGAAGTAAGCCTCTAGGACTTGCTGATTTTCTTTTGAAAGATTGATTGCCAAGGTTTTAGTGTATTTGTTCAGTGAAATATGGCTTCTAACATAGCATTTTTTGCCCAGTTCTTTGAACCACTGATTGTAATGTTTGAGTTCGGGTGGACAACGTCATTGTAAGTCTGCTTATTTGTAAGATACAAAGCTAACCTCTTTTTCTGATATTCTTCCCCAACAGCGGACCTGAACAATGTCAGGTTCTCAGCATACAGAACTGCCATGAAGCTCCGCAGGCTGCAGAAAGCTCTCTGCTGTAAGTACCTGCCTTTGTGGCCCCAGATGCCAGGAAGACTTCAGTACCAAGCCATGAGTTTATCACAACTTCTAGAAGTAGAAAAACACTTCCTCCGCTCCTCCCAGGCGCTCCCCAGTGTATGGAAACTTCTCACCTGAGGCATTTCCTGATGCCATTACTTTGCACCTTCCTAGCAGGCTGAAAGTACAAGACACTTATGAGACAAAACAGTTGATCAGGAACAAAATGAACATTCCCTATGTACTCCTCATCTTTTCACTCTCAAGCCTTTTCACTCTTCATATCTTAAGATATTTTCTCTTTGCTCATTACCAGAGGCACATCCCATGTCAGCCACGTGCAGCTCAACATACAATCAGAATTGTTCTGTAATAAGAACGATGAGTGCCCAGAGGAAAAACTGTGCCAGAGCTGGAACTGTTAATAGTTTGTTAGGTTGAATCCTGAACCCTGGGGGATTGCTGCCTTTCAGTGAGATCATCACAATAAGCGTTTAGCTTCATTTCGACCCAGCTTTTGGCTGTGTTCAGAACTCTCTAGTCAGTCCTGCCACAATGACGTGCATGCGTGATCTGACATTGTAGTTCTCGCAACTGGTATATCATTTACTGCCTGTCACTTCAGTTACATTTCTGCTTCAGCTTCTTGTAATCCAATGGCTAAATAATTTGCTCATAGTTTTCTTGATAGACCAATCAGTTACAAAAGCAAAGAGTTTGCTAGGGAGCACAGTTTGGAGGGTTACTAAAATTATTTTAACGTTGACTACGTTTGGCATTTAATTATAGGGTTAAATTTCTGACACAATTGCAAATGTCTCAACTGCTGATTTATCTCAAGTTTGGATTTGTGCTCACATGCTTTCTGGAACTGAGTCAAACCTCGAGGTTATCAAGCATGTATACTTTTAGACTTTTAAGGATGGGTGAATTCCACTAATGAGCAATCTCTAGATTTATTTAAAAAAAAAAAAAAAGGTTTTTTTTTTTTTTTAAAAAAAAAAAACACAAAATTAAGCAGTGAAAATTCTTGTAAAGTAATTGAAGATTTCAGCATGGATACTGTGACAAAGATTGAATTTTGATAGTAGACAATCAGAATTCCAAAGATGTTTTAATGACAATCGTGGGGAGCTGGCATAAAAAAATGGGAATAATATGCAGTGGAAAGTATTCATAATGAGTGCAGCACTGAAGTAACGAAGAAAATTCTTGAATTATGGGTTTCTCTAGCTGTCAGTGCACAAGCGTAGCAGGCAGGTTGAAAGTGCAAAACTTTGCATCCTGTTTTATCTGTAATTAGTTTTATTCTACCACTGTTCTCTGCTCATCTTGGGCTTTACAGTGAAGAACTGTAAATTACGCACTGAAATCAGTTTGTCTTTCCAGGTTACACTTAGGTAGGTTTTCTGAGAGTGGATGTTATCGGAAACACGCAGTGGCGCTTACACTGAATACTTTAGCACATTCTTCACTCTTGTAACTAAGGAGAAGTATTTAAGGAATTTAGTTAACAGTCTTTGTTCTTGCAAATATTTTTGCTTGGAGACACTATTCTTGTGTTTGTGTATTCTGTGCTTGCAGTGTCACTTGTGAGCCCCTTTCGATTAGATTAAAAAAAGCTAATTACAAAATTCTTTTTCTGCAATTTGGCACCAGAAGAAATAGAGCACAGTGTTGGGTTTCAGGACTCCTACACGTAGCCCCAAATGCCTGATTTCTACCTGCAGTAGTTGCTTCTCTAAGCTCCCACTTTTTATTTCAGCTTTAAAATTGCAGGAGTTTGAAAACTGTCTATGTACATATATTCTCTTCTGCAAACTGCATAAAAAACACAGTAGTGTTATCTTCTGAGGAGTATTTTCAAACTCTGAAGGTGTGAGTACAAGAAAAATCCATAGGAGTGAAAAAGCAGCCTGTATTATTTGTTACAAGAGTACAAACGCTTTTAAACATGAACTGTATTTAGATTTGTGTTCAAAAATAACTTCAGTTTGTAAATCGGCCCTATGAACTTTAAGACACTAGGATGTTAAGGATAATAATAGGAAAAGGTAATCCTTAACAAATAAATGCTTGTGTACTGTGTTACTTTCGGAGAATGTAACTTTAGGTGAGTGTGAGATTCTATCATTCCAGCCTTCAAAGTTATTGTGGGCATGCCAAGTTAACTATTGCACCGTTTGTTGGGGTTTTTTTTTTTAATGTACGGTTTCCTTTGATAATCACATCAAAGCACATTGACTTTCTTGCTTTGCTACTTTTAAAGATCTGATCTTTAAGTGCAAACCACATCTGAACATTGTGAAGTCAATAAAATGTGATGTGTCCACAAAAGTTTCTTGGAGATGCAGTGAAAGAAAATATTCAACATCTTCTGTTAGTTTTTTTTTTTTTTCTTTTAATTTTATACAGGCTACATTAAATATATATTTTTAATGTATCAGCCAACAGCATCAGATTACAAGGAGATGATCTTGAATTTTGAGAGCATCATTAATGCTTTCTTATCACTAGCTGTATGTTGAGTTTTGCTGAACTCCGTAGCACACCTTATCATGCCTGTTAAATTGTGTCCTCTGGCCTTCAGCTGGTTGGTTATTCGAGGTCTTATTTTATCCTTTTTCTGTATTCTAGCCACAAGCTGACCTAGCTGTAGACATACTTACTCTTGCCTTTAAGGCCAAAGAAATATTTATATACATTACTTGGAATTCAAAATAAGCTAGAAGTTCACTCAAATTTTGCTACAGTTCAAATAAGCTACAGTTCACTCAAATTTTGCAGTCAGTTTCAGAATTTAAAATAGAAGAGTGATGACCCATTAAATTTACAAAACATGAAGTGATCAAAGATTTGTAAATCACTGGATGTCCAAGAATATGCAGCTCTTCGATATGTGTTTGGGCTATAGCCCCCATTCAGTGTTTACTTGGTGCTTGCTCCCAGAAAAGAAATACACCAATTACTGATTCTGGAGAGGCCTCCAACACATTCCTTTAAACGTGGTGAGGAAGAGACAGGAGGAATTCACCTTGGTGAAGGCCAGAGCCACTCTTCCCCTGAAAAGAAGTCCCCTAAAGTGGAGCTTGGTAGCAAACATTTCTTGCTTATGTTAAGATGGACATGCATTATTAAATTCCTGATAGGATGGGCGGCTGAGGAAGAGGCAGGGCAGAGGGCTTTTCAGAAGTTTCTGCTTATTAGCAAGAAAAGCTTTTGCAAAATGGAATGACCCATGTTTAGCAGTAGCTGATGTATAATTAAGCTGCCACCCAGATGCCTGAGGGGTTCATTTAATTACCATTGATTCACTGTCTCAAAGGAACTGAGAGTTCAGCCTAAAGCTCTGCATTAAAGGTATTGTGAAAGCATTGCTCTATTTTCAGTTCAGCTAATAAATTGCTAGAGGAAAGGTATCTAGCTATGACTCTTTGCGATGGATCTGATAAATATGCTTTTGCAGGGTATAGCACTGACCTCAGAATAGCTATATTTTATATGCTAGTAGGTTAAATAAAATATTCCACATTTTTTTTTAGTAACTATCCATATGCTAATATGAAAAACCAAAAAACGTAATAATGCCCTGTGCGTAAAACAACATATTCTAAGTTAAATCTCTTGGTACAGTACTAGGGGTAGCGTTGTGGGCTTTCCATATTCACTCTAGCACTGAGTACCTCAGGCACCAGGATGAAATTTTCAGAAGCACTTGAAGGATTTAGCAGTAGATATTCCTATTGATTTTCAGTGAAATTTCTGCTCCTAAAATTCTTTTGGCAGTTCCAGAATCACAGCATATTATCAATGCAATGTAACCAAGCAGCCCTGCACGCAGCTGAAGTATTTTTCAAGGCGCCAGTTTAATCTTTGGTATTGTTCTAGTATTCTCAAGTGTGAATTTGGCACATGTGTCCTTAAGCTGCATGATGTTCTAAAAAAGGATTCCTGTATGAGGTTCTGCATTTTGCCTATCAAGACTCAATAAAACACAGTTTTATTGCAGTGAGAGAAAAACAGGTCTTGCAATTGGGTCAGTTTATTTCCCAATTCTGTAACAAATTTTCAGGATGGTTTTCCTGAGGTGCACTGAATTGTGCTGCACTTTGTGACTATTCATGGTATGCGTAGGGCTAGCAACATCTGGGCTTTCATTCCCCCTTTGCTCAACCCCTAGAAGTTCTATGCAAGGATTTACAGAGGGTTTTCATGTCACAGCAGGAAGATCTACTGCCCCAGATAGTCTCATTTTTCTGATTACTTTTGTTTTCAGCATCTCATAACTCTCTGATTTGGTGTCCTCCAAAGTATGAAATTGTTATTATTCAGAAATTAAGAATATTTTTAAGAGCTGATGTTCTGTTTTGCTGTGGACATCCAAATTTCAAAATACAGCTGACTTAAACTGAAATAGAAATCAAGATTTTAAATGTCAGTAGCAGAAAAACTGTTTTGTGTTGACTGATAGGTATTAAATTTGCCTTACTGCATTATGTCATAAAGGTACTTACAAATTTAAACACTCATCAGAATTAAAGATTTATGAATTCTATTAATAAATTTTGGAATCTTTTTTCCCATGTTCTTGCAAGAGAAAAAGTAGCAGGGAAGTTGACCCCCCTTCCATTGTGATTTTTTTGCATGTTCCTTGTGGAATTTGGTTCATTGAAGATTTCTTGACTTGAGTAGTACATTTCACAAAAGCTGAGGATGAGCACTGTGTGTACAGCACATCCAGTGAACACAGTTGTCAAACAGTACCTTATCTGTAGGAATATAAAACATGAAACATAGAATTTTTATTTACACAGTAGTTTAGGTAATATTCCCATACAATCTAATAGTGTAATGGGTACTTCATGGCTAAAAAAACCAGAACATTTTATAAACACTGCTGTCTAAGACCACAGCTGAATAAACAGTGCACCTGTGGGAGTCTTGGAACCAGTCTTACACCTGACTTCCACAGAATATAAAATGTCCTCTGACCAGACATGTAAGCCAAGCAAACAGTTGTATCTATAACTACTTTTTGGATACTGGTAGTACAACCACTGTCTCTCTGCAGTTTTCATTGTGTTTCTTTATTTTTGCAGTGGATCTCCTGAATCTGTCTGCTGCATGCGATGCCTTGGACCAGCACAACCTCAAGCAAAATGACCAGCCGATGGATATTCTGCAGATCATCAACTGCTTGACCACTATTTATGATCGACTGGAACAGGAGCACAATAATCTGGTCAATGTTCCTCTCTGCGTGGACATGTGCCTCAACTGGCTGCTGAATGTCTATGACACGTACGTATGGGTGCTGTAAACAGAGTGCTCTGAAAAGCTTTCCCAGCATCACGAGGGGAAAGGGGAAAGGGCATGAGCTGGCTGCCACATTATAACATATGAATGGCTTGAAGCTAAAGAAATAGCAGTTGAACTGAAAGCGATGGCTTTAATGGCTGCATTTAGCTCAATCGATTTAGCCCTTGATTAGGCCTGCAACATTAGATTTATTCATCTAAACAGTGAGAGCTAGAAAACAGAACAGACTGCTGTGTTCAGAGCAATTCTAGGATCTCCCCTGTTGGTCATGGCTTTGCATGGCTTTTTAAAATTTCTTCAGATAAAGCAATTCAAGAGAAGTATCAAGAAGCAACAGTATGATTAACATCGTATAGACTCTTGCTTGTGTCTGTACTTCTGGATGCTAAACATTTTCAGAGCTGTCAGTTTTCTGTAGCATTCAATCTATAATCCTTGGTCAAAGCTGGAAGAGCTTCATCTGTAATCTTAAGCATTTACAGCCCTTAGCAGTCAGGAGATATGAGAAATGCTTCATGTAAAATTTAATTTTAAAAAGTCTACCTTTAAGTGTAAATAGAGCATATGTAAATAGAGCAATAAATATTTACCTTAATCAAATTAAAGATGTTCTATTCAATGGATTAGTGATGTTGTTCAGATAAATACCAACGCATGTTCTGCAAACTAATTTTAGAATAAGCCATTCTTTTTGTATTTAGTGAATTTAGTGAAACAAGATGTCAGTGGAAGTCTTTATTTATGTTTGTTTTTTTAAGGTTCTTACCAGTTGCCTTCAGCCAGACATGCCCATTACTTTGGCAGAATAAAATTCATGTGTAGAAATGGAAGCACATGAAAAAATTACTGTATTCCATTGCCATTTTGAACTGTAGTAAAGTTCCATAACATTATTCTTCCATCCATCCTTTATCACAGCCCGGAAACTTCAGTGATCACCTGCACACAAAAGAAGTATGCAGTCTTTTCCTGCAGAATCATCTGTGATAAGACAGTTGCTTGTATCATCATCTGCAGCAACTGCAGAATCCTGTGAAGTGGATTACGCAGATTACATTATATTTTTGTGCAGTGTACCAGTGGTAGGAGTGGGGCTATGTTCATTTAACTGCTAAGCTTTATTTATTTAATCTGCTTTGGGTTTTGCTGAACTCCAGTTCAGTTGAGTTATCATTTACTACAAATTACATATATAGAGAGGTAGCCAACTGGTGAAAAACAAAAAAGACACGGTAGGGATGTTAATCCAGATCAGCCACACTGGTGGCAGAGAGAGAAATGAAAGTCATTTCCCAGGCTGCTCCTAAGCTGGACCATCCAGTTTAGATTTGCTGTGTCCAGTCTAGCTTTCGTTATGAAGCACTCTGTTGAAAGTACAGCATTAGAAATTATAATTGGCTGCCTCCAGGCAATTCCCTAGGTATGCTAGGGAATTGTATATTGCAGGACTCGATGAAACACAGTTGTTTTATGTGTGAGGAAAGCTCCTAGCTGTTTTGCTGAAATTCAAGTTTGAATTATGCTGGTAGAGAGATGACCTTGGGGTTACTTGTGTTTAGCTTTCATTGTAAACTTAATAGGAAGAGATCAACTGAAGTGCATAGTAGCACTGAAGACATTTAATTCGATATACTGAATTTTTACTCTTCTTATAATTGAAAACTGTCATTTGTAAAGATACTAATCAAATTCAGTGCCAATGACTGATCTAATTATGGACACAGCTCTGCAAAGCCAGCACGTATTCAGATTTGTTTTAATTGATCAGTCACTCATGCTCATTTGCAGTAGCATGCTAAATTACTGCTTTGACTTGGGGGGGGAGTAGAGTGAACTGAACAACTCATGGTTCGTGCAGGTTCCAATTTAATATGCCTTGCAGGGAAATAATAATTCTACATTCTTCTCCTATATAATTTGCATCAGCCTGGTGTTCATCAGCGGGAATTTCTCAGGGCACGGATGATAATTAATTTGGAAAAGCTTTGAGGGAGAGGAGTAAAAGGAGCAGAGTGGGGAAAGCATAGGTAAGCAGCAAATGCCTATTGATGGTGAAAAACACAAGATACTTAGAAAAAGGCTGCACATTCTGAATTCTGCTTTTTCACCATTTTGGGACTGCACCTTTTATAGGTGTTGCAGGGAACAGGCGTAGGTAAATGAACACTGTTGACTCTTGCAGTGCATTAATAGGATTATAAAGAAGGCATGCATCCTGGCTAATAGTACAGCCTAGTGCATGGGTATGATGTGCCTGTCCATTACTTAATGTATTTTCAGTGGTGTTCTTATTGGTGGCACTTCAAAATTGTTGACGAGTCTGTGCTTCCAAAAGTCAAGTCTAGGTGTTAGGTTACTGTGTTGTGTATGTTTCATTTGCAATAGGTGTTATGTATTTGTAATGTTATGTGAGATAAGTCTTAGTTGAAGCCAGCAATGGGGAATAAATTGAGCTGAACTGGATCTATGAGAAAAGGGCTGAAGGTTTGTCACTGCACTGCTTGCAGCATAGAGGGAACACATCTTGTTGTGTTCCCATCAAAAAGCAAAAGCAGTAGCACAGGCACATCACAAACTGGTGTGAAGGTGATTGTGAGGGAAGGCCAAGTCGAGACACTTCAAGAACTGAGGTGACCAGGGCCTTCAGCCTGCTCAGGTTTGGGTGATAGGAGAAGGAGCTTATAAACCACTGTTACGTTACTGACTACAACCTGCCTCCATTCTCCTTGTTTCTAGGCGAGATTAATCAGCAAGTTACTTAGTGCCTCTGTTAATATCTGTTATTGTTTCTGCATGAGACTGTTTCTGATTGTACTGGTAAAAGTGCACAGTTTGGTTTAACTTTGCCCGTGGAATTTCCCCTCTATATTTTATGTTCAGTTTCCAACATATGTGCTAGCAGGCCAGCGTATACCATGCAAAGTTGGGGTTTTTTGTGACTTCATTTAATAAGACTGTAGTGTT